>NC_080634.1:115268213-115607406 GCF_027579445.1 Ammospiza nelsoni
AATACAATACACACATTCCCCCATGACTCAAAGGTCATGTACAACACACAGCTTCTTGACTCAAAGGCCATATTTCTCACAGCTCCTGGCTGCCACAGCTCCTTGATCCAATAGCTATGTTCTTCTCTACAGCTCTTCAGGCTGCTACAGCTCTCAGGCTGTCCTATTTTCCACAGCTCTTCAGGCTGCTACACCTATCTTCCACAGCTCTTCAGGCTGCTACAGCTCTCAGGCTGTCCTATTTTCCACAGCTCTTCAGGCTGCATACCTCCATCACGTCGGGGTCACCAATTGTTGTTGCTATCTTATTGTATTTCATATTTCTGGAGTCCCATCTTAAAGTCCATACCTTCTTGCTGGTCCTATTATGCAGCTCCTCTCTGCAGCACAGTTCCTCATGGCTTCCATAGGGGCTCCTCCTGGGCTCTCGACCCAACCCCCTTTTATCCCAGAGCCCTTCATGAGCTACAGCTGCTACCCAACCAAGGATCCCACAGCTGTAGCTCATCCAGAGCAACAGGACCCACCTATCTAATACATAGGACTCTCACTACATATATATATTCACAAGGACTCCTTTATAACAATACATATATTCAGGCCCCTACATTTCCCCCCTTTTCTTTTAACAATTTCTCAATTACACAGTTACAATATCCATATCTGTCCCAGCTCTCAGGCTGCCACAGCTCTCGGCTGTCCTATCTTCCACTGTCCCAGCTCTCCGGCTGCCACAGCTCTCGGCTGTCCGGGGGATTCCATACCTAATACATATATTCAGGCCCCTACATTTCCCCCCTTTTCTTTTAACAATTATACAATTACAATATCCATATCTGTCCCAGCTCTCAGGCTGCCACAGCTCTCGGCTGTCCTATCTTCCACTGTCCCAGCTCTCCGGCTGCCACAGCTCTCGGCTGTCCGGGGGATTCCATACCTAATACATATATTCAGGCCCCTACAGCAACTCACTTCCTCACAGACCATTTTTTGAAGACACTAAAGCTGCCGATTTTCTGGGTTTTTTTCAATTGCATTTCATTTGATCCCATCTCCTTTCCAGAGTGTTTGTAAGCCTTTCTTTTCGGGGTCGCAAGATTCCCTTTCCCTTCCCAAAAGTAAATGAAATTAAAGGAATGGTTTAGCAGTGTGGGAATTGAGGAAATCAACCTGTGAATCTGGCAAATTGTCTCCACTCCTCCTGTTAATTTTGGTTGCAGAGGATGAAAAGGCAGCTCCCAGAGCCCCACTGCTGGCAGGGTGGAGAAAAGCTGGCTCAGGAGGCACTGCCCCTGGAAGGAGGATGCATGGTGGGACAGGGACAGATATCAGTGAGCTTCTGAGGGTAGGAATTCCCAAATGCACTCAGTGGGAATGAAGCAGTATCCTGCCTTGGCCACATCAGAGACTCTGTGTGCACCCTGCTGGATTTTTATCACCCCTTTGAAGCAGGACACTTGTGGGATCTCAGCATGTCTGTCCTGATGTGCAGAGACACCGAGATGACCCTTGGGGGGCTCGGAGGTCCTGGAATGTCCAGAAGTGTCTGGTAGCTGGACTTTGATCCTGCGCAGGAGACAACACCTGTATGAGGATGGGAGGATCTCACGGGGATGAATGGTGAAGGGATAGGTTAATTTTTGTGTGAAATACAGGTTTTAGAATTTCGGTACAGGGGGGTCTAGAGAAGTAAGATGGAGGAATTGGGGCGTGTCCTGTCCTTCTTCTTCTTCTTGGCCTCCATCTTCTGTGGTGGTGGTGGCACTTTGGGATTGGTTCTTACTAAAAGTGCACTTGTCAATAAGGGTGAAAGGTATTGGGGAAAATAGGTAAATATCTTATACGTAGTTTTGGGTATAAATATAAGTGACCACCCCGAGCGCTTGCAGTGTGCTCATGGCTGGCGAGTTTTTCAGACCTCTGTCGGGCCGAGAGAAAATCTTGTAGATAAAAACTAATAAACACTGAAGACCGAGAAAAAACCTGAAGACTCTTTTTGTCCTTTGGAGCGCGGGCTGCCCAAGACCATCCCGAGCCTTTCCAGGCCATCAAAAACAGCTGAGAACGGCACAGACACTGGTTGAAACACAGAGGTCAACAAACGGTCCTGTGGTTTTGGATGTTCATTGTGTGTTTTCAGAGCTTGATCAGTGCTGGAGGGGTGTTCAGGCTGTTTCACAGGCCTGGCACAGCAGCATTTTCCCTGCAAAATCCCTGAACTGCAAAAGTGTCCCCCTCCTAAGAGAGAATAAAGTCCAAGGAGAAACAAGAACATAACTGGCCTTAAAAGTGCTTTTTGGCCATTTCTCTCTGCAGAAGAACTGAAAAATCAAAAGAGGAGCTTAAAATCAAAGTGAGGACCTGCAAGGCAGGATAAAAGGACATCCAGGACTGTCCTCACCCACAGGAGGCACCTTTTGACATCTTCATTCCAGCAGCCTTTTCCTTCCCTGTGTTGTTGTTCCTTCCCTCTGTTTTTAAGCACCTCTGGTAGCAATGGCTTTGGGTTTTAGTGCAGCTCTGGCTCCCTGTGGGGCTCCTGTAAAACTCAAGCCAGGAGCTTCCTCAGGGTCACTCAGAGCTGTGGCAGCTTCTGCTGTCCCTGCCAGGGTGCCTGGCAGTGCTGGCAGCTCAGCCAGCAGCAAGGGCAGAGCAGGTGATCAGCACAAATTACCCTCTCGGCACTTGGGACAAATGGAATTTGTATACAAGATCAGCAGGACCTTAGGAGTATTGGTCCTTTGAGAGAAATGGGAAAAGAACAGGAAGATAAGGATGATAGCAGACCTCCTTCCAACAGTGACATACCTGGAGCTTAACTTTAATCTGACACTGAAATGCATCCAAATTCAACTAGAAGACAAGAAACTGCAAAATAAATCCTTCTTGTCATTAATTATATATAAGCTGTAGCTGTCCTCACAAGACAGTTTCTAGGTATAGAAAACTTTAAATTATGCCTCCCTCATTTAAGTAAAATGATCCTGTTGTAAAAATATTTATTCTATCTGTCACTTCTGGGTGCTGAGCAGCTTAAATTCTATAAAGAAAGAGTTCTTAGCTGCTTCTCAAGAAAACTGAGCTGCTTCAGACCCTTTTCCTTCTTCAGAGCTCTGAAACAATAAGCAAGAGCAGTTAATGATCATTATTAGTGGTCATCCAGGGGAGTGGCTCGGATGTCTTGTCACTGGTGTCTTGTCACTGCTTCCTGTTTGTGTCACAGCTGTTCCCTGAGCCACGTCACCTTCCAGGGCAAAAGACACATCTGGTTATTTTTGTCCTCGAGTTTAGCAGGCAGCACCTCCCTATGCATTCCAAACATTAATTCCCTTGTCACCCTGAGCCTCAGTGTCTGCTTAGAATTAATTTGCCATGACAGACCAAGCGAGCACTTTTATAATTAGAGACATTGCCTTATCATAGCTAAAAGAATTTAAGTCAATCTTAGGTGCAAGGGAGAAACAGAGGCATCACCAAGATGTGCCCTTGTGTCAGCTCTGCAAGAGGTGAGCAGAGCAGTGGTTTGCATATTCTGCAATTGCTTATTAACAGTACATTATGCAAATTAGGCTTCCCTAGTCAAATGCTGGCGGTGTGCAGGAAAGAGAAATAAGCATACAGTTTGGAGTCAATAAATGTATAATGCTCTGCCAGCTAACAAAATTTCATTTCAGCATTCTTAACTGCTTCAAAGGCAAAGTGCTCTCAAATGAGTAACTGATGTTAACTCAGAAGCTGGAAGGGTTCCTGTGAACACAGAGGTATTTAGGAACAGTCTCTTCCTTTTTCATCTTTACCCAGCTGAAGTAAAAAGAGACTTGCCACAGAAGTGACACTTTATTACTATTCATACATTATTTAAATATTGGCTATTTAGATTCCTGCCTATGGAAGGAAGAAACCCACCTGAATATGACGTATCTTTGTAGAATGATGACCCTGTTTTTCTTCTGGTTTGGGTGGTGGAGCTTTGATTTAGGGCATAAGGTGACCTCCACCCATTTTCCAGCCACTTGCCAATCCTGTCTACCTCAGAATCATCACCTGCTCTGCCCAGTGCCTGTCTAGCTCGCTGCTTTTCACCAAGCATATCCTTGCCTGGCTCCTCTTGTGAATCCTTGGCCATTAAATTACTGTGCAAAGTGATGGTGAGGTGATTTGCCTGACTCCTGTATGAGAGAAAACAAAAAGTGGACTGGTATTTCTGAGCATCAATAAACCCACCCAAAAATGAAAGAATCTAGGTGGAGGAATGGGTTTAAAATCTAAAATGTTGTTTTCAGGCCAGACCAGCTGAGCTATTGGGAGCTTTCAGAAGGCTGAGGGGGTCTCAGGTCACATCCCAGATGTCACCAGTTTCAACACACAGAAGGCACTGGCTGGGAAAAGCTGGGGGGAAGAAGCAGAGGGTTGGAGTGACCTCTGGAGATCACCAGTCCAACCCCTGCCAAAGCAGGGTCACCCAGAGTGGTGACACAGAGCACATCCAGGTGGCTCTGGAATGTCCCCAGAGAGGGAAGTCTGTGTCCTCCCTGTCCCAGAGCTCTGCCACCATCCACGTAAAGAAATTCTCCATATTGAGGTGAAACTTCTTGTGTTTTATTTCATGGCTGTTGCTCCTCATCCTGATGCTGGGAATTGAACGAAGTCCAGCACTGTTTTAAAAGGAGCCTGGGCAGCAGTGGGGGGAAATGCTGAGAAGATCTTTAATCTGTGAAACAGTTAACAGTTGATGGGCAAACTCTGGGTGATGTCCATGTGTTAGAAAAATCAATTAAGAGTTTAGGGCTTGACATAGTTTTTGCTCTCAGACCTGGAGGAGGAAGTTAGCAGAGCCTGAGGGAAATTTATTGTTGACAACTGAACAGAGTTTATAAACCACATTACATAAAGCAGAGATGCCCTATCTGGGAAAAAGATAACAAAAAGACTGAAAAATGCAGACTAATTAGCATGAGAAACGAGAAATCAATAACAAATAGAAGACAGAATGCTAATTAATGAAGAAAACTCTGTGAATTGTTAGCTAATTAATATTAATCTCTTTGCTGAAATGTATAAATAGATAAGCATTTTGATGGCTGGTGTGCATGTTGCAGGGACCCATCCCCGTGTTCCTTCAACGCCAAATCATGAATGTGAAAAACGCCAATCACATTTTTTTTTAATTTTTAAAGTTTTATAGTAATAAAATGATTATAAAAATAGTAATATAATTAGACTAATAATAATTTGGACAAATTGAATTAGGACAATATGAGACAATAGAGACAAAGAGTTATGGACAGTCCAGATACCTTTTTCTGAGCAGCAGGAGCCCAAAAAAGGACCCACATTAACAAAGGATTAACCCTTAAAAACAACAGCCTGTTGCATATTCATACACTTTATACATGATGCATAAATTCCATTCAAACACAGGATTCTGTCTGGTCAGTGTCAGCTTCTTCCTCTGAATCCTGAGAGCGCCTTTGAGGTGGGAAGAAGTTAATTTCTTCTGATAAGAGAGCAATAAATTCTTTTTCTCTGAAAGATTCAGGTGTCCTGTGGCTGCTATCTCGCTGTGAGTCCTTTCTTTTTAAAAAGTATCCTATATAGCATAGTTTCTATTTTAACAGTTTTTATAACCTAAAACTATATTTAACACAGTACTTAAGAGAATGAATACAGCATTACTTTCTAACACAACACATACAATATTCACTTTAATATTTGCGAAAAGCCAATGATAAAATACATGCTTTTTTCTCAGCGAATGCCGCCTTTCCAGCAAGCAGCTCGGAGGGTTTATTCGTATTTCCCGGCGCTCGGGTCGGGGTGCCCGGGCAGGCCCCGCTGAGGGGCCGCGCTCGCTCCGTTGTCACAGCGACGGCGACGCCGCGGCCATGTCGGACCTGGGCTCCGAGGACGCCGAGTCCGGGGAGGCCGAGAAAGACATCGGGGTCCGCGGGGCCCGGGGGGAGCGGGGAAGGGAAGGGGAAAGGGAAAGGGAAGGGAAATGGAAAAAGAACAGCTCCGCTCAGTGCCCGCCGGGCCGGGCAGCGTTGCCGAGGGCAGCCCCGGGCACGGCTGTGCCACCTCCCGCCTTCTAACGCGGGTCTGGAACAACGCGCCCGCGCTCTGCAGCCCTGTGCCAAGAAGGCTGGGGGTGCCGGGGTCTGGAGCCGAGCTGGAGCAGCTTTCCTCAAGCACCTGTGTCCCTCTGATGGGTTGGATTGTGGCGGCCCCAGCCCTTTAACCCTTTCCCTCCCGTTTGGCAGGAGTACGAGGGCGATCGCGATGGCGAAGGGCGGCGGCACGGGCTCGGCAAGGCGCGGCTGCCCAATGGTGACACCTACGAGGGGCAGTACGAGCACGGGTTGAGGAGTGGGCATGTAAGGCACCGAGCCTGGCTGTGGCTCTGCTCCTGCAGCTGGGCTCTGTATTGAAACAAGGGCGAGAAATGATGGGTGTTTCACCTGTGCCAAATGTGTTCCAGGGGACATACAGGTTTAAAAACGGTGCTCTCTACACTGGGGACTACCTTCAGAACAAAAAGCATGGCAAAGGTGTCTTTTTTTATCCAGATGGATCGAAATATGCAGGTAAAGCAATGAACACAATTGCAGGGATTTCTGTAGCCAAAAGGACACATTCGACCTCACTCCTCCTCCCTCCACAAATGAAAAGAGTGGAGAATGTTTTAAGTAGATACAAGATATTTTCCAAGATATATTGCTACAAAATATTTTCCTCTTGTTCCCTTTTTAGTAACAGTTCTGAGAAGCTTGGGGTTTATTTGTGGGGATTTATGTTAGGACGTTTATTAGGTTTATTGTTTAAAAAATAGGCTTTTTAATAAAGCCTATTTTTAGGGATCGGGACACCTGAAGTTTGAAGAAGTAATGAAAGTTAGAGTTCCCCTGCTTGCTGGAGAGTACCTGAAACAATCAGAATTTATCAGTTAAGATTTAAAGGACAATATTTCCCCCCTAATTTCAAAGCTAGAAAAGAAAAGATGTCCACATTGTGAGGGCTAAAAGCTGAGAGAAAAAAGAGCAGCCCAATCTTGCCTTGCAGGAACATATGCTCTGAGTTGGGTTTTTTTGTTTGTTTGGGTTTTTTAAAATTTATTTTAAGTTTGATTTGAAGAATAATTAAGATAGAAACCATCTAGCATCCCTCTGAATATATGTGCCCCAATATTGACAGGACAACTTCAATAAATTAGTCAAATTAAAGTCGCTCCTCTTTAAATTCATGTGGAAATGTCACATTATCTAATGCAACTGTAATACATTTCCCAATTCAAAGATAGGATTGGGTTGTTATGTGTTCATAATGGTAATAGAGAGTGATAATGAAGGCAGGTAATTATGGGAAAATGGAAAGAGAGGTCAGGCAGCAGCATAAATACATGTGGAGAGGAACAGACTGATGAAAAAAGAGCAAGGGATTCTACTTTAGAGTAAGGAGTGGTGTAAGGAATAGTGAGGAATCCCAGCCGTGCCATAGCTTTCTTTTCTTTCTCTAATATTTGTATGATAATGTTACAAACTGGCCACAGGGAAATAAACCAGCTCTCACACTGCTTTTATCCTTTTGTCCTTGAAGGAGACTGGGCGCATGACCAGAGACAGGGCTATGGAGAATATCTGTATGCAAATGGAGACACCTATACTGGAGAATGGGCTAACAACAAAAGGTTTGTTTCCTTCTCACAGGGATGTTTCAGGTCACCCAATGGCATTAAAATGCAAACATTATTTTCAGAGCATGTCTGACTGCAGCAAATGAGGTCCAGGGGTGACCTTGGCAATTTAGTCCAGCTTGAGTAGTTTCAGCTGCTTAATTAATACAGTCTTAATATCTTAATTATAACAACAGCCTAAATTCTTAATATTCCCTGGCATAAAACAAAATTATTATTTTCTCCCTAGGCATGGGCAAGGCACATATGTCTATAAAGAGACAGGATCTAAGTATGTTGGTTGTTGGGTAAATGGAATCCAGAATGGACCAGCTGAACTTATCCACCTAAACCACAGATTTAAGGGCAGGTTTCTCAATGGAAAGGTAAGTGTGCTTTCTATTCTGAACAGTTAGCATGGAATTGCCTTAAAATGACTTATTTCCACTTAAAATAGTAAGCTAGGCTTCTGATCTTTTGTAATATTTCCTGTACCATCAGTGTAACACATGAAACTGAATTATTCTATAAACACAATGCCAAGTTTCTTTGCAATGTTGCTTTCCAACTGTAGTGTTACTGACTATTGTATGGAATTTCTAGTAAAGGATATTTTACATTTCTGTGCTTAGAATGGATTAGCTGTTCAGTTCTCCTGATGTTTTTGTGGTTTTATGCAGCCTTTAGGTCGTGGCAAATTCATCTTTGATATTGGATGTGAGCAGCATGGTGAATACATACAACCAGTGCAGGTAAAAGAAACAGTGCAAGAGCACTCAGTAAATCAAATCTGTTGTTGAGGAATATATAAAATGCCTTTCAGACAGTGATGTGAAAGTAGATCATTTGAGTCAAAAAGGGTAGAAACTCATGCATTCCTAGGTGCTAAATGAGGTTTCATTTTGTTTTTTAATGGTTTCTACTGGGTAAGCTTTGAAAAGTACAAGGTGTGATTTTGTACTGTTTGCAGACATGAATCCTTTCTGCTTAAAAAGAATCAGGACATTTTCAAAACATTTGAAGCTTCAAATCACAGAGGAATATAGAGATATTTGTATACACATTTAGCCTCTATTGCATTTTCTTCTCAACACCAGAAAACAATGAGCAGTATTTTTTGTGTTTCTGAACTGCTTGGTGCTTTGCATACAAATGGTAATTTCCAGCAGGGTCATGTTTGGGAAAAATATCCTATTGTTGTTCTGGTCATGTTGGGAGCTTAATGTCCGTAGCTTCTAATAATTATAGGAAGTGGTTGGGATCAAAGTCTGTTTTCCCTTCTTTATTGATGAATGTTTTGAAACATATCTGTTTGATATGGTGCAAAAATAGCTACAGAAGTAGGAAATACATTTTAATGTAACTGATTTTTAAAAAAAATTTCCACAGTTTAGCTTAGAGTTTGCTACCTCTGTTGTCTGACACATCAGTTCCTGTTACACGCTCTGAAAACTGTGATGCAGCAATCATTCTGAAGGATAAAATAATAATCATCAAAATCCTATCAATTGTGATAGAGACTTGCAAAGCTTGGAGACTGTTTTGCTGTTTTTCTGGCTGGAAGCAAGAGATCCTCAAATTAGGTGTCAGATTCATAGGAGTATCCAGAGTAATGTGTGTTTCCTTAGTTCAGCTGGGAATTCTTAGATGAGTTTTTAAAGCAGGGGACAGTGCTGTCACTAAAGTAAGATTAAATTTTGCCCTTTTGCTTTAGTTGAAGTAATAACAGAACAAAGCCCATTAAAAAAAAAGAGAGAAGAAATTAGCTAATAATACAGACAGTGATTCAATTATTGACTCCTTCATATTTGTAGGAAAAACATTATTTTTTTAAATTTTAAAAATATTTTCACATTTCAAAGCCATAAGCTCTATGCACAACCTTCCTCCTTCCTAGGTGTTTTCAAATGTCTTCCTTAGGCAAAGACTGAGGTAGAAACAGCTGGTTTTTCATTCTGTTTCTGTGTGAGACAGACAGTGCAGCATCTACCAGGCAGAGCATCAGGTAGCAATCATCATTAACAGCCAACTGGTTTCATCAGGGCTCAAGAACTTGGTAGTTCTTGTCCAAGATTTGCAGCTGCTGAAGTTCCTCCACCTGTAAATACTTTCATTCCCATTTTGATTCCAGATAAGGAGGTTTTAGTAGACTAACCCATCATCTTAGTTACTGTCTGTAGGATGAAATCCTGGATTTCATGAATTCTCTTCTAGGAAAAAGAGGAAGAAGATGAGGATGAACCACCTTTACCTCTTGAACCAATATGGAAAGTATCAGAAATTACCAAATTAACACCCTGGTCTCCCGATGATGAGGAGCTGCTAGTCCCCAAAGAAGGTGAAGGTGGAGAAGCTGAAGAGGGGGAAATTCCATCAGCTCTAGGTTTGTTCTGGAAACATCTGGAAACTCCATGTTTTGACTATGATGACCATTGTTTTAGGGGTTTAATATCAAGTGATGTGAAAAGGTTTTTGTGTTTTGTTTTGTTTTTCCTGTGATTTTCCATGTATTGACTATTTGGAACTTCCAAGTCCATTCATAAACTGCACAATATGTATGTATGTGTTTTATTTCACATAGCATGAGATACAACTGTCTTGGGAAGCCTGTGAGTTATTTGACTCTATATCATGGCTTATTATACAAACTTGGTTATAAAGATAAGATTTTGTGGGATTTCTCATGTGAACAACAACTGCAGCCTTCAGTAGGACTTAAGAGCTATTACATGGAAACAAAGGCTGAATGCAAATTTGTAAAACAGGTTTTCTTTAATATTTCTAATTTCTTATATTTCAGATGCTGAGGAGGGTGGGGATCACCCAGAAGGTGATGCAGGAGAGGAAGGTGAGGAAAAGAGAGAGGAAGAAGTAAATCAAGATCAGGAGGATCAAGGTGAGAAATGGGGCTCGTGTGCTCATTCTTTAATTAGCAGTCAGGGTTTGAAATTGTGGATGTCAATCAGCTGAAGCCATGCTGCTGTTAGGAGACCATGGGCATCTCTGCCTTTCATAAGGAGGGCAGTCCTCTGGAGAAGTAAACTATGAGAAGTTAAATTCATATGCTGCAATAGAACAAATTAAAAGTGACACTTCTGTGCATATACACTTGACAGCACTTGCAGAGCTGAATTTGTAAGAGATTTAATTTCCAAACTGTGGTTTTTTTACCAAAAATGAGACAAAGTATGTCAGATCCTGAGAAGTTCAGGAATTTTCAGCACTTCAGTTTTCTCTCATGAATTCAACTGTGTATCCTTAATTCTCCCAAGTGTAGTTCAAAAGCAGGCAAAACAAATATGAAGAAAGAAATTTTTGGTGTTGTTATACATTCTGGTTTGAATAGTCTTTGTTTGGTTTGTTTCTCCTACAAACCAAGGAGATTTGAAGTTCAGGTGCTCAGGTTTTCTTCCAGGCAGTTCAAAAACCTGTTTTAAATACACAGTTACAAGCAGCAACAGGGATGCATCCATGTTTACTCATATTTAGCTTAAAAGCCTCCAACCAATTGTGTTCTTTGTATTTATTCTTAAAATTTGCAAGCTTGCCTATCTGATATGAAAATATCAGATGAATTTATCTATTTGTAATCAGTCCATTTTACAATAAATCCAAGCCAACCACTGTCTTTATGGATTAGAAAATACCTTAAACCATATGAAAATGCCTGGAGGTATACACTAAACATTTAGGTCAGCCCTTGTAGTTTTCAGTTTATTTGCTTTTCATTTTCAGCTCTGAAGGTGCTTTCCAGCTTGAGGGCAGGACAGGCAGCTGGCTGACCTGGTGTGTGGGACTGACATCTTACAGGGTCCCTGGGCTTGGGTCAAATCCATCAGAAATCTCAGCAGGTTATAGCTCTGCTTTGGATTTGGCAAAAGTGCATTGAGCCTGGTTTGTCTCAAAGACCCTTGGACTCAACCATTTGGACTGAACTTGATTCTAATAAATTTTCTGGCCCACCACAACAAAGAAGTTCTGGTTTTCCCAGTGGCTTTCCTAGAGTGTTTTTGTGAACAAATGAGCCCAGGTGTCTGTCAGATATTGCACAGAGGCAGATGCCAATGCTTGAAAACACAGCAAAGTGATAGATTCAAAATTCCCTCCAACTCTTTATTTCCAAAATCAAGGAGTTGGATGATTTTCAACATTTTTCAGCATAGGTCTCCATCCACAATTAATGAGGCAACATATTGTTCCCCTTGTCTTTAGGTTTAGCAAGATTAAGTTATAGGAAGAGGGAATGATTTGAAGAAAATATGCGTCCTGTGAAGAGCAGATATAAGAAAATCTGTTTTCTTTGCAGCCTAGTAATCCCTGCTCCTTTACCATCATTCTTTTTCCACACAGAAATTCCTTCTTTTTTTGTTCTGCATTCTTTATGATATCATCTAACCAGGAGGCATTTTTGGCTGTTCAGTTATATGTGGGCTGGCTGGCAGTCGGTGTGGGTGTACTGAGTCTGTCTGCCAGCTGTCAAACAATGTAAACAACTTCAATTCAACTACTGGCATTGAAAGGCAGTGGGTGAGGAGGACTGAGGTGGACAGCAGAGTTCTAGAGTTATGTTTTAGATTACTGGGATTACTTTCCAGTGTTTTATAATAAAATGCATCTCTATGCCCTGTCTTTCCTTCTACTCCACAGAAATTACTGATTTTGGAGGATGAACCAGAGGAATCAGAGGATTTGGGTATAACTAAAGGAAAAGACCCCAAAATTGAAATTTTAAAGTAGATTATTTGGTTTGGTAAGCCTGCAATATTTTTAGTTGTAAAAGGTTGTGTTAAGATGTTTTGAATAAACATTTCTAGGTGCTTTGAATAAACATTTCTGTCAGTGTTCTGTCTGGAATGTGTATCTTTGGACCTTTTATACTCTCAGATTCTCACAGCAACTTCCTTTATTCCATGTAGCCAGTAATGAGGTGTCAAATCCAGTGTGGAATTATTCTGGATTCATGAAGCCATGAAGCTGTGTCCACACAACTTACTCTTCTACTCCTGGTGATTGCTGTGTTTCTTGAACCCTCCCTCTGGGCACAGATACTTGGGGGTCTTGCTGGTGAAGACAAAGGCAGTACTGGACTTCCCAGCTCTCTCCATTTTTCCTGTCACTAGGGCACAATTCCAGGCCTACGTTTTCCTTGTTGATTTTGCTCTTGTCCTTGCATCTGTAGAAGCTCTTCTTGTTGCCCTAAATCTTCCCTTGCCAGTTGGAACTCCAACTGGATTTTTTTATCCTAACACACTGGTGCAATGTTTTTAAATTCTTCCTCTTTACGCTGGTTTTCCTTCTGCTTTCTGTATACTACTTGTTTAGTTTGGTTTGGTTTGATTTTGGTGTATTGCAACTCAGTCCCAAGATCCTTCTTTACCATGTGCCTTCCTTAAGCTGTTTCAAAGATATTGAAACAGCTGATCAGCACTCAGCCACATCATCATAATGATCATCGGTGATCCACAAGCTCTTATCAAAATGTTGTTCATATACAGAATAGTTTCATGCCTTCAAGCAGCTTCTTCACATGGAGAAAAACTCTCCTCCAAATTTTACCTGTCTTTATTGAGGAGCCCTTCATTCATTGGAGAGCTCTGGTTCTGTGAGCTGTCCCACTGTGTTTCAGTTTTCCCAAGGATGTCACTGTTCTGCATCTGAAGCAGTTCCTAGTTCCTCCTTTTCCCAGTTTTATACACACAGTCTAAGACAGGCTCCCTTTTGAGTTGTTTTATCTTCATGATGGGTATCTTGCTACCATCACCCTGCTCCATTTATGTAGCAACCCTGAACTTAATTCCTTAGTGTAAGCAGTTCTTGCCGTCCTCCAAGATACCAAGTTTTTCCTCATCAGATTCTCAAACCTGTTGGCAAACACACTCTTACTTTGTTGCTCAAAGAGGGAGCCATGGTGATTAAAGCCCAAGCAGGAGCACCGTGCTCCTATCGCTGCTGAGGTACAAGAGGTGGCAAAGGCAGCAATTTACCCGCTTTGCTCAGCTTCCCATCCCCTGCAAGCGTGCTGAGGGAGGGCTGGATCCACTGTTTGTGCCATTGGGGAAGCCATGCAAGAGCCCTGGGGCCTCTCTCAGGAGGAAGCAGCTCCTGGGATGTCTGTGCTAGAGCACGACAGAGATGGAAGAGGACAAAGTGAACCCCAACTTCCAGCCCCCCAGCCCCTTGCCCAGCTGGCCGAACACCAGGCCCTCAGTGGGCACTTGGTGAGGGCAGTGCATGGCTCAGTCCTGCCCCTGTCAGGGACTGAGGAGGAGGGGGCTTTTTCAGTGTGGAGGAAGAGCAGGAATCTGACATGGATCATGAGCTTTCCCAATCCCCTAGATGTTAGGAGCTACCAAGAAATTTCTGACTGGGAAGAGTCTCTTGAGTGAGAGCTCTCCCAAGGAGATGTCAGTACCTGTGGAGAGCTCTCCAGCTGGGATGAGGAGAGCAGGAGCTGTCCCAGGGAGAAGCCCTCAGCTACCAAGAATTTTCCAGCTGGGAAGAATGCAAGGAGCAGGGCCTGTCCCAAGGAGCTGTCAGAAGCTCCCCAGAACCATCTGACTGGGAGGACTCTGTTGGCCAAGAGCTTTCCAGAGGGGAAGACTCTGCTGGACAGGAGCTGTCCCAAGGCAATGGTAGCAGAGCCTGTGTGCAGTCCAGCTGGGACAATGATGGTGACAAAGAGCTTGCTCAGGCAACTGAGAACATGTGAGTGTCCGCAGCGATGGGATCAAGCCCTTGCTGCAGGAGAAGGACATGGCACAAACTGGGTTTCTTTGAGCTGAGTGAAGAAGACGGGATGGAGTTTTTGCAGAAAATGGGCTCCCAGGGCCTGTCCCTCAGAGGCCTGGGTTGAGCACAGGGCTTCTCCCTCCTTTGAGTAGCAGGTGCCAGAGGCAGGGACAGAGAGCCAAAACAATGAAAGTTTGGCTTAAGAAATAGTAGCACTAAGAAAAGAAAACCCACAAAAAAACAAACAAAAAAAACCCTAAAACCACCAAAAATCCCCCAATAAACAAAACATCACCACACAAAACCCCTCCCCCATCAAAAAACCCCCAAGAAAATAAGAATAGGAATATGAATAAGAGTAAGATTAAGAGGAATAAGAGGATTAAGAAATATTAGTAGTAAATTATAATAATTACAAGAAGAAAAAGAATAACAAAAAAAGTTGAATAAGAATAACAAGATGAAGAAATCATTGTAGTAGTAAAGAAGAAGAAGAGGATTAAGAGGACTAAATAGTAATTAAAATAATAACAAAAATAATAAGGATAAGTTGATTAAGAGTTATAAGAAGAACAAGATTAAGAATAAGAAGATAAGAATTATTAGTAGTAGTAATTTGTAAGAGAGAATAAGAAAAACAATGAGAAGAACAAGTACTAAGAAAGAAAAATACTAGTAATAGTAAATAAGAATAAGAATAGTAAGATGAAGAAGATGAAATTGTAGTAGTAGCAAATAATAATAATAATAATAAAAATCCACACCTTCTAGAATCACAGAATGAAGGGGAGGGCCTTAAAGATCATCTGGTTCCAGCTGATAGTAGTCTCTTCTCTCTGTCTCTCACTGTCTCTTTCTCTGTGAGACCCTTTTGCTATTTCTTTCTACCTCTCTTCCTCCCCTTTCGTGATAAATAAGCTCCATGTTAAATATTGTCTTCATATGGCCTCCTTTGCACCTGCATTTGGGCAGAGGCCTCTCTCCCTCATGCGTTTGTAACACCTGCTCAGGGTCCCTTCCAGCCGCCAGCATTCCGGGATTCTGTCAGCTCCTCTCTTCCCTCTTCTTCTTGCCTCTGCTTTGAGCTGGGAATGTGTTGAAGTGAGGGGAGAACGACCATTGTGCATCGAACTCAATTTATTGATCGATCAGTCAGCTTAAATAATAGTGTTAACGAACTTCATGCATATTCCAAAATACAGCTTTATGATAGGCTAACAGAGAAAACTCTAACCACTCCTTTTGTTTTACAATACCGTTGATTGTTTACATCAAACAAAATCAGTGTTCTCACTGTGATACGAACGGTTCTCAAAACTTCCATAACTGTTCTCAGGGTGCCATCTTTTCCCAGAGAGGATGTTACCTTTGTTATGGGAAGACTGCCTGAGAACTTTATTGTTTATACAAGGATGCCTGAGAGAGACTAATTGTTTATAGAAGTCAGGCTGGAAACTGCTTTGAAACTGCTTTACAGCTACCTGTTACTTTTCTCTCAGCTGCATGGCTTCGTGGCCTTTTTCCTCAAGCCATGCCTGAACTAAACTCTCCACAGGAATGTGCTTGAGAATGTCCAGCAAAGAATCCTTTCCTGTCTGCTCCAGGAGCCCATGTGGCTTTGGGACCTTGTCACCTGCACAGCTCCCTCGAGAGGCAGAACCAGCACCCCGAGAGCCTCGGGAATTCCTCTCTGTGGTCCATGGCACACACTGCAATGGTCTGGAATTCCAGTTTCCAGCAAGGAAAAGATGTTCCTGCCCTTTAACGCAAAGCTCTGAAGGGGCTGCAAGGCAAGTGGAGCAAGATCTTGCAATGACATTGCATGAGCAGGTTTCATAACTTAATCAAGGGTTCTTTTAGCACATGGATTGGGAAAAAAAATCAGGTGAGGGTCTTTGGCTGGGAGGTGCCACAGGTAAAGACAGACAGTATGAAAGAAGCAGAGCAGACAAACAATGAAAGAAGAGAAAGGATGCAAGTAGCACTAAGCTGAGAAGGTGGCACTCTGAAATCCAAAGTGGAACTTCCTGAAAAGGAATGAGACAGAAATAAAGAAATCTGAAACTTTGAATTATTATGCATTTTCTCCCTTTATCACAAACCTCCTCTGGATAACAACAATCATGCAGCACAGTTTACAGAAAGTCCTTAGTTCTGAATTGACGTTGCAGGCTGTGGACACAATGAAACATGGAATGGGCTTACTTCTCCTTTCAGTTACTTTGACATTCTCAGGAGAGGAGGCAGCAAGAAGAAAAGGGCAGCTTGCATTCACCCTTCAAGAAGACACAGGGCAGGGGAAGGGAAGGTTTGGTGATCTCTGTAAGTGCTCCCACAGGCTGATACCAGAGCCCCAAGGGGTGCCTTCCTGCAGTTGCTGGGTATTGAGGGGCAGCACTGCAATTTTATTCACTGGGCTTTGTTATTCTGCCACAAGCCAGGTAAGTAGGCCTCGGCCTCCTGTGCACAGAGATTCTGTGATCTTTCTTTTTTGGAGGAGAAAGCCTGGGCCCATTGGTAGCCAAACCCCTGTGCCCAGAGGTGACACTAGCAGGTTTCTTTACTATGCCCAGTGCCCACAGGTGACACTAGCAAGGTTCTTTATTGCATGAAAAGATGTGAGGGGCTGTTCACAAAACTCTGCAGTTGTTGCTTAGTGTGCAAACAGCATCACACACACTGAGAGAAGGGGAAACCCTTTGTTGTATGAAAACTGACAAAAACTCTGAATTTGACGCTGGTGTCTTTGGCAGGCCACTGAAGGCCTCTGAAGGCCTCTGCTGGTCCAGTGTCCCTAAGGAAAGTTCCCCTCACAGGGGCCTGGGCACATCACGGGCTACGCGTGCCAAATCTGTGGCTGCTCTGTGCTGGATGTGGGGTGTGGCCCTTTGTGACGCAGGTGTGTTGTGACAGGGCCTGTGGTGGGTGATGCAGGACACAGTGGCATCCGGAGGCCTTTGTGACACAGCAGAGCCCCACCCTGCCAGAGGGGTGTCTGAGGGTGTCTGAGGAGTGTCTGAGGGGTGTCTGAGGGGTGCCTAAGAGTGTCTGAGGGATGTCTAAGAGGTGTCTGAGGGATATCTGAGGGGTGTCTGAGGGGTGCCAGAGGGGTGTCTGAGGGGCGCAGAGCCCTGGGGTGCCCAGTCCCAGCAGAGCTACTCTGCCAGGAGGCAGCAGCTCCCCTGAGCACTTCTGTGGCAGAGCACAACAGAGCCGCTCACAGAGGAGGTGAACCCCAACTCCTCCCTTGCCACGGAGCAACGGGGCCGGCGCATGAAACCCCAGGTGATGGCCAGCCATGGAGGGAGAAGAGACAGAGAGATCTGGCATGAGGCCGGAGGCAGAGGCCCAGGAGCCAGGGCCGGGCTGGCGACTGTGTCAAGGCGGTCGCCTCCTTCCCCCACAGCCAGGGCAGAGAGGCAGGGTCGTGCCCCACACAGGACCTGGTGGCCCTCCAGCCGCCGCCATGGATGGCTGGAAGCCCTCAGGGAGCAGGGGCATGGGGCAGTAGGGGGTTCAGAGCTGCCAAGGCCACAGACTGTGGAATGGGACTTGGCCAGGAGGGAGAGAGAGAGGAAACCCTACATGGGCCGGGAACTGGTCCAGTGGGGAAAGGAGAGGGGCCAGGAGCTAGAGCAGTGGGAATATGAGAGATACCAGGGCCTGCCCCAGTGGAGAGATGTGAGGGTCCAAGGACTGTTCCCTTGGGAATATGAGGTACACAAGGAGCCTTCCCGATGGGGAAATGAGAATGTCCAAGAGCTGGACCAGGTGGAATATGAGAGATACCAGGAACCTTCCCACTGGGAAGACATGAGAGTCCATAAACAGTTCCCTTGGGAATATGAAGGACACAAGGAGCATTCTCGATGGGAAAATGAGAGTGTCCAAGAGGTGGACCAGTTGGAATATGAGAGATACCATGAGCCTTCCCAATGGGGAAATGAGGATGTCCAAAAGCTCCATGGATGGGAACACGATAGATACAAGAAGCATTCCCAGTGGGGAGATGTGAGAGTCCACGAACTGCTCCCTTGGGAGTATGAGGGACACAAGAAGCCTTCTCAATGGCAAAATGAAAATGCCCAAAATCTTTACCAGTGGGAATATGAGAAATACCGTGAGTCTTCCCATTGGGAAGGCTCCACTGACCAAGAGCTGTACAAAGAGGAAGTCAGACATGACCCAGAGCTGTCCCAAAGGGGATACAGGAGAAACATAGAGGAGTTGCAGAAAGATGCAGAAGAGATCACAATCACCACCATTTGGATCAACCCCAAGTATGCACAGTTCCTGCAGGACCCCAAGGACTCTGCCTTGGCAGAGCAGGTGAAGGCAGCAGGGGCACAGAGCCGAGGGCCTGTGCCGGGGGCCCTGCACAGCCCCAGCAGCCCCCCAGGCCCCTCAGCTCCCCAGGCAGGAGCCCAGACCCTCAGGGAGCAGCCGGCTCCCCCCAAGAAACACCCATCCCGCCTCAGGCGGGCGCTGCGGGCACTGCTCTGCTGGCCCTGCCTGAGGGCACAGCCGGACAATCAGTGCCCGCTGCCAGCGCCAGGCCCGGTCCCGCAGGCCCAGAGCCTGCCCGGTGCCACACGGGCTGCCTGTGATGTTCCAGGGCTCAGGGACATCGCTCCTCATCGGGAAAATGGCCTGGCTGAGGCTTAGGGCTTGAGAGGCACCAGCCATGTCAGAGCCAAGGGCAGGGGCACAAAGCCTGGGGAGAAGGAGCTCCTGCTCAGAGGGGACACCAAGGATGCAGAGTGACAGCCACAAGGACATTTGGCACAACTTCTCAGATAAGGACAAAACTCATAAAGCCAACCCAGCAACTGTGCTGAAATCAGCTCCAGCTGGGAAAAAGGTACTTCTGGCATAGGGGCATGGCGACTACCAAGTCCTGGCCCAGTGACACCAGAAACCCAGCGAGAAAAAAGAAGAGACAGACTGAGCACAAAGAGTCGTTAGCATAAAAAGCAAGGGAATCTTTAAACCAGTAGAAGAAAAGTATCAATACTGACATTTTAATGCCAAGATACTAATATTAATTATTAAGTTATTGTAAATGAATATTATTCAATAATAAGATAAAAGATTGCATCAGTATTTAATACATACAGAAACAAAATACCATTATAAAATACAAATATAAATATTGTATAATATTTAATAGTTATAATGTCTATATATAATAAATATTGAGAAATAATATATTTTGAATATTGTAAGATGTCAAAAATGTAATACATGATCTAGAATATTAGAGTTCCATGTAATACAAATGTAACATCTAAATATCTAGATATGATGCTATAAAAAATGAAAATAATTTAAACAAAAATATTATATGTATTTAATAAGAGAGCCATATAACTGGTAGGCAATGAACATGAATGCCTTTGTTCACTAAAATGTATAAATAATGAAAAGTTTTGATAGTTACTGTGCTGGCTCTGTGGATTTGCCACCCAGCAGCTCCTCCTGTGCAGAACTGTAAATAAAGGAAATAGCTGAACTCTGTGTGGGGATTGGCTTCTTTCACATGGGGTGAAAGGATCCCTTTGGCACAGCAGCTTTGCCATGGCCACATGGATAAAAGCTGCTGCTTTTCCAGGCAGGCTCAGCTGTGCCCGGCCCATCTCGGAGCCAGCCGGGCGCGGGCAGAGCAGCAGAGATCTGAAACTCGGCGGCTGCGCGGTCGCTGTGGCCCAGACAATCCCCCAGCAGCCACGAGAGCCCCTCTGGGAACGAGCACCAGATCCCAGAGGGCGCCTCTGCCAGCTGCCCCCGAGCCCCTGCAGCGAGGAGTTGTGGTCCAGGTGTTTGGGGAACCTCCTGGGGCTGCTGGGCCCAGCTGTGTGGTGTTCCAGTGAGCACCTGGCAAGCTGAGTTCCCCCACAGGGACAAGGGCAGCTGGTTTGCAGGTGTCCCTTGGTTCTTTAAAGAATCATTTGTTGGAGTCATTGTCCTACTAGGGTAGGCAAGAGCAGCCTCCCACTCTGGTAAGGCACAATATTCTCTATCAGATGTCTCAGAAGTATGGTCACTTCAGGTAAAGAAATGCCACTTTTGGATAAAGAGATTTTGATGCAATTGAATTGGCATATGAGAGATGTTATAAACTTTGCTTTCTCTTCATCATCTCTAGAACATCCATTACTCTGAAAGCTCAGGATGTCAGATTTACAGATAAAAATCCCAACTGAGAAAACCAGGTGGGCTTTCTTTTTCACAACCAAACATGGACCCAGCTCAGCTATGGAGAGGGCACATGGTCCTGTGGCTGCCCTTATTGCTGTGATCCTGAGGGGCAGCACTACAGAGCAAAGCAAAAATTCCTCCCTTTCTCCTTTCCCTTCCTGCCATCCTCCCACCCATTGCTGGGACAGATGATTTTAGATTATATTAGAACCTCTGCTATCTCTGTTGAGGATGCTCTTAAGTTAACTGCTGATATGACCACCCCATCCAGCTACTGGATATGATTACATGGAATAGTTGAATCTTTCAGGGCAGGAGCACATTTACATTTCCTGCTTTCTGTACAAGGTCATTGATTTTTTGAAACAACCCAAAACCCTGAACTCTTGACCAGAGCAATTGCCATGTAAATATCTGCAATTTCATGCAATTCTCCAGACAGTGATGTAAAGCTGTCAGATGTGCAAACTGAATTGCTGACTGCTAGGGGCTTAATTAAAATTCTGCTTGTGA
The DNA here is from genome assembly GCF_027579445.1 of Ammospiza nelsoni. Classification (NCBI taxonomy): domain Eukaryota; kingdom Metazoa; phylum Chordata; class Aves; order Passeriformes; family Passerellidae; genus Ammospiza; species Ammospiza nelsoni. Next base: position 115,289,323 of record NC_080634.1, read on the forward strand.
AGCCTGTGATTCTGCTTTGTTTGTTTGTCCTTCAGTCCTTCCCCAGGGCTCTCTGGTGCCATCACCAACAGCAGCTCTGGACATTCCCGCACCTCCAGTACACCCAAAGCTCCCAGCAGTGTCCTGCAGGCTCACACACAGCCCTGACACTGGCACACTGTGCACTTAGGTCTGGGCAGGGACAAGGAACATTGCTGCTGCTGTCAGAAATTGTGAACTTCAGCAACTTCCCTCAAGGGTGTCCTCCTCCTCTGCTCCACCCAGCCCAGCCCCTACCATCCCTCCATCCCAGGTTCAGGCTCTCACCTCAGTAGAATTCCAGCTGATATCCCATTTTCCCTTCTTCAAAGAGAGTAATCTGCACCTCTCCTTCTGCAATTCCTTGGATGTCACACCAGGACCAGCACACAGCTCCCCCAGGGAAGGAGCCCAGAGCTGGGAGAGGCTCAGACACAACGTGCCCCTGCCCAAACCCTGTCTGGGTATTGAATGCAGGGAATGATTGGCATCTGACTCCATTGCTTCCCAATGCTGAACAATTACTTTATTAAAACTATACTACATTCCATTAATACTATATTATAACTATACTAAAGAGATACTAAAAGATATTATATTCAAGGAAAACCTGTGACTGTCTCCAGACAGTCAGGCACAGCTTTGAGTGATTGGTTAATTAATATAAACAACCATCCCCAGAATCCAATTACCAAATCCCTTCAGGCAAACAATTTCCATAACACATTCCACATGTGCAAAACAAGAGGTGCAGCAAGTAGAGATAAGAATTGTTTTCTCTCCTTCTCTGAGGTCTCTCACTGCATTTCCCAGGACAAGTCCTTGGGAAGTCGTGCCTGCTTCTCTCTGTGAAGAGAGATGTGGCCACATCTAGGCTGTCACCAGCATGGTGCCAAGGGAAATTGTTCCAGGGTGCTAGAGATCAGCCCCAGTGTTTCATCACCCTTGGTGTTGCACAGTTGCCACTGCTTGGAGGAGAGTTTCTGCCATTCCCCAGCACCCACACAAATTACCAACAGCTCGGCTTGCTCTGCTCCCATCTCCCAGTGGAAGAGGAATCCTTACAGAGCAGCCAAAGCCCAGTGGTCCCTATCAGCAGGCAGATAATTACTTAACATGCAGCTAATGCAGCTTTTTGAAATCAAAAATAAAAAAAGCCTTTTTATTTTTAATGCAGTTTTTTGAAACAAAAACCTGTCAATCAGAAAGTGGCTGGTGGGACACAGCAGCTGCAGAACCCTCCTAGAAGCTGCCAGAATCAAATGGAAAGACATAATAGTAAATTAAAAGTACAGAGCAAGGCAGAGCTATACAAAGTGTTGTACAAGCACGAAATTCCACTGACAGATGGCTTTCTCTCTTTGTGCAGGTGAATAAAGCTGCTCTGGAAATTTTTTCCCTGTTAATTTGTAAGCAATACCTTAATTATTATGTATACCTGTCTGGTTTTAATTTGCTCTCTCATACTGTGAGAATTTTGGTATCAATATTAATGGGCCTGGAGCCTGAGGTAGAGAGTTACCAGCCAGTAGCAGTTTTTATTCTGCTTCTGAAGTGAAACAACAAGGTTGGGCCCATTAGGCTGAGATATTGTAATGATATTGCTGAAACAGGAATTACATTTTCTAGTTCTTCACTTCAGAGCAAGAAATCAATATTAAATTTTTAGCAGAACGAAGAAAAACATTTTGACAATTTCCATTTCTCTACAACTCAGAATTCCAACAAAATGTATCTGAAAGTTTGAAAGTTAGTGATAAAAATGGATTAAGAGCAAGTGGAGATAGGGAAACCGGTCACATGAAATAGAGGTTATTACTTCTTCCTTGCAATTTTTTCTGCTGTCAGAAATAACATAGCGATAAAATTCCCAGGCAGTCTTTCTTCTCCTATCTTAAATATTTTTTTTCAATTTTTTTTGTCACACTGATGTCCCCCAATGCTTACCCCAGTGAGCATTTTTAGATTAGTTCTATTTTCCTAATTTTTGCTACTTTTGATTAAGATTTGTGATGCATTTCCATTATTACTGTAGCTAGATCAAAGCTACCTTGGCCTGCTAATGTTGTGGGGAGGGGATTAGTCTTTTGATAAGAAAATTAGGATAATTAGTTTACTTGCTACTTTTGTCATAGTCTACTGTAAGTGTGAGGAATATCTGCCCAACATAATTCCAAATTCACCTCCATTTTAACATAATCTTCAAGTCACGTTCATTCTTGGGTAGTTTAAATTACTTTTTTCCCCTGCAGCACTGTTTGTTAGTACATGAGTGACCTCCAGTGGTATTCCTGAAAAAAATAAAAAGCCTCCTGCTTGGAATACAATCAGGGAAAGCTGAGAACATCTGCAAATCTCTAGTGTGTTACAGGTTGCTCCTGAGAACAGGACTTGTTCCTTTTGGAGATCCCCAGTAAGTAAAAAAGGAGTAAAAAAATCCACTCAACTGTTAGTCCTGACCTGTGACTTAAAACTGTGCAAAGAATAGAAATATCTGTTTCTCTGACTCAGCAGAATCATTCATATTCCTTGAACCAGTATTAATGCTGGCATAAGGAAAAAAAGCTTTGGAAAAATCAGGATCAGAACATTCATGGCATGCTTTATCTCGCTTTTTTGAAGAATTTGTCTCAAGCGTTTTTCCAAGCTCCTCTGCCTAAAAGTAGTCCCAAACAATACAATTTTTGATGTTCATATCCTTTCAGGGTATGGAAGAGGCATTATTGTTTAAAAAAATTGCTGCTTTTCCTCCTCATCCCTCAATCACACCAGACTTTATTTAGCCATATAAATCTGAAGTTGTTTTCCCACAAGGGGTCACCATAGATTAGCCTCACTGCAGGTCTTCATCATAAGAATTTATGTTCTCACATTTTAAGATACAAAGAAAACATTTAGATTCTCAAGGCAGTACTAAAAGCATCTATTGAAGCATATAACTTTGTAATAAAATGTATCCAGTGGAAGGAAACTGCAATGGAGTAAAGCAACAACTAATTCTAGAAGTTGCATTAAAAAACCAAACCAAACAAATAAACAAAACCAAAAAACCCCCAAACAAACAAAAAAACCAAAAAACAAATCACAAAACCCCCCAAGAAACTGGAAAATAAGTTCCTATTTATTTTGTTTATCACAAAAATAAATTGTACACACCATGTTAGGAATTCTCTCTCTCTCCCCAGCACCAGATTGTACAACCAAGAAACCTTGTATGATAAGGACATAATTTCAGCTCTGATTTTAAAAATTGTTTAGGGTTGAGTCTATGTTCATGGGGTCCCAGGAAAGCCAAAAGCAGGGTCCTTGTGAATAGCAGAGCTTGTCCTTGCCCTTCCATTACTAAGACTGAGATGGTTTCAATGGGTTCCTGAGGGTGCTGCCTGTTCTTTCTGTTCATGTTCTTTCTGTTCAATTGACTCAAACAACAGACATGGAGAAGTCTTTATAACTTTAGCACAGTGTTTTGTGACTAAGCATTTGTCCTCACCACATAAGAAAACTTAAGTTTGAAACCCTCTTTTAAACATGCACTGAAGTTTAATTCATTGCTTTCGCTGAAGTAAAATTCATTGGAGTGCATCTGTATGGAGAATAAAAGAAAAGCACAGTGGGATTCTGGTTTGAATGCTTTAGGAATCTGCCTGTTAAGTATATTTAGCTTGTCAATAGTGTTGTCCATGCACTGTGGGCATCTGATTAGATGCCAAAATCGGGTGGAGCAGTAAAATCCATCCCCTGTAAGAGACAGACAGACAGACACTTCCCCCCGCCACATCCTTCTCCCCTCCTGTCACCTGCCTCTAGGGAGCTGCACACACTCATTAAGGACAGGAGCTGGATGGGTAATAACAGGATTAGAGTGCCATTAACTCGTTTTCAGCAACATTATTTCTGCAGACCAGAAGGACTGAAAAGCAAAAAGAAGTTTCATTATTACCTTATACACAGTGGCAGCAACGTAGAAAAGCTCCTAAAGAAAGGATGATGCTGTTAAAGAAATGAGATGGTGCTGTTCTTACAGGTTTTTTTTCACAACAGACCCACCCTGACAATACATGTGATTCCATTGGGTGAAGGGAGAGATGTCACATGGTATTTTATAGGAAGAAAAAGATTCTTAATCCAAACTGGAGTTTGCAGCCCAATCTAGGATTGATGTATAATAGCATTATGGAAGAAACCCCTTGTTATCTCTAGAAAGGTAGAAGAAAATTTGTAATGAAATTTAATATCACTAATACATTAAAAATGACCAGTCTTTGCTGATTTTCTTGCATCATACAGCCCTTTCTCAGCCAGCCCTTTGAGTCCCCCCTGCCCTCCCTGCTGGCCACAGAGGAGCCTGGCCACCACCTTCAGACAGAGCAAACTCATCCCTCACCACACCTGCCTCTCTTGGCTGACAGCAAGTGTGTGCTGGGCTGAGATGTGGAGAAGTAGCCAAGCCACAGTTCTCTCAGCACTGCAGTGGCATCCTGCTTCCCCTGATTAAGAAAAGGTTGTGGTGACATTTGGTGTTTTTATCTTTTTCTAGAACTACAGCTGTAGCCACCCATCTCCTGAGCTTGAGTCCTGTGCCCTTGCTCATTAAAGAGCTCCTGTCTGAGACATTTGACTTTCACTGTAAAATTGCAGCACTGTCAGAAAACTGAGAGCTCAAGCAACTCCACCAGAGCTGGAAAGTCAGAATGAATCATTGCAGGTGCACAGCTGAGATAACAAAATCTCTACACCCACAGATAAAGGTGCCTGTCAGGCACTTCTCAGCCCCAAAGCTGCAGTGTTGGATGGGCTCCTCTGCATGCCCCCATGGCTAATGGCATGCAGGGAGATGTCACATAGGAGCAGGCAATGAGGAGTGAAAGTGAAAACATTTTTAGCCATGCTCTGAGAGAAATATTTTCATTTTTTCCTCTCATTGAAAGAAACATTGTACTTTGCTGGCAGCAGTTATCTGATAAGCAGAAAGGAAAAGCAGGAGAAAAATGGACAGTGGAAAGGCATGTTCCTGTTTGTGCATAGGATTTCAGGGCTACATTTTGTTAATTAAACACATCACATAGAGAAGAGCTGCAGAAAGCTTCCAGATGACCCACGGGGATGGTGGATCATCATTAATAAATTCACAACCAGCACAAGCAAAGCTGTTGTGCTGCAAGTGCCACCTTGGGAAGGGTTCAGAGTTAAAGCTGCTCATGTCACAGTTTTGTCACCAGTACAGTAACATGGGGCATCTTTCCTTGTCCCAAAAACAGTAAAGCAACTGGTTCATTTCCCTTCAAAAAGAAATAATTTAAACCCTTTTGCAATATGCAGCACTTGAGAATTTCTGGATGAGGAGCTGATGTGATAGAAAATGGACTCCCTTCATAGAAGAGGTAAACTAAGAGTCAGTGTGGTATTTGCTCTCACAGAACTGATGGAGTGAACAGGAAACACAGTGGCTTTAGCTAGAGCTGGTCTCCTCTTTGGGTAGGAGTTGACTTTTTTCAGTCCCAGTTTTTCTGTTGTCTGAAAATATCCAAGTGAATAAAGAAGGGGGGAAAAAAGGGAATTCTTGCTGGATGTAGTTCAGTCTTAAAAATACAGCATTGTTTACTTCAGTGCCTCTTGGAGTGGAGTTGATAATCAGGTAGTTATATATATCTATATTTATTAAACATTTTTTGCTCAGGAAAGGTTAAAAGGTGCTTTTGTCACCACCATCAAAAGTGTTATTTCTCACTTGTGCCCTACCTCTCAAGTTCATTCTTCTCAGTCACCAAAATAAAAACAAAATCCAGGCACCAAACTCAGAAGTGTTTTTCTGTGCTTTGACAGCTCAGAGAGGGCATTTCCCACCCTCTGTGTGTCTTCTGGATGAATCACTGGACTGTGATGAACCATAACCTGCCTTTGGCTCCTTTTTGACAACTGCAAAGGCAGAGATGGCATTTTAATCTTCCATGATAGTATTTCTCCAGTTAAATGCTGCATTTGCTCCATGAGTTAATGTCTTCACTGGTGGGTTGACCATCTGCCATTTGTTCTCCTCTTTCTGTTCTTCACAGAAACACATGCCCAGGGCAGGGATCTGAGAAGGAAGTTACCAGCAGGGTCATTGCTTTGACATGAAGGAGGGGGCTTTGCTACAGAAAAGAGAAGCCCCTGATATTCTGTCACTCCTGAAATGAACTAAAACCAGGCTGGGAGCTTGAGGGGTGAAAGCTGAACTTGTGTCACCACTCCACATTCATACCTGGGCAAGCTGTTCCCATGTCTCACCCTCCCCCACAGTAAACAATTTCTCCCTAATATCCAGTCTAAAGTTAGAAGCCATTGCCCCCTGTCAGTTTGAAGCCATTGCCCCCTGTCCTGTAACTCCAGGATTTTGAGAAGTTTCTCTCCATCTTTCTCGTAGGCTCCCTTCAGGTACTGGAAGGCTGCAATTAGGTCACCCCAAAGCCTTCTTTTCCCACTTTGAAAGGAAGGAGACCGGCTCCAAGTGGAGAGGTTTCCAAATGCACCTCATATCTGTAGGGGTTACATGGCATTGACTTTCCAGATGAAAATCTTCTCCAAAGACTTAGCTGCCAGTCACATACAAAGCCCCCAGAATAAAATCCTTCTCTTTACCTCCAGTGCTTTGCTAAACCTGTGTGAGACCCCCTTTGGAATGAGAGAGCTGATGTCACTGCTGCTGGCATGCTGTTACACATGACTTGCTGCATAAGCAATCTCCTTATTAAAAACACAATGAAACAACCCAAAGGATTCCTGGTGGAATAAAATCCTCTCACCTTCTGCACCATCTGGGCAAAGTCTCTGCTGTCTCTGCTGGGGAGCCCTGTGAGTGCCCGGCTGAGGGGTGCCAAGGAGGAGCCGTGGCCCACGATAAGGATGACACCTGGAAAAGCAAAGAACCACGGTGAGGGAGCTGCAGCGCTGCCACATTCTCCACCAGCACATGGGGATGAGGTGGCTTTGGGGCTGTTCATCTTTGCAGACCTCTTTGATAATGTGGCAGAGTGTGTTGTGATGGGCAAAAAATATCTGGTGTGTTGAGCGTGACATCTACTGAGAGAAGGCATTTGTGAGGGAAAGAGAAAAAAGCTTTCCAGAAAAGCATGTTATATTTTGCTGAGCTACATCCTGTCACAGACATCTTTTATGGAAAATCCTTTCCTTAGGATTTTCCCTCCTGAGAAGATGGGAGGCCTCAGGAACAAAATGTAAACAGTGATTATCTGCTGCTGTGGAATGCAACAGGTGCATCTGTGATTGGTCTCATGCGGTTGTTTCTAATTAATCGCCAATCACAGTCAGCTGGCTCGGACTCTCTGTCCAAGACAGAAGCTTTTGTTATCATTCCTTCCAATTCTATTCTTAGCTAGCCTTCTGATGAAATCCTTTCTTCTATTCTTTTAGTATAGTTTTAATGTAATATATATCATAAAATAATAAATCAAGCCTTCTGAAACATGGAGTCAGATCCTCATCTCTTCCCTCAACCTGAGACCCCTGTGAACACCATCACAACATCCTGATGTAGAAAGACAAAGAAAAGCATATACTTTTGCAATTTAGTACTCTACCGTCTCAGTTTTATTTTACTTTTTTCATTTCAATTCCATAAATTGCATTTATGTTACTTTGGTGTAGCCCAGGGCAAGCACTGAGTCTACCTTAAGCTCTGTGCAGTACCAAAAGCTCACATTAAATGTGTTTCTGGTGGCAAATCTCTGCCAGTTCCTCTTACTGCAAGGGTCTGACAGAATATTCAAGGATCTGAAACCCCTACCTTTGCAGGGGCAGGCACTGATGATGTGTTTTATAACTGCAGAGCTCCTGCTGACATAGTCTTCATAACTTTCTGATGGCACCAGAGAGGAGAGTGGGAAGTTACCCCTGACAATAAAATCACAAATATATGTTAATGTGGATGAATGCACTCTTAGCAGCATTGAATGACTACACCAGAGAAAAAGGCACTCAGTTAAAAGGTTTATCTACTGGCTTGGCCGACACACTGTTACCTCTGCTTGTCTGAAGCATGAGCTTCTCTCTGAGTAATTTCCATTCAATTTCATGGCTAAGTCTCATAGCTCGTAAAGCACCAGATGCAGGGAAAACCAGGCTTCAATAAAACTTGCAGTTTACAGTGGAGATTATTTAAAGCAGGATTTGTGCCTATGAAAAGCTTTGAGCAATTCTGCCAGCAAAGACCATTGCCCAGACATGAGCTGCAGAGCTGCCTGGGTCTTCCAATCCTGACTGAGTTCAAAATAAGAAGACACAACAATGATGTGAATGCTTTCAAGATTTAGTATCTCAGCATTAATCTCCTCAATAAACCAAGTAAATAAAAATCTATATTGAATAAGGCTCATCTGCAATGCCGGCCAAATGGATAGTAAAGACTTGCACTATTAGAGTTTAAAAAATAGGTGTTTCCAGGGACAGAAATCACAATGCATCACTCCAAGATATCTGAGTACTTCTGCTGAGACCAGGCATTCTTTCATTTATATACTAAGGCTTTTCAGGCACCCAAAAACCCCAAGAGCCAGACCATCACACTGCTGTGAATCAGGGCAGCCTCAGAGGTCTGGTGGGGCTTGGGTGATGGACAGCTTTTATAGGGACTGATTGGTAAAACCAGACCCTGCTGTCCCACGAGCTCAGTAGTAGAGTGAACCTTGCCAATGAATTTTAATGTGCTGACACTTAATTTTATAATCTGGTTTTTACTGATACCCCTTGCTGGTGATTCTTTAAGTGATCTTATTCATAACAGCTGGCACCCAAGGATTTTTTAGTCCTGCACGTGATGGGAAGAAACTGGCATTCTATGTCAAAGTTTATAGTTCATCCACCCTGTTTTTGCCTGGACCTGAGTGAGCTGTGAGGGGCCTAAACACTGTAGTTCACATTGCCTTAAAGATTCCCTTAAAGAACTTCCCACTGCTGTGCATTTGCACAGTTTCTTTTGAGGCAAGTGATTTTGGACCAAAAAAAAACCCCCTAGAGAATATTCTATTAGTGAAGAACCACCAAAAAGACCTGTGCTCCAAAAAAAAGAAGGATTTTGGGGACTTTATGCAGTTTCAAACAAAGATACATTGTTGGCTGTAAGGAATGTGTTAAGACATGAGATGTTTCCTTTCCCCCTTTCTTGAATATGTGGGAAATCCCAGAGACAGCTGAGTAATTTCCTGGATCTGGCTGCACTGCAAACACTGAGCAGACTGGTTTGTGAACAAGATGAGGAGTTAGACTGAATTGGAGGTTTATCATTTCCTGCCAGGCTGTGGTTTGCAAGTGCTCAGAAAAGGCATCGACCCTCACCCTGCCAAGTTCTGAGGGCTCCAAAAAGTCCTTGCTGAGCACAGCATTAATCTTTGATCAACTTAAAATGATGCCAGAAACATCAATTGAAGTGAAATGCTCTTATCTTGCCTGTCCCCAAAACCTCTTGCTGCTGCCCTGCAGACCCTCAGCCAAGGGCTGACTGACCTTATATAAACATCACATTTCTTTGTCACTGAAAATCAGGTTATTCTTCACATTTCCAAAGTGTTTTCACATGAACCAAAGACAAAAGCAAAGCTCCTGGGACCTGACATTAAAGCCCATAATGTCAAGGCAGCACCAGAGGAGGGCTGGTCCCATGCATAAGACATTTGTGCTAGTGCACCCATGTGCTTGTGACAGCATATCTTATTTTTATATCCTATTTTGAACTGAATTTGATCAGAATCACCCCATCTTTGCAATGTTTGCAATGATTTATGACACATGAAAGGACAAGATATCTCAAGGAAAAACCCCACAGCTTTATCAGCCAGACACAATTACCTGTAACTCGTGTCTATGTCATAAGATGCCTCCACCAGCTCTGCCACAGTCATGAATTTAGGGATTGCTCTGCTTGCTTCCCACTTGGTCCATTCAAACAGTCCTGGTTCCACCCTGATTCTGACTTTTTGATTTAATTTAAGCCCTGCAAGAACAAGAAATAGATCTTAGGAGAAAGGTACACTTGAAGTGCTACATTCAGGCTATACATTCTGCCTTGTTTGCTGTTGTACTTTCATTAATGAAAATGAATTACTTATTATCAACCAACTGATTAAAGGAAGCCACCATTATATTCTTGTATGACTAACATAAAGTGACTGCAAATTATTATCATCATCATTATCATAATTATAATTTTTGAAGCTCTCTTGTGATGCTCTGCTAGAGGGAAAATACTCAGTTTTGCAATGTTGCAATCTGGATAAATTTCAGACAGGAAATATTTTTACCATTTTTATATAGTCGTTTGCTCCTCAGTGGGGCAGTAAACTGTTCTAATTGTCCAGAATTAGAAATGGAATTCTCTTGTCAAAAGAAATATTATTTTTTGAGTATTCTCAAGAGAGGTTACTGAGTGGCAGTGAATGCCTTCTGATGTAAACATGGCAATGAACTGTGAGCTTGCTGAAAGGAACAGGAGATGAAAAAGAAGAGAGGGAGAGGAAAGAAAATATGTTCTGCAGCATGAAGGATTAAAATAGTTTGGTTTGCAAAAGGAAGCATGGAACCAGTCTTCCCTGATTCACAATCAGATCCTTCAGAGCTGTGGATACATCTGATAATTGGGTCAAAACATTTTCTGGAAGAGGTGGCAGTGGTGATTTGAGGAGCAGCTACTAATATTGAATTCCAGCAGATATGAAACACCTCTGTTTTATATAACATTAGATTCCATTCTAACTAGGAAGGCCCAGAGTTACTCTGATATATTCCTCAGATTGCACACACACCAGCAGGTCCATTCTCACTAGAGAAGCCCAGAGTTACTCTGATATATGCCACAGAATGCACACAAACACCAGCAGGTTTGTTTCTAACTAGGAAAGCCCAGAGTTACTCTGATGTATCCCACAGAATGCACACACACACCAGCAGGTTTGTTGCTGCCTGCATTAGAAACAGTCAAAACCACCTCGTGTTGCCTGCGTAAAGAAAACCACAACAACCACAAAGTTGTGCATCTCCCTTAATTGCTGATGTCAGAAGCTTCAGAGAGGTTTGGTGGAGATGTTTGCAGTGTGGCAGAAGCACCTGGCAGGTTTTGCTGCCTTACCCTGCAGTACATGCTGAGCTGTCTGCACGCAGCACAGGGCAGGGGACGAGTACACGGAGCTGACTGTCACCTCCTGCTCCAGCAGAGCTTCCCCTGGATGGCAACAGCAAAGCGTGACAGATGAGAAATTACTACAAAACACTTTCTGCAAAAAAAAAAAACCACCTCAGAGCTTTGTAATGTCATCAACATGGGATATGTTGGCAGTCCCTTTCTGTTAATTTTTCCCACTATCTGCTGATTGAGCTCATTAGAAAGCTCATTCTGGTGGAAACATCAATTCTAAAATGAGTCCTGGAAAGATAATTACAGAAGATTCACCCCAAGTCTGCAAACAGCACTTAGGCATGTGGCTGTGTCTATAAATCTGAACCATCAGAGACAAGCAATTGCAGCAGATCAGCACTGTCACAGTCATGCCTTTTGCCCAGGGAGCACAAACAACTTCATCTGGTGAGTAAATTGAGTCAGCCTAACCCACACCACCCATCTTCCTGCAGTGAGGTGACCACACTCTGCTGACCATGGAGCTGCTTCCTCTGGCCAGCCCCTTCACCCCTCACTGTCCACTCTGGGACAACTGCACAAGGCATTCATCCCTTGCAGACAAGCAGCAGGGCACAGGGAGTGTTCTGGTTCCTCCAGGAACTGGCAGAGGGGGGGGTCCCAAAAACAATTTATCAGCTGTGTTCTCTGTTTTACTATTTAAGAAGATATTGCAGTGGTTTCCCACAGAGAATTGTGCCCATAATTGAGTGCTGGCAGGAGATTTTTCTGCTGCAAGGCCAGCATGAGCTTTGGCAGATGATGACAGCCTGCTTCCCAAACCCTTACACTTGCAGGAGGATAATATCCAGCTTACCTATAAGCCTTGACTGGAAAATACCACAGCAAGATAAAGGAGGATCACATTCAGACTGCTTCATGCTGTCTTTCTGCCTCGGCAGGGAGGAGGGGAAGTTCAGATCTGCTCTGTAGTATTTCCCTGAAACAAGGCAGGACATTTTGCTGTGGCACAAGGGAGGCAGCAGCTGTGTTGTGTTTGTTTTACAGACTGTCAGTGTCTCACTGATGAACAACAGCCACTGCTATTACCTTAAAGGGAGCATGTTTTAAGTTCACAACACTGGCTTGGGAAATCATCTGTCCTAAGAGAACAGCCCCTCTTCTTCAAGCTCAGAAGGAGCAAATGGGGAGCAGGAGAGGAAGAACAAGAAATCAGGAGAATTTGGCTTTGTGGGACACAAGAGAAACAAAAATCGACTCCCTATCTATATTCTTTTACAGTTGCCAAAATGACCGAAAAAGCCCCATTTCCACTGAATCAAAATGAAAACTATTGATTATACAGCTATATGGTATCACTCTCCTTATCTGCTGTGAATTCCATGCCTTAAAGATGGGAAGTCTCCAGCAGAGCAAGGCAGGCTTTCAGCACAAAGCTCTCACTCATGAACTCCCACCTTCTTGTTCCCCTCCTTCCTCCTGACACACATATTTCGCTGTTTTGGATCAGTTTTCTTCACCTGAAAATGTACCTTTTTCTTTGAATTTTGAGAGAGAGAGAGGAAATTCAGATTTTCATTTAGGTCAGTGCTGACATTCATTTCCACCACAGATTGCTCAGGTTGGACTAGTGACATAGTGTGACCGATCAAGAGCCCACAATTCTGACTCAGGCCCAGAAAGGTGGAGGGGTCTGACAAGAACCACGTAATGAAAGGTGATGAGGGTGCTCCTGTGATTTGTTCATGTTCAGTGACACACACCTCCATCAGCAGCACAAGAGCTTTGTTTATCTGCAGGATTTAGGGAGCACAAACAGGAAGGACTTTAGGACACTGTGACCTGGTTCTGTGCAGGTTGAAGCAGTGCTGTGACTGATTTGCACTGTTATCATTTACACAAAGATTGAATCCCTTCTACCCATTACTGGGGTTAATTTGGTTTGGCCCTGGTTTTTGAAGATCTTCCTGTTGCCTTACTCACCATCTGCAGTCAGGCACTGCTGAAGCCAAGATTTGCCAAAGACCTGATCCACTCTTTCCCCGTGGCTCATCACCAGCACCCCTCTCCTCAGGGCAGCGTTCTGGAAAAAGGGAGTTTCAGAAGGATATTATCTATAACCTGCAGGAAAAGCCTGGATTCCTGGAGAAGAGACAGCAGAATAGATGCCTGTCCTTAGGACAGTGATAAGCCTGACTGGTTCTCCACTGATGAAAAATGAAAGAAAATCATAAAATCATTAAGGTTGGAAAAGACCTTAAGGATTATTGAGTCCAACCTTTGACTGACCAGCACATTGTAACTCAAGCACAGCACTGAGTGCCACATCCAGATGTTTCTTATACACTTCCAGGTTTGGTGACTCAGCACCTCCCTGGGAAGTCTCTTCATTGCTTAACCATCCTTTCAGTGGAAAAATTCTTCTTGATATCCAGCCTGAACCTCCCCTGGTGTGACTTAAGGCTACTTTGTCTTGTCCTGTCAAAGGTCACATCCCCGACCCTCATGGGCTGCAGGTTCTAATTCTGTGTTAGCACAAGTGAAAGGCAGAGCTGGTAACAGATCTTGCAACCTCAGTGTGGGAAGGAATCATAACTTTACTTTATATCATATGGGTGATATAAACAAAAAGCAGAAAATTAGCTAAGATCTGACTGGTAATTCCCTTTTCTACACCAGGACTAATACCAAGCTTCTCCTTCTTCTCTTAGTGAAAATACTACTTCTACATTTTCATAACTGTGTGGCCAAATCAACAGTGAACCCAGATCTCCTACAAGGCCACTTTTTTTACTCAGACTGCATGGAATTACAAATAAATTTGAAGTAGTTTGGGGTTAGTATACAATGCACATTAAATACAAATGAGAAGAAGATAGGGAGAAACAGGTCAAAGGTTTTAAAACTTTAAAAACAGTGTTACTGTTTAAAACAGCATTGTTAACAGTGCTGCAGCACTGAATTAAGTGCTTTGCATCTTCAGCAACAGAGAAGGGAACTCTTAAGAAGTTGTTTGAGGTTGATGTTCATGCATTCTGTTAAATACTTGAAATTCTGCCATGAAACACCCCTTAACTGCCACAAGATCAGAGTATAAACCCGAGGTTTTGTGGTCTTCCTTTTCTCCTTGAGAGGAACCCAGAGGCCAGGGAAACTCTAGACTGGAGATGTGCACTTCTGCAAAACACATTTCTCAGGCCAAGCCTTGGCTCTGCCCCAGATCTGACCTGGATAAGAGAGGCCCAGAGCCAGAGAAAGGACGTGTGACTTGTTCAGAAAGTTCTTACAGTCACATAGATGGTGTCCTGGAGGCCCCAGGACGGAAACTCCCTCAAGGTGCCCTCAGTTTCTCTGATGTTAGCAAAACCAGCCCAGGGTTATTGCCCGGCATAGCAGGAAGAGAGGCTGTGGGGCCAGCAAGCTAAAGGGGTTTCTGAGGCATGTCTGTGCTGAAAATGCATTTTGGCATCTCTGACAGAGCCAAAAAGGCAACTCAGGTGCAAATGTGCTGTAGGAAAAAAAAAAACAGAGTCCTTACTTGTTTTGCTTTTCCTATCAGAAGAAATGGAAAAAAATGATAGCTGTTGATTTGGATCTGGGTGAAAAATGTGACCCTACCAGTGCTGCTAACCACTCCAGCTATCTGTTCTGTGCTGTTATCTGCACTAGCTACACATTTAAAAATAAAGAAGAAAATTGAACATTTAAACGTCATCTGAGGCCATGGAAACCTCCAAGACAACATCCATAGAATCCAGATGTAAGAGCAGTGAGCCTAATTAATTCTGATTTATTTACTCTGTCTGAAGCCATGTGGAGGTCAGGGGAGGTTGTGTCTGTGTCTCACCTATCAGACTTGTCTCCATACCCACTGAGGCTGTGCTCAGAGAAACCTGAGCAGAGAACTCATGTGTTGTGCTACTCTGACAGGAGCAGGGAAAGATTTATGAAAGACACCTGTGATATACATCATCTACAGTACAGAAAAAATGTACAAGATATGATACAATACATTATGAGTGTGTATATATATATGAATGTACAATATAATAAATAAAACTGTGTGTATAAATGTACAACAAAAATGAAAATATGAGGGAGGAAAAGGAAGATTCTACTAAATTTACTAAATGCCATTAATTAGTAGCATATTTGCCAAAGCACGTGGCAAAGATGAGAAATGGAAAAAACAATTACCTGAAGAGAAACAACATTGGTGACACTCCTTGACATACTGAGATTATGGGCTTCCCCATTTGGCTTTACATTGGGTTCCTTTTCAGTTTTGGTGAAGGATCTTGAAGCTGTGTCAAAAACATATTCCCTGTAGAAAAAGCAGAAGCAGCAACACACGCAGGCAGACAAATAGAAGAGACTTTTGAGTCATGATGTTATTTACAGGACCAGCAAGTCAGTATTCGTGCTCCATTCAAAATTTTTTGCACACTTGCAATCCAGCTCATCACTTTGCTGTTCATTTAGAATATGCCCCATAAAAAAGAGGTTAAAATATGAGGAACTGATGGTGTGTATTGGGTGTAACCCTGCCAAAGTGGGACCTTCAAGCAGGAAATAACTACCTGGTGGCCTCCTCCCTTTCTCTGAGACATCAAGAAGTGCACCAAAACTTCCCAGCTTAGAAAAATCAGCTCTAATCTGCAAGTAGCATCAGCTGTGCTGCAGAATGAGGTGCAGGAAGCCAGACAGGTGGCTTCTGATGCAGGGCACATCAACAAGATAAGGGTGGTGCCAAGGTGGTGGAGCAACCTTTGTGTGGTTTCATTTCATGCCAACTTTACAAGCCCTTGAAATGAGGAGAAAAAACAGAAGAGATCAGGGAGCCAGGCTGAAGGCTGAGCCTGCCCTGGCAGAATGTGCTCTTTCAAAATTCATTAGGGCGTTCAGGTTCTCCAAGAGTGATCAGGGGTCAATCCTGGAGCAGCTGAACTTACGCACTCTGCAGGTTTGCATCCTGCCTCTTTCCTCTCAGAAGATATCCCAGCATCCCACCCAGACGCTCAGGATTCCCAGCCAGGAGGAACGGCCAAGGAAAGGCACAGCCATGAAATTACCTGTGCTTGACCCAGGTGTCTGACTCGTGGGCTCTCTCGGTGTAGTTCTCGGGCAGGAAGCCCCTGCAGCCGGTGCGGTGCGAGGTGCCGACCACCCAGCCCTCGCCCGCCTCGCTCTGCTGCCTCGGATCCACGTAGATCAAATCCCCAGCGTTGATCATCAGCTCATCAATGTTCTGGGGCTTGTACTGGAAGAGGGCCCTGAGCCTCTGTGGGGACACACAGCAGGGTCAGGGGTGCCCTGGGCTGTAGCTGCTCAGGGGATGGGTGCTTGCCGATCCTGGATGCAGAACCAGCTCTGTTTGCCACTCTGCAGCCTGCTCTGCAGTGGCACTTTTAAACCATCTCTGTTTGCCACTCTGCAGCCTGATCTGCAGTGGCATTTTGGTAGAAGAAAAGTGTGGGGGCTTTGGAAAGAATTCCAGATGGAACCTCTGAGATTTTTAGATGATGTGATTTATTTTTCTTCTACATAGGCAGGAAGGGTGAGTTTGGCTCACATCTTCACTGCATGGTTCAGAAGATTACAAGACCTCTACTTGCAAGACCTTTTAAGGATTTGTTGACTAATAAAACACTGCCAACAAGGATATTTGTGTTTTTGACCCAATCCTTAAATATTTTGTCTTACAGACCCATGCTACAGTGTAAGCTTTCTTAGCCAATCATGTTATGACACACAAACCTACAGTACTGCATTCTAAACTTCTTGTTTTCCTCTGTAACTACTTTTATTTTTCTATATCTTACACTCTAAAACTTTAAACTTTCCTCAGCTTAACATATCTCTGCTTTAAACCATAAAGCCACATTCTCGCTTCTAGCACCTAAGTTTGGAAGCCTTTTTCAAGGTCTCAGATAAAATTCTGTGCTTAATTCTTTGGCTTCCAGGCCCAAAGTTCAGAGAATTCCCTGGAATTTCAGATTCCAACAGAAAAGGAAGACACTACCACACTTACAATATGTTTAAAAACAGGCACTTGGTTTTCACAAAAATACATTTTTCCTCCTCTAACTGCTTTTATTTGAAAGCAAACATAGATCTGACCTATTTTTGCGATTGCTTGCAGCTCTCCTGAGTGTGACTAAAATCCAACACGAGACTTGTGACAAAGTGATTTACTGATCTGAAAAAAAAGTGGAACATTCTGTAATTTAAATTTGGAAATGAGAACTGAAAGAACATTGACTGGTTTCAACTGAGTCTGCTAAGCAGAAAATCATCAATGAGAACTGACCCCTGCTCACAGCAGCTGCAGTTTTCATCATGGCTGGAACAATCAAGAAAACTAATTTTGCTGAAGGGAATTTTGCTGCAAAACTGTAAACTGACAAATCCTAGAAAATATTAAAGAATCATTATTTCCTGTCTCTTATTTTCTCATATCATGGTAAGATTAGGTTTTTTCTCTGGGGTTTGGAGTTATATTTTGAGACATGCAGGTCAAGCAATCTGCAAAAATAAAGGTATTATCTACTGATTCAGGAGTGCAGTTTTTCAGCCCAAAATGGCACTGGAAACAACCATGGTCTTTGAAACACTGTGCTGAGCAAGCAGAGATTTTCTTAAGGATGGAAAAGGCAAGGTGACTGTAGCTAAGAAAAGGAAAGGTTCAGGAGATGAACCAGTATGATTCCAGTACCTGGTAATGCACAAAGCGCATGTCCCGTGAATAGAGAGCAGCCACCCACTGGCAGGGCTCTCCTGGGTTGATGCACTTGGCCAGCTGTTCCAAAGTCTTCTGGTGGTGAGGGTAAAACCTGTGAGCCAGGGTAAGGTGGAACTGCTTCAAGGAGGGCTTCACGTGGCAGTCTAGGGATGAAACAATCACAGCACGACATAGGAACAAAGGTCATTTAATGCTCCTCTTGTTTTATCCTACACAATCTGCATGATGGAAGAAATATTATAGTAACTAGTGGTACAGATCTACTGAGTAATGGTTTTGAAGGGTGTCATGGTTTTAATCACGTCAAAATAATTCACAAATGTGGACTGGATTTTCTTCCTGGCCTCGTCTGTGAGGAAAAGAAATTATCATGGTTGGATTTCTCTCCCAGCTTGAGGTGCACTGAACTCATTTCTCCCAGACAAAGCTGTGCTGGGGCTGTGTCCCTTCAGTCTCCACTGGTGATGCAGTTTCCCTTGGAAAAGGTATTGGGCCCTGTTCCTAGGGATGCAGCCAGGCCATTTACAAACTTTACAACATTTGTATATTCTAAATATTTAAATATTTAAATATCTAAATATTTTGCTGAAGTCTTCTCCAATAACTTTCCTCTTCTGAGTTCAAGCTGGGGCACAGCACCATGAGGGTGGAGATCTGGGGAGGGTTATGTCCCTGACAATCTTGGATATCCTGATCAATCACCTGCCGAGTTGCACACAGGATCATTTCAGCTTCTAGGCAAAAGTGCTGTGTCTTCAAAGATCAAAACATCCTCCTCTGCTACTCTGCTTGCAAATCTGTAGCAGCAAAGGCTGTTAGTTGGTAGGAAAACATCACCTAAGCTCCCCTGGAGACACAGGGAATGTTTTCAGTACTGTGGCTACACATTTGTGCTACCATCCTCCCATTTTCCCCCTGGTGTTGGTCCTACCTGCCAGGGCTGAAGCCTCTGTTGAGAATGCCACAGCAAAGTCTTTGAGGATGTTTGCCTGGCTGTCATCAATGAAGAAGCCCAGGTAGCTGGGAGATGCATGTAGTGTTAGGAAAATGGATGGTGGAAAGATCTGGCAAAAACTGTCACCCACTTTCTTTAGGACGTCATACAAGAATTCCACTTTCTGGTCTTCACACTGAAAGAAAACAGAGGAGGAGCAGGCTTCACCCACCAGCTCACAGCCAGGGTTGTAACCTCTGTCATATAGCACTGCCAGAAAACTGTGGGGCTATAAACTTCCTGAGAAACACAAAATACCTAGGAATTTGCCTGAAATCCCTGGCAATAAACCCAGCAGTATTTGGCAGCTGGATCAGCACAGTGTCCTGGTTCTATAACAGGAAGATGGAGCCTTCAACCCAAGTTTATCTAGTTTGGGTAGGAAAAAGCCAAAATATTTTACCATCTGCAGGAACAAGTCTGAAACAGGGATCATGATTTCCTTCTTCAATTCTAAGCAGCAATTTGTGTTATTGTTATCCTACAGTTCTTTACTGAGATGTGCAAGGTGAGGGTTGCAATGCAGTCGTCTCTTCCATACAGGCCTTTAAACTTAATGCCTCCCAAGAGCATGGCATTCATTATTAATGAATGATTTTTGTTCTGTATAATTGTGTTTAATGGTCACAGAGCACTACTCAGTATTTTGCAACAAAACAATCTTATTTTCACTGTCTCTACTTTTTGGCAGGGTTGAGATGGCCCACCCTTAGTGGGAAGGAAGCACTTAATGGTTTAACACAAAAGTAGGATGAACAAAGTAATTTTTTGTCCAGCTGCTCTAGCCCATGCCTGTTTCAGCACATCCCAGACAGAGCTGATGTTCATGTGTTGCATCGTCAACGTGCTAAAACTGGATCCCAGGAGGCTCCAGAGTTTTTCCAGACCAGTCCAGTGCTGGACTGGACATCACAAAAGATTTCACAAAATCTTAAACTTCAACAAAAAGAGTAAAATTTGGGACACACCACCATAGCAGTGATGGGGCTCTCTAGGGAAGACAGAGCCTTTCCTGAGATTCCCACATTCTTGTACCAAAGCTGTCTGCATCCTAGGATAACACTGTCCCTGCTGCACAGCTGGCTGATGGCAGCCACTGCTGCCCTGGCTGGGAAGGTTTATCATCCAAAATCCATGCAGCAATGGACACATGGAAGACTAACAGCAGTTGGACTGCACAGGGCTGCTCTAGATGGATCTACCAAAATGGCACTGAAAACAACCATGTTCTTTGAAACACTTTGCTGAGCAGGCAGAGATTTCCTTAAAGATGGAAAAAGCAAGATGACTGAGTGAAGAAAATGAAAGGCTCAGGAAATGAAATAAATCTGATTCCAGTACCAGCTGCCAGCTACCTCAAAACATCCCACTCAAACATTAACTGTGACCCAAACATTCAGCATCACTCAGAGAGTAAGCATCACTCAGACATTAAGCATTGTTGGGGAAGATGAAACAGGAAAGCCTTATAAATATGATTGTCTGGCAAAAAATTTTGAGAATATAGAAACTGTAAGCGAGATTGAAACGAAAGCAAGCTTTGAGATACCTGAGTTACTGAACAACTGGAAAGCAATGGTGTGGCTGGCTGAAGGTAATCCCCTTTTGATGAAACAATGCCCTCTGCTTGCAGACAGGTCCAAGGGTCAGAGCAGACCCTACAGCTTGGCAGAAGGGGTCCAAAGAGGAGTTTTTAGGGTTTAAAATGTAACACAGTATGGTAATGTAATGATTCTTATAGGCTGTATGTAAATGCTATAGGATTTGTATCTTGTACTAGATTGGTTAGTGAGAATCAGAATATTCAGCACAGAAGAAGATTTATGGTATTGTAATGGGAACCTTGCTCTCTTACCTTTTTACGCTCTTACCTTTTTTACTCCCTAACACTCTTACTCTCTTACTCTCTCATCCTCTCTACCCCTCTCCTCTATTGGGCCTACTCCGAGCTGTGGCTGGCAGCTCCCAGCAGGGCCCTGCACTTGGGCCCTTTGCAATAAACCACAAGTTCCATGACCTGGCTGCAGAGATCTCTGCTCTCCGTCCATCCCGACTGTCCTACCCCTGACACTCCTACAAAGCATCACTCAGACATTCAGCATCACTCGGACATTAAGTTTCACTCAGACTTTAAGCAACATGCCTGGACCTGGGTCATGTAATTTGATCACCAACAAGTTCTGGTGTCAGACAACAGCAGGTGGCCCAGTTTCACCAAGTATCACCCAGCTGAAACCCGACCTTGCAGTGTCCTTGCCTCACCGTGAAGAAATCGCAGAGGGTGACGTGTGGGAAGACCTCGTGGGCTCTGTTCTTGCCACACTGGCGCTTGCTCTCCCTCCAGAAGTCCTGCAGGCGGCTGTGCAGGCGGCCCCGGGGGCACAAGTACAGGGCATATTCCTGGGGGATGGGGTCATCCAGGGAGGGGTCATTGCAGTGGGAATGCAGCCTGAAATCAAGAGTGTAACGCTGACAGTGAGTGTGTGCACTGCTCTGGTTTCCTGCAGCTGAAGGCCTCTACTGTCACAGGCATATTTTATGAAAAATCCTTTTGCTAGGATCTTTTCCTCCTGAGTAGCTGAGAGGCCTCAGAAATGAAATGTAAACAATGATTATCTGCTGCTGTGGAATGCAACAGGTGCATCTTTCATTGGTCTCATGTGGTTGTTTTTAATTAATGGCCAATCACAGTCAGCTGGCTCAGACTCTCTGGTCAGTCACAAGATTTTATTATCATTCCATTCCTTTCTTTCAAGCCTTCTGATGAAATCCTTTCTTCTATTCTTTTAGTATATTTTTAATAAATTTTTTTCTTTAATATAATATACATCATAAAATAATAAATCAGCCTTCTGAAACATGGAGTCAGATTCTCGTCTCCTCCCTCATCCTGGGACCCCTGTGAACACCACCACAACTGGTGACCCCAAGTGAGGAACATTACCACATTCTATAACAGAGATCACAAAAAGGAAATGCAGTTTTATTTTCTTTCAAATGAAAAGCTGAAGTTAAAGCTCAATTTTTTCTCTGCAGCATTAAATAACTGAGAATTTTTTTTCTGCTTATTTTTTGACTACTTTACATTTTGTCATGTGCCTTTGCTTCTGTCAGTGTCAGCCAGCAGGGACAGTGTTATCCTAGGATGCAGACAGCTTTGGTACAAGTCTGTGGGAATCTCAGGAAAACAAGAAAAAACAAAAAATACTTTTTTAGGGTTTTGGGGTTTTTCTTCCCCTTGTTCATGAATGGAAACAGAGAGCTGGAGTAGGAAAACGGCAATGGGTGGAACATGTTAAAGAATGACAAAATTAAAATCAGCTGAAGATTAAAATAATATGCAGAATGAGCCTTTTTATTCAGCCCTAAGAAAAGTCAGCAAGGCAAATCAGAAACACACAAGGAAAGGTCAGAAATTTATGTGCCATGTGATGATATCGTTCACCACGTCTTTCATGTGATGTATGTTTGTCTTTGCAGCTCTTGGATTGGGAAGGGCTGCTGGGAAGTGTGGCAGCATCCCTGAAAAAAATTATTTTGAAAGAATATGCCATTCTCAAATGCATCCTCTGGCTTTTTACAAAAGAAAAGAAAATAGAAGAAAAAAGAACAAAAACAACTGAACCAAGGGGAAAAAAAGTAAAAGAAAGTGCAAGGAAAGACTATATTTAACGTGAAGGTGAATTAAAACAACAACAAAAACATCAGTTATCAGCACATGAATGACATATAAATACTCTGTAAGAGTCTTGGTAGAGAAACTTTGTGGCATTCAAAACTGAGAAGTGATTTAAATTGTAATAATACCTCCATCTAACCATCAGCCTTTCACCTTAATTTGTGATGGGCCTTTCTGTTCCCCTTCAGCTGCAGTTGTTTCTGCACGTTTTTCTAAGTGCAGTCATAGGTTTACAAAAATTTTCCCTCTTTCCTTGCTCCTTTCTCTCAGGAGGCTTAAAGCTGAGGTGAATTTTCTGACCTGACCAGCTGGTCCTGTGAACTGACTCATTGATAACAGTAGCTGCTTGTTTTTAATTTACCTGGACCTTCTGCAAGTTTCCTTGTGTCCCAGAAGAAGTACAAATATAAATATTTCTCTCTCTGAGTGAAATAAATGAGAAAAAAATTCTCAAATTCGGGTTTGTTTTTTTTATGGCACCTAACTTCAAATTCAGCAACAGGATGAGCACATCAACAAGGATTTTTAGGCAGCTTTAATGTGAAGGCACACCTTAGAAATCACAGGTACTTACCATTTTACTGCATCTTCTACTGTTTTTTGTCCAGTAGCAACCAAGGCTTTTTGCCTAGAAAAAACACAAGATTGGTTCTTCAGAATTCCTGAAAGAAAACTTTTATGAATTAAAGGCATTCAGTGTCTTTGGTCATCAAGTCTATTTTCCAGCACAGGCAGGACATTTAGCAAGAAGGTTTTTGCTAGCAAATGTTATTGTTCTTGAAGCCTTCCAAGTAGCTTTTTTCTCACTGCAAGTGTTTAATTCCTTAAAGACTGGTAACCTGTGCTCCACATGAGATGCCTTCCCTTGTGTTCTGGAGGTGTTTCCTTAGCAGCCTCACTGACTAGATGAATTTCCTTGGGGTTAGATGAACCATCCATCCAAGCACTGTAAGAACAGGGTTTTCTTGGTTCATAGCAAAAAGGGGCTGATTCAAGATGCCAGGGCCAAGCCCATACATTAAAACTAAGCAAAATGATATTGGGGTTTGGAATCTGGATTGAGGACCCCCCAGAGCCAGCAGAGAGCCAGATCTAAGCCAGCAACTCAGAAATGAGGGACAAAATCTCTCATTTCTCTCTGTTATTGCAACTTCCGTTCTCTGGGGTAGGATTTGTTTTCCTTTTCTAACTAGAGCTTTCAAAAAGCCAGCCTCATGTTTCACATGAGCAAAAAACCTTTGTGCCTAAATACTGGGTAATGGGCGTAAGATTCCAGTGTTCAAGCAGCAGCTGCATTCATGAGCCCCATTTCCACCCCTGAAATGCACCTACAAACTTCTCAGAAGAAACATCAAACGGATGTAGAGACAGAGGACACTGGAAGAAAACTACTGAATTTCTTGGCATCTGCTGATGGTTTTCCTTCTCTTTTGAGGCTATCTTTTCTGGACACTGGCTCCTGAGGGCATTGAGTTGTGTTGTCTCCTCCCATTTTTGTTCTCCATCCATCCCCATGACAGACCATCACACACCAGCACTGTGTGCACTGAGCTGCACGACTCAGGCTCATCGTTTTGTTCCCTCCCAGTCTTCTGTCCTCTCCTCGGTGTAAAAACCACACTTGGGCTTGTTAATAACATTTATATGCAGCCACTGCTGGCTCTTCAGTGGGGATCAATAGGGATGAGGACAAACATGAGTCTTTCCACTCAAACTTTCCTTCTACCTCTCCTCTGAGCCCTCCTTCTGTCCTTCTCCTCACGTAGCCTTCCCTGATGTGCTATCAGACTAAACCTTTTTCTGACCCACAGATGGGGCAACTGAGAGGTGTTTTAAAAACTTCTATTCCATTTTCAGTCTCATGTGAAGGGAGACACAATACAAATGTTATAACTCATGGCATCACAATCAGAAGCCAACTATTTCCTACTTACAATACATCACAAGTGTTTCTTGGCCTATCAGATTTTGCCACACCATGCTGTAAATGCCTTAAAGCTAATCATCGAAAATTCCCCCTCGTGGGTCCTATTCCAATGCATCTTTCATAGTTCTATTTCTCTAAAACATCTAGTCTTATTTGCAAGGCCATCCTTTGAAACTTGTTTCTAGCTCCATTTCTCTCTCAATAATGTCCATCCTCTTCCATGGCATTTCTCAGTCAGCATTTATCTCAAAGTTTGCATGCAGATGCACACTTTGTGAACCTTCTGTCAGGCTCTGAGAATTCTCTACAAATTCATTTCTCACCCTGTGCCTTGTGGAAGTGTTGGCGGCAGTGATGCCAGGGTTCAGAACCACTCGCTGCACCTCCAGGGGAAGGTTTTACCATTCATGCCATGCTGCTCTCCCACCTGGGCACAAGCTCTGAAGCTAAATCCGAGCTTGGCTTCAGCTTTTCTTTACAATGAGGCCTTCAAAATTAACTGTAATAAGACAAGTGAGACCTGAGGCCATGAACTGCCATCCTGCTCAGTCCCATCTCGTTGTCCCCTCATGCTCCTCTTTCGTCTCACCTTTTGTCTCAACACATATGGGGATGTGATTTCCAGCAGAAAATTCCAGTAGCATGATTTCCAGCAAGGTTTATAGAGCCCTTAGCACTAGGAGTGTGACTAGTCCTACACTTCCAAGATGAGAAGTCAAAACTGAAAAGTAATGCAAAGAATAAGTTCTGCATATAGCAATTTCTCTCAGATAGAGAGATGAATAAACCATTGAGAATCTGTAATGAAAGTAGATTAAAAATACATCTACAGTGAGAATAAGCTGGCTCTTCTCTAAAACAGAAACTGCTGGCACAATTTCTTGTGGGAATTTTTTGATCTTAGGCTAGACTTGACCCTCACATATTTGAGATTTGTTTTTTGGGGAAATGCTGCTTTGGCCTGTTGGTTCTACATGGAAAATTTTGTAATCTTTCCACCCCACCTCATATTTCTCAGGCCAGGACATCTCAAAAGAAACTTTTCAGTACTTTCATTCATGGTTTAATTGAGAGATAACAGAGACAGCTAAAAGGTTTTTAAAAACACCACCAAAATGTTGAAGGTCTTAAGGTGAATAATAGGAAATAAATTTTTTTTTAAATTTCTTTTTTATATTTTGTTATCTTACATCAATTTGCGCAGTATTTCTGCTGCTGCTTCTTGATTTTGAACTGGGAAGGACAAAGTCATCTCAGTAACAGCAGAAAGCATTTTGAAGGGGATTGGAAAAGCATCACATTAAACAGAAAAAAATTCAAAAAGTGGACATTACTTTGACCTGACCGAAGTTACAGTATTAATAAAGAAATTATGAGCCATATTTTCAGCTAAAATTCTATTGTGCATCACTGGGAACAAGGGACTCACAGTTCCCTTGAGAGCTGTGCCCATCGTGTCTGATACTGATTGCTACCACAGCTGTTCCTAAAAAACAACACAGCACTCACAAATGGAACCTCTTCCACCCATTTAATTTTCATTCAAAAGGTAGAGAGGTACCGCTCTTCTTTCTAAAATATTTTTATGAGGGGTTCTTTGATATTTAAATAATAAGATTTATTTTTTTAACGGTTTGAACAAAAATGTCCCTACTTGCCATCCGGAAATTGGAAAATCTTCCCCAAAACGTGCCTGTCCAACATGAGAGATGTTTGGGGGTGGAATGACCTGAAATTTTCTTTTGCATTAACTTGTTTACCTGCCACCAGTCACTCTCCCATCCATTGGAGTTGCCAAGAATAGAGCCTCATTCTTTACTATGACATTTTCTAGGCAGAACATGATTTTTGGAACAAGATCCTGATGACAAGACAGGATGAAAAATTGACAGACTTAGGGGGCATCTTAATGAGAAAAAAACAGTTTCCAGTGACACCCCCCAGCAGGAGATTTTTGCCAGGCCTGAAAGAACCTTTGGCTAGAAATTACACCCTTGTTTTTTTATTATAAGAGTAATAAAAGCAGACAAAATCAAAGAGGATGTATCCCAAGAATAAACTACGGTCAATTCCTCAACTCATTGAGAAGCCTCTCAAAACTCATGATGTGGAAGGGCTTGCACCTTTAGATTTACAGCATTTTAAAATATTTGATATTGAGCAGATTGGTTTTGCTGTATGGGCAATACACACTATATATGAGAATATATCATATATCATGCTATAGATTTAGATTTACACAGTATTTTAGATTAACACAGTATTTTAAAATATTGGATATTGAGCACATTGGTTTTGCTGTGTGGGCAGTACATATTATATATGAGAATAGATATCATACTGTAGATTTAGATTTACACAGTATTTTAGATTTACACAGTATTTTAAAATATTCGATATTGAGCAGATCGATTTTGCTGTGTTGGCAGTACACATTATATATAAGAATATAGGAGAATAGATATCATACTACAGATTTAGATTTACACAGTATTTTAGATTTACACAGTATTTTAAAATATTGGATGATGAGCGGATTGGTTTTGCTGCGTGGGCAATACACACTATATATGAGAATATATACATATATATATGAGACTATATATCACATACCATACTATAGATTTAGATTTACACAGCATCTTAGATTTACACTGTATTTTAGAATATTGAATACTGAGCGGATTGGTTTTGCTATGTGGGCAATAGACAATATATATGAGAATATATATATATACATACATATATATGAGAATATATATCACATATCATACTATAGATTTAGATTTACACAGTATTTTAAAATATTGAATACTGAGCAGATTGGTTTTGTTGTGTGGGCAATACACACCATATATGAGATGTATATCATACTACACATGAGAATTTCACATATGAAATTCAGAGTGAGACAGGCCTGATCTCTGCTTGGGGACATCACCCCAGGAGCAGCCCAATCTCCTGATCAAGAAACCCAGGCTGCCTGTATGGGGATTTTATGGCAAACCCCTCATAAGTTGGATAAATCCCCCAGAGCCAGGGCAGCTGAGCATGGTACTCACGCAAGATGAGCCGGGAATCCTTTGGCCAGGAGAGGCTCCAGGAGGGCAGAGGTGCCCCTGCCCCGGGGCTTGTTGGACACCTTTGAGTACAGCTGTGCCTCGGCCACCGCCATCTCCTGCCTGTCCTGCCCTCTCCGTGTGCTCTGACACACTGGGAGGAGGGCGTGAAGAGAAGAGGGAGCAAGGCAGAAAATGAAACAGAGAGAAGGAGGCAGATAAAATAAAAAAAAAAAAAAAAAAAAAAAAAAGAACCCAACCTTACACCCCTTGTGATCTTTTCTGACAAAAGCTGACATCCTGTTTTCATAGAATCTGCGCCTCTGAATTTTTGTCGTAGGGTGGCTGAAAAAGCAAAAGTTTTTCTTACCTGCCCTAGCAGAACAAGATGAGGAGACCAAAGGTAACCACCACAGTCAGGGTGGGCTTGCTGGAAGGGGCTGGGGTGGAATCTTTTAGCTTTTCATTATAAACTGTCTCCTGAAAGCCACAAAATCCATCTGAGCTGCAACTGCACCAGGGAGGAACAACTGGGGCTGTCCTGCAGTGAGTAGGAAGTTCATCTGGAGGCCAAAACCTTCCTTTTGGGCTCAGCTTTCAAGTCCTCCTGCCCATATCATATGTAGCTTCTGCTTTGGTCTTCTCCAAAGGCAATGAGGAACCAAACTGTGGAAGATTAAACCCAATGTCCTATCCAGACATCACGCCCTGAGGCTGAGCTTGGAGCAGCTCAGGGTGGAAGCAGGGAGAAGAATTGTCCTTTCCAGTGGTGCCAGTCCCACTGTGGGAGCTTTGCAGAGTTGCCCTGGCTGGTCCTCAGCCTTTCCAGCATGGCTAGAGTGGGTGAATTGGTTGGAGACAGTTTTTTCTGTCCTCATTGCAGGTATCAGTGTTCCCTCTGGAGGACAGGACACCTCACCCCATGGGCTGAAGAGATCACCTGAGCTGCTGGTCACCTGAAATGAGCCCTCATGTTTTCCCCACTTTGGCTGAAGTTCCCCTTGGGACACCTGGCCAGCTTGAGCTGGTTCTCCAGCCATTTGGAGAACCATCAGAACTGTCTGAAGCCTGGTGGGGAGAGTGTCCCCATTTCCAGAGAAAGCTGCTGAAAGAGTGACCCAAGAGATGATGAACGGTTCTTGATGCCATGGCTTAAGAGGATCATGAGTGTCACCATCATATTTTCTGGAAAAATTCCTTTGCCAGGATTGCTTCTCCTGGGAAGCTGAGAAGCCTCGGAGAAAACATAATTATCTGATTGCTTCTCCTGTGTTTTGCTGCTTTAGAATGCGGTTGGAGACTGTTTATCCAACATGGGAATTGTTTTTAATGACCAATCACTGTCCAGCTGTTTCAGGACTCTGAGGAGTCATGAGTTTTCATTAGTACCTTGTTAAGCCTTCTGTAAGTATCCTTTCTCTACTCTTTAGTGTAGTTTCATCATAGCATTCTATAATATAATATCATATCATATCATATCATATCATCATATCATATCATATCATATCATATCATATCATATCATATCATGATAAATTAACCTTCTAAGAACATGAAGTCAGATTCATCATTTCCTTCTTGCCACAGGGGACCCCCCCACACATGATGTGGTGTCCTCTCCTTTGGAACTGCCAGTCTCCATCATGCACAGAAATGGGACTGAAGAGCTTCTCTCATCTCAGCCATATTTCAGGGACATGGGTTTTATAATGGAAAACTTTCATATCCTCCCTGGCCTCTCAGGGGCCTTGTTTCACTTACTCTCCTGTGGCTTTTTGCATCATCCTTTTTTCTCCTTCTTCCCTCCATCCTTCCCTCTATCAAGAATCTCTCTTCTAAGTGAAAACCACCCAGCCAAACTATTACTACTCTCAAGCATTCCTTGCAGCTGAACAAATGTAGCCATGATATGTTATGGAAAATCCTTTCCTTAGGATTTTTCCTCCTGAGAAGCTGACAGGCCTCAGGAACAAAATGTAAACATTGATTATCTGCTGCTGTGAAATTCAACAGGTGGATCTGTGATTGGTCTTAGGTGGTTGTTTCTAATTAATGGCCAATCACAGCCAGCTGGCTAGGACTCTCTGAGAGTCAGGAGCTTTTGTTATCATTCCATTCTCTGCTTTCCTTGCTAGCCTTCTGATGAAATCCTTTCTTCTATTCTTTTAGTATAGTTTTAATATAATATATATCATAAAATAATAAATTAAGCCTTCTGAAACATGGAGTCAACATTCTCATCTCTTCACTCTTCCTGGGACCCCTGTGAACACCACCCCAAATCTACATTTCCATTTTCTAAATATGTACAACTCAGAGTGCAACTGAGTTGATCCTTCAGCAACGTGAGATGCTGCTTTTTCACAAACCTTCTGCAGGCACACGGCGAAGGCTAAACCCAGTGAAGGAGGAGCAAGGTGAGTCTGTGAGATCAGAGATGAAGAGATGAAGTCTCAGAACTTTAGCTGCTCAGAGTGACCCCGAGATATGTTAGAAAGTCTCTTCCCCCAGCCCAGCAGTCAAAGGAGTCAGAGCTCTTCATTTCTCAGTCTCAAGGTTGTTTATTGTATCTTATCTATAAAATTCTTTCTCCTGTCCAGACAAGATCTGCTCAGCAGGACAGACAGAGGCACTCTGCCTGCCCCTGGGGTGGTGTTATGTCTTTATACTAAAAGCTACATGTACAATGTTTACAATTACTTTCCAATACCT
This sequence comes from Ammospiza nelsoni, assembly GCF_027579445.1. Taxonomy (NCBI): domain Eukaryota; kingdom Metazoa; phylum Chordata; class Aves; order Passeriformes; family Passerellidae; genus Ammospiza; species Ammospiza nelsoni. Next base: position 115,319,576 of record NC_080634.1, read on the forward strand.
ATCATCTATGTTAGGCAGTGAGCTTCTACTCTAAACCAATCTAAAAGTGCCACCATCACAGCAGAAGATGGAGGACAAGAAGAAGGAGAAAGGCTGGACATGCCCAGATTCCTCCATCTTGCCTCCTGAATTCTCATTCTAAAAACCCCAAAAATCTATTTTTCACCCCATGATAAATTCACTGTCATTCTACTTAAACTGCTGTGGCTTGCAGGTCTTCATCTGAGGTTGGTAATTTGCTCCATGGGTCATAACCATCAAAACCACAGGGGCACCTTGGGCTCTGTGCCAGGGTCTCTGAGCCCCCTGGCAGGGGTCCTGGCAGTCCAGGAGAGCCAGAGGGATATCCTGAATTCTGACCATGAAGAGATGAAGAGATGAAGCCCTGGGGCTGCTGCTCCCTGCCTTCCCCAGCTCTTGGTGCTCAGCGCCCTCACTTTTGGCAGAGGATGAGTGAGTGCTCACAGGGCTCCTTTGCTAAGGGTTTATGGCAAGCTTTGCAGATCCCACAGTGCTGCCTGGTGTTTTTCAGCTAATTAAAGAGCGTGCTGAATTTTTATCTGCCCCTTTGCGTAGCCATGCCATCCAGGGCCACCCGATACCCCTGTGCAGGTTGGGTTACACGGCTGCGGCCCCGATGCCGCGCGCAGCGGCCGGCTGGAAACCCTCCCCGAGCAGAGAGGCTCAGAAAACTCTGAGCTTGATAATGAAGGAGGAAAACAGCTTTGCTTTTAACTATGACTTCCCAGGAAGAGGTGAGTGAAGATTTGGGAGCATGTGACAGCCTCTGGATAAGCGAAATGTTGGTGTTTGGCTTGCATGTAATTTGGTTCACAGTGATGTTTTGTTTCCTGATGGGCAAATTTTGCACCAGCTAGATGGCTTTTTTGGTTTTAATATTTAACAATCATGCTGGCAGATTCTCTACAAAGTTTAATTTATGTTCAATGAAATGTAGGTGAAATTTTGCCAAATGAAAGAAATAGATGAAATGAAAGAAATAATGAAATAAACATTTATTGCTGAATGGTGAAAAAATACTCCAGGGTATTTTCCATTATAAATATAACGCCACATATAAAACATGGATTCTTTGCCTAAAATGTGTCACTGTAAGCATTTTCTTGGACTGACTCTGCAAACATGCTGCTTTTGCAGCTTACCAGCTCCACTGTCTTTAACAAACCTGGACCTATTTCACATCACTCAGAGATCAAAAATCTCATTCGTTTTGCCATTGTTCAGAACCACAGTCAGAAATTAGCATTTTGAATCTATTTGCCCCAAATTCTCGTGTAGCTAACTTTTTTTTCCCCCCTGTATAGTAAGCCATCAAAAGTTTACTGGAGTAAAATTGCCCTGAACGAGGATCCTGTCAGGTGCTGTGCTGCTGTCCTATGCATTTTAGTCTTTCTCTTGTTTTCTATTGCAATTATAGCGCAGGGGATGGAATCACAGCCCTAATGTGAGTTATTAAAAATAGCTCCGGTGCTTTGACAAATCTAAACAAAAATTAACCTGAGTCTGTGGAAGGGGCTAACAGCGGGCCTGTTAGCTAAAGGAGCGAGAAGTAAGAAAAAGAAGCTGAACCAAGGAGATTGAGATAAGAAAGATAAGAGCATTCTGCAACTGGAGGGGAAACAACTGGAAAGTGTATCAGCCATTTTCACTAATAAAGTGTTGCCAACTGTTGCCAACGGTTGCAAACGGTTGAAAACGGTGCTAACGGTTGACAACTGTTCGCAACCGTTGGCAACACTTTATTAGCGAAAATGGCTGATACACTTTCCAGTTGTTTCCCCTCCAGTTGCAGAATGCTCTTATCTTTCTTCTCTCGATCTCCTTGGTTCAGCTTCTTCTTCTTACTTCTCGCTCCTTTAGCTAACAGGCCCGCTGTTAGCCCCTTCCACAATTACATGAGTCGTTTGCTGGTAAATTAATTATAATTGCTTCTCTCATGAAAATTAGGTACAATGTATTGTTAGTGTCCAGCTCTGAGGTCCCCAGCACAGGAAGGACATGGACCTTGCTGGAGTGAACCCAGAGGAGGCCAGAAAGATTCTCAGAGGGCTGGAGCACCTCTGCTGTGAGGAGAGGCTGAAAGAGTTGGTGTTGCTCATCCTGGAGAAGAGAAGGCTCCAGACAGATCTTCTTGTGGCCTTCCAGTACTCAAAGGGGGCTGCAAGAAGGTTTAGATGAGATGTTAGGAAGAAATTCTTCACTGTGAGTATGGTGAGGCCCTGGAAACAGGGTGTCCAGAGAATTTCTGGGTGCCCCTGGGTCCCTGGAAGGGACCAAGGCCAGGTTGGGCAGGGCCTGGAGCAGCCTGAGATAATGGAAGGTGTCCCTGCCCATGGCAGAGGATGGACGAACTTTAAGGTCTTTACAGCCCAAACTATTCTGTGACTCTGTGACAACATTGTAATGATTATTTTCTTTCTTTTCTTCTTTTTTTTCTTCTCCTGTTGAGCCAGGTTCAAGAGACAAATCCCACTACTGGAAGTCTTGAAGTCATCTCCGTTACAGAAGATGAACCGCCAGTACCGCAAATTCAGTTTACCTTCAAAAGATTCTTCTTCATACCACAAGCAAGAGTGGACCCAAGTGCAGATGGATCTGGTAGGGACAATCCAGAGCCCTCTGACCTTTGCAATCCCAGTGGCCAAGCTGTGCTTGCCCACCCAGAGCAAGCAATCACACTGAGGAGGAAGAAACACGAGCTCCCAGCCCCAGGTGTGAGGTTTGCCAGCTCAGTGATGTGATGACATCTTGTGTCCATTGCACACACAGGCATTTTTCACAGCCAGATTGTTCACACAGAAGGAAACATTTCCCCTCTCTTTCCAGACACATTTTAAATGATTTGTTGAAATTTTGCCAGCCTGGAAATTGGTCCATTAAAAAACCTGAATATAGAATGCAGCAGCCCTGGAGGATTAGCATGTCTGTTTGCTGCTTCCCATTGGTTTCAAAATAACGACGGGTTCCAACAGAGACAGGCTGAGCTTCCAGAATGAAAATAGAGCAATTTAATTTTCCAGTCCATTAGCTGCTACAGCTGTCTAAGATTTTTGGCATACCAGACACCAACTCCATTGCCAAAACCAGTTACTCAGCTGCTCCTGAGAGTCTCAGGAAGCTGGGATTTACCTAGAGAATCTCTAAACCCTTGGAGACACTCCTTATCCTTGACTGATTGTATCTGCCAATCTCAATTATAAAGCCTGAGGAATGGGGAAATGAAGAGCTGTAAGAACTAAAATTAAAGACAAGGTTCTGTCAGTTCCTGTGTGCACCCATGACCCTGTTGTGTTTGCTATTTCCCCACAGCTTGCCCTTTGTATATCAGAATGCATTTGAGACAAGTGAATCACTCATTATTTTCAGCAGAATCTCTTGTTATCTTCCAGACTGGCAATATCACTAAGCAGAGGTCAGCTCTGGAGGTCAGTGGTTGGTAAACAGATCCAGCTCATGAAATGTATTCTGCAATAACTACTAATGTATATTTAAACTCTAGATGCAGCTTTTTGTACTTGAGAACTCAAGACTCAGCCTTGAGCCATCACTCAGTCCTCTTCTTGCATCTATAGCAAAACTTTGAACAAATCACTTTTTCACAGTTTTTGAGACTAGGTAGAGGATCCTACTTTTTTTTTTTTTTTTTTTCGCAAATTTCGCTTTCAATAATTTTCAGTTAACCTTGCTCCAAGTCCAAAGGGCCAGTGAATTTCCTCCTTCTTGTCTTGAACTTCTATTTATAAGCTGCGCAGACAGAAGAGGTCTGGTTTTCATTTTTACCCCAGGACTCAAGTTTTCAGCAGAGGTGCTCATATGCTTGAAAAGCTCCCAGTGTGAGGTAGCCCATGAAAATGAGAATTTGGGGCTCACATTGCTGATGGCATTGAGGACAGGCCAGGTACTCTGCAGGGGCACAACTCAGACCCTCCCAAGGCAAATGCTCAAGGGATGTCTGAGAGCAGCAGCCCCAAAGCTCTTGGAACCTTCTCATTATTCCCTGAAAGAGCAAATCTAAATCCCTTCAGGTGAGGGCAGCTCATGAAGCATACCCAGGAGCTGGTGATGACATCTAGTTTAATGTTGGATAAATTTTTGATTGCCAGCTCAGCTGGTTTAACCTCACAGAAGCTTTCTCTCTGTCTGTTTTCCAGGAGATATTGAACCACCTTCAATGTGCCATGCTCTTGTCTCCCTAAAATACTTCCCATATATCTGTGGTTTATTCCTTGCAGTAATCCTAGCAGTTGCCTTTGGCCTGGGTGGTGAGTACTATTAGTTATTTATTAAGTTCTCACTTAGCCATTCAAATGCTTAATTTTTCATGAGCCTTTTACTGAGAATGGAATTAAAGCTACTGTGGCTTTTTTGTGGAAGTAAAAAATCTTGTTGAGGTGATGGCTTTAAATTTTATTTACATGTAGGGATAAAATAGGTCTGGCACTCCTGGGAAGATTGGTGTAGTATTTACAACACTGGGGAAGCTGCAGCTTCAGGAGACCTTTCTCCAGTAAAATTTTATCAGCTCCCTTCAGGCAATGAGCTGAGTTTAGAAAATGGGGATAAAAAGGCTCCTGTGGGTAGCCCACACCATGTTTTTGTCTTGTAATTCACTTCTCCAAGTTTGCTTCCAAAGAATTAAAGAACATTCCCCTATCAAAACCAACTTCTACAAAGAAATAGAAAATGCAGAATGAGTTTAGTTGTGGCTGGGAAGTGTGACCTGCCCAGGTGCAGGGCTTGTTGTGTCTCCACACCTGGAATAAGGAGCAGCTTGTGGGAGGCTGAGGCATCCCCCTGGGGAGAGAAATCACTGGATGTGTTTTCCAAGGGTCTCCCTAATTCCCTGCTCAGGGTCTGAGGCCCTAGGCAGGAACTCACCCTCGAATGAAACTTAAACTGTGCAGAGGGAGCTGGGAGGGAGGCAGCACACACAGCAGGGCTGACTCCTCCTACGAGTCATTACTAATAAATGAATTTTAGCAACACCACGCAGCAACCTCCAGGCTGGATTTCAAAAGTTCCTGGAGTACAGATGTCAGAACCCAGGAAATCCCTCTGGCTGCCCTGGAGGGCTCGAGCCCCTGCCCAGGGGGCTCAGAGACCTTGGCACAGGGCCCAAGGTGCCCCTGTGCCTTTGATTTAGCCCTTGGAAAAAACAATTACCAACCTTTATATGAAGAATTACAAGCCACAAAAGTTTAAGTAGAATGACAGTGAATGTATCATGGGGTGAAAAATAGATTTTTTTTGGTTTTTAGAATGGGGGTTCAGGGGGCAAGATGGAGGAATCAGCATGTCCAGCCTTTCTCCTTCTTCTTCTTGGCCTCCATCTTCTGCTGTGATGGTGGCACTTTTAGATTGGTTTAGAGTAGAAGCTCACTGTCTAACATAGATGATAGATATTGGAAAGTAATTGTAAATATTGTACACGTAGTTTTTAGTATAAAAAGATAACAGCACCCCAGGGGCAGGCAGAGTGCCTCTGTCGGTCCTGCTGAGCAGATCTTGTCTGGACAGGAGAAAGAATTTTATAGATAAGGAACAATAAACAACCTTGAGACTGAGAAATGAAGAGCTCTGACTCCTTCTTTGAGTGCCAGGCTGGGAAAAGAGACTTTCTAACACATCTTGGGGTCACTCTGAGCAGCTAGAGATCCAAGATACAGGATCTGGCTTTTCCTTAGCAAGACTGAAATCTGGACAGATAATGGAATGCAGAAGTGTTAAATTAAAACACTTTTAATTGCCCTGTGTTCTTTCTAATTGCCCTGTGTTTTAATTGCCCTGTGTTCTTTTTTCCTTTCAGTCCAGTACAACTGCATTGGGAAGTTTCGCTGTCGCTCATCCTTTAAGTGTATCCAGAAATCAGCCAGGTGCAATGGTGTCTTCAACTGTAAAGAAGGCGAGGATGAGTACAGATGTGGTAATTTAATTTTGATTGTAAATCCCTCCTACCTCCTCCTGTAGAACTGGCAAGTTATCAAGGAATGCCTGTTGTAAAGGGTTTGGGTGAGACAAGAAAGACAGAGACCAATGGAATATCTAAATCACCACTTCAGAGGAACAATCTCTCTGAGGTACTGATTTACAGTTTGTGAAAAACCAAACTGCTTTTTAGATAAATGTGATGATTGCTGAATATTGTTACTGCCATTTTTGATAATTCTCTCCATTAAAAGCCCAGATGCTTTTTGACTGCTCACATTTCCTCTGCCTGAAAGGCGTAACCCCACTGCCTTATGAATGAATACAGAATACACTGAATTCACTGGCACACCATTGTGTTGTGTCAGTTTTGAAAGATGCAAAATCCTGGTATTATCTTAAAGGATGTGGGAATGGGAGAAATCAGCCTTTTGTGCATTTGGTGCTGCAGAATTTGCTGCGTCATCTGTGAAGTGTGTAACTTATTTCTGAGTTTCTCTCTGTGGTGGTTTTGGGAATCACAGGGATGTTTTAAATGGTACTTCCCTGTCCTGTACTATGAAAGGTTACTGTGGTGTTCACAGCCCCTGGAGGGAAAGGATTCTAATTGTAATAAACAGAATAACTGTGTTTTAGCTCAGTGCACTTGTAATCCTGGCTCCTGTACCTACAGCTAAGAAGGCAGCACAGCTTTCCCTCTGTAGGAATGACAAGAACCACAAGGTTTTGGCCCCACCTAACCCTCTACAATGTGCTCAGCATTTGGAGAGTTTTCCCCAGGAAGGCTCAAGATGTCAGAGGAGCCAGGAAAAGCCTGTCTGCTTTTCCTGTCTTCCTCTGCAATTCCATAACACTGGAATCTGGGCACATGTGGGAAAGCCCACATGCATGGCCTCCCTTCTCCCTCACAGATGTGCCCTTTCCCAGGTCCAGGACAGCTGGGCACACTTGCATCCACCTCTCTGGCACAGGAGCTGCTCACCACCTTCATCCCTTATCCTGACCATGGTTTTCCTCAGGGCAAAGCACCTGCAGCTCCAGCTCAGTGCAATCAGCAAGACTTGCTTAAAGCTCACTGCAGGGCCAGGCAGCCTCCACCTCCTCCTGTATTAGAGCTGGCATTCCCATCAGCAAAGACTTTTCCCCCTAGCTGTCCCAGTTCAGACTACCTTATTTCCCTTCTTTAATGGAAGGGGGGAAAAAATAAAAACCACAGAAAAATTCTGTCAAAGAATCCAAATGATGCAAAAGATGAGTAGTGGCTCGGTGAGCCAGAAAGCACAGCGGTGTCGTGTGCCCGTTGTGTGCCTGATGTTCATCTCCACAGCTCACTGAGGCTTTTCTTGTCCTGAATCCCAAAGTCAGGCTGAGTGGGAAGAGGGCAGTGCTGCAGGTGTTCGCCCTGGGCTCCTGGCGCACCGTCTGCTCCGACGACTGGAGGGCAGAGTATGGCAACAGCACCTGCAAGCACCTGGGCTTCTCAAGGTAGGGACACCACTGCCAGCAGCTTCATCTGGCATTTTGAACAAGCTCTGAGGTTTCTAATGAAACCTTGTGTTGGTTTGTGCCTTAAAAATGACTTAACAATCCACCTTTGTGAGTCACATGGTTGAGGAGATTTGAGATGATGTACTTGTAGATGGCAAATAACTTTTATTACTGCTATAAATCCTGCAGGATGGCTAAAGAGAATGGCTTGGCTAAATCTTCCCTGTGAGATGCAGGTGCCCAAATCCTGTTTCTCACTCGAGTGGCCTGTCAGAGAGGCACTAATGTTTGTGGAGATACACAAAACTCTACAACTTTGTGAAGGTTGTAAAGCCGGTATCTTTATTACAGCACTGGACACATGTGGGTATCATTCTCTTAAAATGACATGCATACTTCTGGAGACTTCAGGTCTCTTTTTATCCTCTTCTCAAATACATGTGAATACAATTTCACAATAAATTCATACATATTAATTTTTACGAATTTCATGTGACATTTGCGGCTAGTTCTTCTTTATCAGAAAGCAATTCTTAGGTTGACCTGCTCTCACAGCAGTTTCTGTCTCTCTCTATCACTTTCTGTCTCCCCCCCCCTTATCTCTGTCTTTCACTGAAACAGTTTCTCTGAGCCTAGGCTTTTTGCAATCAGGCTAAATAGCTATGTTTGCAAACTACAGATTTAACTCAAAGATGTACATTTCACCTGAACCAAAATGGATTTCTACTCTGGAGAACTTCCACTTTGTCTCACTAAGAACATATGAACATTTTCCACTTCTTTTACTTCCCCTATAGGTAAATTGTGTACACAATTCATGTCATGACATCTGATGGGCTTTAAGGTCCACCTCATAATTGGAGAAGAACATGGCAAGGCAGTTCTTGCTGGCTTGATCCCATTCCTGAAAAAGCACCATTTCTTTCACAAACTTTCATAAAACTGAAAAAGATTTGAAGTCCTGATTTGGCATGATGCTCTGTTATTGCTTACCATGGCATCATTCTGATTTATGCTATGTTAGCAGTATAAATCTTCTTTGAATAAATTCTTGTTGCCTTTAGGATAAAATACATCTCAATTTTTCAACAAAGAAGAGAAGAAAAAATTTAAAATTATTCATCCTCCCTGCTGCAAAACATAACTCTAGAAAAAGGAGACAATGAGCTTGTAAGGGGCTCAGGAAATGTGCCAGCCACTTACAATGAAAAGCTTCATTGTAATATTACAATTAAAATCTATTTTCTCTGCCAGTTAAATACATCTCAGCACATGTGGCTTCCACGTATGATTATGTCAAAAATACATGCACGTGGTAAGGAGCATAGGGGGAGGAAATAATTACTTTTATCGAATGCCAGGATCTGATTATTGTGGTTTTCATTAGCAGAACTGGTGAATTATTTAAGCAGATTGCTGCAGTGCTGTCTGGGCAAGCTGTGTTTATGGTTTATTTGCAGTTATGTGAGTTCAGGTTACCTGCCCGTGGATGCAGTTGAGAAACAGTTCCAAAGACATTTCGTGTCCCTCGGCCACTGGCTCTCAGCTGATCAAGTGACATCCCTGCACAATGCCACCAACCTCAGGTATGCCTCAGCTGCTTCTGGAAGGCACCAAGCAATAGAAGGGGAATTATTGATAGTTTGGGATTGTTGCTGTTTTTTCAGGCATGTAGCACTTTGTAAGTGTTTGGTGGTGTTACACATGCTAGACTGAGGTTCAGCTTGCTGGAATATAAACTAAGAGTCTGATCCAGGACTCATTAAAATCAGCAAAGGCTTTCAAATGAGCTGTTTAAAATGACTGTTTGTCCCATGATGCCATTTTCACAAATGGATAGGCACCAGGCGCTTCTGTTTTTCCATTATGAAGCAGTTTGTTTCAGTTTGCAGATCCTTACATGTTTCCCAGTGGGTTTATGAACCCTTTATGCTCCATTTACTCCTCCTGACAAATGCTGGTTTTTTTAGTTACCTTCCAGTGAGAAGGGAGCAATGAATACAAGGAGACTTCAGATCTTCCCTGGTGGAAGAGTGAAGCCCTCCTCAGTAGGGCAGCATGTGGTCCTGATGGTGGCCAAGCTCCCAACTTCAGAATTCCAGTTAAAAGCCCTGATTAGATTGGATGAATTCATGCCTTTGTACCTCTTTCAATATATGAGTTACTTATTTTTGTGTGCACAGGAAAATTACATAATATTGCAAAAACCCAATATATTTGTGAATTGGGACTAATGATGCATTGTCTTCTCATCTCAGGGAGGAATGCACTTCTGGCAATGTGATCATCTTAAAGTGTTTGGGTAAGAATCACAAAAAAAATGAAAATAAAAGCAGAAACCATCCTTCTTTATCCACTGCATGGCAAGAGTTGGGAGAAGCTCTGTACTCAGGGCATGCTATACTATCAGCTTATCACACCAAAGAACAATTGTACTTTTTATGTAAAATTTGAAAGAATTTCAGAAAGTGAAAACAGGCTGAGAGGGCAGATTGGGAGCATCACATAGCAGGAGCATTTCAGTGAGAATCTCAGTAGGAAGTGTGTATTTAAGGACTGTGTGTTGAGTCCATGGACTCACATTCTAATTCCAAATCTTTGGCATCTTGGCAGGAAAAGGGAAATTCTGCCTTAATGGAATTTTCATCCCACACCGCTCCATGCCACCTAGTTCTCACATTGGGACACAAAAAAAATCAAAATACAAAAGCAAAATCACCATGATGGGAGAGGAAATGCTTGAGCCTGCCTGTGTGGGACCTTGAGGATGAAGGAGAGCAGAGCAGGGGGGTACTACAGTTCAGCTGTGTGGTGTTTGCTGGGTTTCCAGGACAAAGGAGGAATTGAGAATCTGACCCCATGTTCTTAGAAGGCTAATTCATAGTTTTATGTTTATATTATATTGTATTATGTTATACTATATTATATTATACTAAAACTATACTAAAGAATAGAGAAAGAATACAGACAGAAGGCTTAACAAGAATGATTATGAAAAACTCATGACTGACTCCTCAGAGTCTGACGCAGCTGATGGTGATTGGTCATTAAGTAAAAACAATTCACAGGAAACCAATCAAACAATGACCAGTTGGGAAAAAATGTCCAGACCACATTCCAAAGCAGCAAAACACAGGAGTAGCAAGCGAGATAATATTGTTTCTTCTCTGAGGTTTCTCATCTTCCCAGGAGAAGAAATCCTGGTGAAGGGTTTTTTCAGAAAATATGACAGTGCCACAGCTGAGCACTGCACCTGCAGGGAAGGGAGAGACACAGAGACCCCACAAACCCCAGACCATGAGTGACCTGCAGGGATGGAAGGGAAGAGGAGAAACCCTTGGGATGTGGCCATGGGGATGGGGTGGGGATGCTCCAGCTGCAGACACCTCCCACCCTCAGCAAGGCTGGGATGAAGTTTAATAAGTCTAAGTGCTGAGTTCAACATTTTGGCCACAAAAATCCCCTACAATGTTACAAGCTGGGGACGGCGTGTCTGGACAGTGTTCAGGTGGAAATGGACCTGGGGGTGCTGGTCGACAGCCACTTGAATATGAATGAGCCAGCAGTGTGCCTTGGTGGCCAAGAAGGCCAATGGCATCCTGGCCTGCATTGGGAACTGTGTGGCCAGCAGGAGCTGGGAGCTCATCCTTCCCCTGCACTGGGCACTGGTGAGACCACACCTCAAGTGCTGTGTCCAGTTCTGGCCCCTCAGTTTGGGAAGGATTTCCAGATGCTTGAGCATGTCCGGAGGAGGCAACAAGGCTGGTGAGGGGCTTGCAACACAAGCCCCGTGAGGAACGTTTGAAGGAGCTGGGGCTGTTTAGGCTGGAGAAGAGGAGGCTCAGAGGTGACCTTGTTGCTGCCTACACCTTCCTGAAGGGAGGCTGCAGACAGGTGGGGTCGGTCTCTTCTGTCACTATAGGACATGAAAGAACACAAGCTCACACTGCTGTTCTCAAGGTGAAGAAAATATTGGAGTTTTATTTCTGACTCCAACATTTAAGGTTTTCCAAAAGTGACAGCGGATTGGAGGGTGACAGTGCCACCTCTCCAATGACACTGGTCAACTCAACAGTCCATCAACTTTCTCCTCCATAAAGGAATGCAAGACAATGAGTTATTTACAGAAAGTGTGTGAGAAAGATCACTACAAGAATGTCAACATCAGAAGGCTTAGAAAATCTTAAAAAAACAGGGTGACACTCTTCCACCAGGCAGCAACTGACAGAACCAGAGGACACAGTCTCAAGCTACATTAGGGAAGTTATAGGTTGGATATTAAGAAAAAAATTTTTCACCAAAAGAATAATAGAGTACTGGAATGCTCTTCCCAGGGAGGTGAACCACCATCTCTGGCCATGGCACTTGGTGCTATGGTCTGGTTGAGGTGATAGGGCATAGGTTGGACTCGATGATCTCAGAGGTCTCTTCCAACCTCATTATTCTGTGATTCTGAGATTCTGAGAGGGGCTGAATGTGACCCAAGCCAGGGCTGTGTTTCCTCTCTGCACTGTTTCCTTTGCTCCCTGGCAGCGTGTGGCACTCGGGCCAGCTACGGGCCGCGCATCGTGGGAGGCAACGCGTCGTCACCGCGGCAGTGGCCGTGGCAGGTCAGCCTGCAGTTCCAGGGCCACCACCTGTGCGGGGGCTCCGTCATCACCCCCATCTGGATCCTCACAGCCGCCCACTGCGTCTACGAGTGAGTGCCCAAACCCCCTGCCCAAACCCCCTGCCCAAACCCCCTGCTCGGGGGACACTCGGCCTGCTCTTCAAAATAACCCGCAGGAGACGCTGCCTCATCCGTGGGTGATGCCATGGGGGTTTGTCTTTTATTGTTTTCATGTGTTTGTAATCCTCTAATTCTTCAGTGTGCAGCTCTAGCCTCTATTAGTGGAATATTAAGTATTTACTATTAGTGTTAATACTAATGTTAATATTAGCTGCTGCTTTCCCATTTTGGTCAGATAACACAATTCCTGTCCAGGCCTGGAGATCAAGGACACCTCACTGTCTTGAGCCCCAAGAAATGTAAACAGAAGTGAGGTGGGGGAGAGCAAACTTGGGGTAAATTACTTCATTACCTGAAGTTGTAATTGGAATATTAATCCCTGTGAGAAATGGTACTCACTTCCAAAATTTTAAAAGCTTTATTAAAACCATATCAAAAATACAACAGAAATTAAATAGAGAAAATATTACGGGGCAAGGAGCACAGGATTTTTCCCACCCGTGCTCATCTACACAATGGAGGTTTTGCCTTTTAACCCTTTAGCCCCTCCCAAAGTTCTGTCCATTGACTCCTTCTTTGCTGTCCAGTGGTGGAGTTTGCTTGCTCAAATCTTGATTGGAGGTCAGATGTTGCTATAGTAACAAGCCGACCCTCCCAAATGTCCCAAACCCAGGCCACCCCATAATAACAACACAAGGGGGGTAAAACAAAACTATACATCTATAAAACCTCTCTGAACTGAAAAGGCAAATACATGATATTTGCCTTTTAATTGTGGAAGTCAACCATCACATTACTCATCTATCACACTCCCAATGTGCAAATGGACGAAACTCACAAAAGTGTGAAAACTGTGACCCATTGTCCATTTTGGGTGTAGCCCCTTGGAGGGCTTTGTCTGCCCTAAATGCCCTAACCTGAAGGCCCTTCAATAAATGCTTTTTATTCCCTAATTCTATCTGACATCTGTTTTAAGGTAGTCCCCAAAAGGCATCATAATATTTAAGCTGTTCCTCTCTTTTTGCATGAGTCTTTATTGAAAAAAGCTTCCCCAAGGAGTGATCTAAACCCAGGATCCCAGTTTCCAGATGTTCTGGCCACTCCCAGCTCCCTGGGAAACATTTTAAAACAAGATTTAAGTTCTAGATTTTAGGTATCCCAACCTGCAATTTCTGTTAATTGCACGTACAGAATTTGTATTTGGCTTCTCTGATCCACTGGAGCTCCAAAATAAATTACAGGATTCTTTTCAAGTTAACAGGATCAATCAGTGATTATTAGTCAATTGTGCTGTGCTTTGTGCCCTTTGCCACTTACCCACTGCTCCTTTCTATGCAGCTGAAGAGGTCTTCAGGTGGGAAATAGATGCTAAATACAGAGTTATTTAAACTCTGTGTAATTACAAACATATTTATAATGAGCTGCCTGGTTTTGCAGTCCTGTTTGATGCTAATAGTGCAGGAGCACCTCTTGCTCTTACAAACTCCTGACCACTTTCACTAAAGACATTTAGACAGCTAAAATGGGATTTTTCTGCCCGCTATTTAAGCATCTACAACATGGATGTCTTTTTCTGAGTAAGTTCTTGTAGGATGGTTTTATACCCGGTAGAGAGAAGAGATGGATAGACAAACCCCACTCTTAGTTCCTTTTTAGAGCCTTGTGTTGTCATAAAAATAATTACTTGGGAATGCAGCATTTTTCAACCTTTGTCCTTGACTTTGTCACCCCATCCCAGGTGGTTGTGGTGTGTTTGAAGGGTGATGGGGATGGAGGTGGCAACACATCCCCCATCCCTGGAGCCTTTTCCCAGGGGAGTGAGGCCAAAAGCAGAGGAGCTGCTCTTGCTGGAGGCTGAAGGATGTGCCAGCTCATGAACTGGGGCAGAAACACCTTCCAGAAGGGAAGCTTCACCTTGAAAGCGCCTTGACACAGGGGCTGCTGAGCTCTGGCTGAGTGCAGGTGTGCCAGGCAGCAGCTGTGGGGTGTCACAAGAGCACACACAGCCGGGCTGATGGAAAACTCTCAGATATTTCTAGTAAGATCCATATAATTGCCCTGATAATTGCCAGTGACTCAGTGTCTTACTAAGATTAGTCACCCAGTGTCTTACTAAGATTAGTTTTACATTTTAAAAAATTAGATGCAAAACATGGCCATTATTAATAGAGAGGTAAGCCAGCATAGCAGACTGGAGTTATTTGCCTGTTATATTTATAAGCTATGGGGACAATTAGAGAAACCTGAGGGTTTTCCTGGAGGTCTGACCTTCTCTTCTACCTCTTTGTTCCAGCCTGTACCTGCCGAGCTCCTGGAGTGTCCAGGTTGGTTTTGTGACCCAGCAGGACACCCAGGCTCACCCACACTCAGTGGAAAAAATCATTTACCATCGGAATTACAAACCCAAGACCATGGGGAATGACATAGCACTGATGAAACTGGCAGCACCTCTTGCTCTCAATGGTAATTTATCTCTGTGAGCTTTCACTTGGCTTTTCCACCTCCCCAGCTAAAGCATCCCTGTCCACACAGCACCAGCAGAAACCCCCCAGCCTCAGTGTGAGCATCTCCTCTGTGCTCCATGTCCAGGCATGGACAGCAACAACGTGCTGCAAAATGTTCCCAGTGTGCTCTGGTATTGATTTACTGCAGCCATTTATTAACAGGCAAACATTAACTTTATTCTTTCCAAATATTCTTCCTATCTAAAATAAACACCCTGCCTCATTCTGGTGGAGGTCACAGAGATTTTTATCATGTCCTTTCCATGAGTGCTGGGGGATCCAGAAGTGTCCAAAGCTGAAAATCAAGCTTGAATTTCAAAGAGAAGAGAAGGCAATTGGAATATAATGATTTAAATGAAAACTACTTTTATTTTCTTGATTTGATGCCACCTGCAGTTGATACAATGAGTTGAAATAATATGTAATAATATTATATGAATTGAAATACCTTCCAATACCTCCTAATCACTGTGAGCTGGCTGCAAAGGGGAGCTGGTGCTGTTTGACACATCTAGGCCGTCATTTTCTAAATCAATTCTCTTGTAATGGTTTAAAATTTCACTTATAATGAAAATTAATCTTGATTTTGTTCTGTTTTATCTCTCATATTTCTGCTGATTTCTTCTGCTAATGAATAGCTCTAGGAATAAGGAATATTAAGGGTTATTTAGGGAATAAGGAATAGTAGGAGCGAATAGTAAGGAATAGTAGTGGCTCTGCACCTGAGCACAATCCCACTGTGCCAAGCTGGGATCACTGCACTCTGCAGAACAGAACCCTTGGGATCTGCCCAGTTATATTTTGTATTTTCCCTCCCTTTTCTCAGCACGCCTTTGTCCCTGCAAGCATCAAGCTCCGATTTTATCCCATAGAATTCCACGTCCCAGAGCACAGAGGCACCAAAACTCTGTGAGCTGACGGGTGGGAAGCAAAGAATCCAAGAATATTTTTACCCTCTCAGGGATGTGCACACCCAGCTCCTTGTCTCAACCCAGCAGCCCCAGGACCTCTGATCTGCCCTTCTTTTTGCTCATTCTTCAATTTATTGACCTGCTGATTCCTCCTTGTGTTGCTTCACACCCAAAACTCACTGGGGCTACTGTGGGTGTTGTCTCAAGCCCTCAGTGTTGCCCACAAGACAAAAAAACCTCAGAAAACTGCCAGGCTATTTATGTGGGGAGTGGGTGGTGTTCATCACAAGTTCATTGCAAGCCAAATCTTTAAGCATTTCTGAGACATTTAAACTTTTTTTGCTAAATTTTGATTCTCTTCTCTCTCCCTCTTTTTTTTTTCTTTTTTTTCTTTTTTCATAAATAGGTCACATTGAACCGATCTGTCTGCCTAATTTTGGTGAACATTTCCCAGCAGGGAAAATGTGTTGGGTATCAGGATGGGGAGCAACTGTGGAAGGAGGTATTTTAAATTGCCTGCTGATGATTTCACTACATGTACACATCTTACATGCAGTGAATACAGGATTTGGTTGGGGCACTGTTTAACACTAAATTTTCTGGAATATCTGGAGGGGGAAAGAAGACGTTACTAAATTTTATGCACAAACTGTACTGCAAAAGTGTTGTGCAAATTCTTATCACAAGGAATGGATGGGCATCCTCTGAAACAGTTGAAAATCACACATATAAAATGTGCCCAGTGTTGTACTCAGCCTCAGTCAAACAGGCTGGGCCCTTTAAAACTCCAAGCATAAGAAACACAGCATGAATGCAAGAATTAACCATCCCTTTTTTTTAGAGAAAGGATATGTTTATTTTAAGGCAGGCTGGGTGATGTAGAAATTGGATAAAACAAAATCAAAAAGAAAAGGGATTTTTTTTCCCCATGACTCATGGGTCATGTTAATCAATAATAAGAACTGAACCACCTTCACGTGAAAATGGGTGAATTGTCACCCATTAATTGTTTTTTATCACTCTTCATTCATGTCACTGAACGTGTTCCTGTTCAGAGAACAAGAACAGAACATTACCTAACCCACAGATAACAGCCAAAGGTGGGGAGAAAATGAAAGCAAGGTTTGCCACATAAAAAAAAACAGCCTTAAATTGACAATAGGCAGTGTGCAAATACTCCCATTTGTAGAAAGGATCTGTTCAGGCTGTGAATGAAATAAAATAACTATTTATAAAGTAAATCAGATGTTTGCAGATGATTTGTTGACTAACAGAACAGGTGATAAACTCAGAACAGGTTTTGGCACCAGTATTGAACGCAATGTGCAACAAGCTTTTTGGTTTATTAGTGTCATTAATTGTCTAGTTTGAGGTGGAAATACATAATGTCCAGATTTTATTGTTATTTTATACACTGTGATAATCCCCATCTCTGCAGAGTGGATAATTGCTGTGTTCTGTAAATGATGAGACACCAAGTTGCCTTACATTTCCATTTAACCATGTTTCTTTCATCCTTCCTTGCCAATTCTTTGTATATAAAACATTCTCTGTTTATAAATGGAGATTATTTTCAAGGACAGGAAGTTTTTACTGTTTTTTATCTTTTTTTTTTTTTTAACAGGTGACACGTCTGACACCATGAATTATGCAGGTGTTCCTCTGATTTCCAATGCAATTTGCAATCACAGAGATGTCTATGGTGGGATCATAACTTCTTCAATGCTTTGTGCCGGTTTCCTGAAGGGAGGGGTGGACACCTGCCAGGTATGGAAGTTTCCAAACTGCAACTGTGCTCATTGGAAATGGAAAAACATGAGTGATAAGTTATCAGAAGGCACTCCCAGGCTTTTCTTGGGCAAACATTTGGGTTTGTGCCATTTATTCTGCTCACCACAATTATCAATCACTGACCGTGTGCATTCACACGCTACAATTTCCTTTTTATACTTCTTCTCTGGACCTTATCTGATACTTCTGAAGCCAAATTTGCTTAAGACATATTTCGCTGCATGTGCTGCAGCACGGTGCCATCCTTTCTCTGCCTTGGCTGTGACCCCTGCTCTGCACTGAATTGCACTTCCCTGCACTGTGAGCAGCCCCAGAGACCTGCAAGGTGCAGAAAGCCCATGGAGAAAAGCAGCCAGATAGGGCTGGGGAGAAATTCCTAGTGGAAGATGTCCCTGTTCCAAGCAGGAGGCTTGGATCTACTTCAATGTCCTTTCCAATCCAAACCTGTCTATGATTCTGTGAACTTCGTGTTTCCAGATTTGCTCCATCCCAATCACACAGGGGACAAAAAAAAGCAAAGGCAGAGGGTGCCTAGATGTGCATTTCATCTCTTTTTTGCACACAACACCCTCAAAAAGGCATTTGGAACCAGAAGAGCTGCCCAAAGGCAGCGTGCTCAGCACACAGCTCCACATGACAGCAGGAGCCCTGCTCACCAGTGGGAATGCTTGTTCCAAATTCCCTTTTTTCCAGTTCTTGTGCTGGCTCTGATTCTTGTAGGGCAGGAAACTGCCCCAGCAAAGAAGAAATGGGAAGTTTCCAGTACTTAGATGTGAGTCCATTGAGCTGAATCTGTGTAGCAAAGTGCCTGGGAAGGGTTGGAAAAGCAGGCAGGAGCAGGCAGGGGAGGAAGTCAGATGTGAGCTTGGTGTTGCAACCTTGGGCTAAGCTCAGCTCAATAGCCAGGAGCCAAGGAAAGAAAAGTATGGTCTCCTACATGTCTCAAAAGTCTCCAAGCTCTGCTGTAATGTGCTTTTCCCAGGATCCCCAACAAAGCAGAAACAAGAGGTTTTGAATTACTGTCTGTCTCTCCCCTACCTCCCCAAACAGACAATTCCCTCCTTTTCTGGGACACTGACATTTGTCTTAACTCTTTTTTTCCCTCAGGGAGACAGTGGGGGCCCTTTAGCATGTGAAGATATGAGTGTCTGGAAGCTGGTGGGCACCACCAGCTTTGGAGTGGGCTGTGCAGAGAAGAACAAGCCAGGGGTCTACAGCAGAACCACCTCCTTCCTGGACTGGATTCACGAGCAGATGGAGGTCTGGGCTTGCTCTAGTTGTCACCTCTGCTTGTCACTTTGTGCCACACAGGGGGATTTGGTCTGTATTTGTCAGAGCTGAGCTGTGTTGTATGCACATTGAAATTGGAGGGGGTGTTTGGGGCTGGGGTGGAGCAGGGTGCTGGGGTTTGGTGAGGGGCTGGGGTAGAGAGGAGAGGACAACACATCCACAGGGGTGGGAATCACAGGGAAAGGGGGCTGGAGCAGGACAGGGAGCAGGAAGGAGTGGAAGGGCTGAGTTAGGAGATGGGGGCAAGGAAAAAGATCCTTGGGGAATGTAGTGTGTACAGTTCTGGTGGCCCCAAAATAGGAAGGGCATGGGAATGTTGGAGCAAGTCCAGAGAAGGGACACAACACTGATAGGAGGACTGGAGCACCGCACAAAGAGGCTGGGAAAGCTGTGCCTGTTCAGCCTTGGGAAGAGAAGGTTGTGTGGAGACCTCAGAGCACCTTGCAGAGTCTGAAGGGGCTGCAGGGAAGCTGGAGAAGGACTCTTTGTCAGGAGTTGCAGTGACAGGACAAGGAGTGATGGGTATGAACAGAAAGAGGGGAAATTGAGGTTAGACAGGAAGAAATTCTTAACTGTGAGGGTGGTGAGGCCCTGAGGTAATGGATGTCCCATCCCTGGCAGTGTCCAAGGCCAGGTTGGATAAGGCCTGGAGCAGCCTGGATGGCAGGAGAGCTTGGGATGAGCTGATTTTAGAGGTGCCTTCCAACCCTTAACATTCTGTGATTCTGTTACTTGGTTTGAAGCCCTGGGGCTGCCACAAAGGAGCCTGGGGAGTGGAAGCTGAGTGGGCCAAAGAAGGAACACGGTGTAGGCTGGAAGGAGAGCAGAGACAGGGAAGTGAGGGGACACTGCAGCCACCTTCAGCTGACCCAAGGGTGGCCCAGTGACAGGAGAGCAGCTCTGCTGCTGCCAGCACCTCCCCAGGGCTGCAGAGAGGAGCTGGGTTCAGTCAGCTGAGCTCACACAGGCACTGTGTGTGCTCCTGCCGGTACTCCAGGCAGGGCTGCATTGCCTGGGCAGGGTCATCCAGAGCTATTTCAGGGATCCCAGGCTGTCCTGCCAGGCTTACAGGTGTTCCTGCAGAAGGCAAGGATCTGCAGCTCACCCTGGGTTGTATCCCCATCCCCATGGGGATGGCTCAGGTCGTACCAAGTGCACTCAGACATTTCAAGTGGCACTAGACAGGGTGTGGTATTTTCTGAGAAATGATGAATCTGACTCCATGCTCTTAGAAGGCTAATTTATTATTTTATGTTACTATATTAGATTAAGGAGTACTATACTAAACTGTACTAAAGAATACAGAAAGGATACAGACAGAAGGCTAAAAGATAATAATGAAAACTCGTGACTTCAGAGTCGGACACAGCTTGGCTGTCATTGGCTGTGACCGTGTTCACAGGGGTCTGAGGATGAGAGAACAGATGAGGATCTGACTCCATGTTTCAGAAGGCTGATTTATTATTTTATGATATATGTTATATTAAAACTATACTAAAAGAACAGAAGAAAGGATTTCATCAGAAGGCTAGCTAAGAATAGAAAAAGAAAGAATGATAACAAAGGCTTGTATCTCGGACTCTCTGTCCTAGCCAGCTGGGCTGTGATTGGCCATTAATTAGAAACAACCAACATGGGCCAATCACAGATGCACCTGTTGCATTCACAGCAGCAGATAATCATTGTTTACATTTTGTTCCTGAGGCCTCCCAGCTTCTCAGGAGGAAAAATCCTAAAGAAGAATCCTAAAGAAAATATTTTTCATAAAAGGTGTCTGTGACAATTGGCCAATAAGTAAAAACAATTCACATGTTGGATAAACAATCTCCAGCCACATTCCAAAGCAGCAAAACACAGGAGAAGCTAATCAGATAATTATTGTTTTCCTTTTTCTCTGAGGCTTTTCAGCTTCCCAGGAGAGAAATCCTGGGCAAGGGGATTTTTCCAGAAAATATGACAGTGACAGACCGGGAAAGTGGAAGGCAGGAGAACACTCCTCCAGTGCCCTGGGAGGGTTCTGGACAGGCAGAGAGCTGTGCACAGGCTTTTCATGGTGATTTTCCTGTCTTTGTGACAAAGCCACGGAGTGTGCATCCCTTTGTGCTGCAGCCTTGCCCTGGCAGACAGAGCTGCTGCTCCCACACCCAGCCTGGGGGGATGACATGGGAATAATGCAGGGATAGCAATGGTGCCATTCCAGCAGCAGCAACCCAGCAATGCAGGCACCTGCTGAAACCACCCCACTTCCTCCTCAAACCAAGCTGCCAACACCAAACATTCACAGACAAGCAAATGCCCAAAATAAGGTGATGTGTGCAATTTCAGCTCAGCCCACCTCTGAGTGCTGGATGACACACACTGTTTTCACAACTTGTATTGCACATGATGATTTGTGCTACCACAAGCCTATCTGTAACTCAAAGAAAACAGGAAACCAGAATAATTCTGAGTCTTCAAAACCTGTAATATGTGATTTTATTCCCCCTGAATATATCACTGTGATTTATTTGCATACACAAACATTTCAGATTAAGAGCTCATATCACATGAAATCAAGATCTCCATTATAAAGCAATCAAAGGAGAAAAGAAGTACAGAAAAATCTTTGTTGAGCCAAGTGCTGAAATATTGGAATTTTTCAGAGGGACATCCTTCAGATGCAAGTTTATCCCCTTTGAAAGGATTTTCAGGTGCAGCATGGAAACTCAGACACTTTTTAATGGACTCTGAAGCAAAACTAAAGAAATTAGAACTAGTGTGCCTTTGGAAGTGGGGCCAAGGGAATGGCTTGTACCTGGCACAACTGTACCAGGGCACAGCCCAGATCAAACTGGAGCAGAGAAGCTTTGAGGTGACCTAATTGCAGCCTTCCAGTGCCTGAAAGATGGAGAGAGACTTTGACAAGGTGCAATGGCTTCAAACCAACAGAGAGAAGGTTTAAATTAGATATTAGGAATAAATTCTTCCTTGTGAGGGTGGGCAGGCCCTGGCACAGGGTGCCCAGAGCAGCTGTGGCTGCCCCTGGATCCCTGGCAGTGCCCAAAGCCAGGTTGGACACTGGGGCTTGGAGCAGCCTGGGACAGTGGGAGGTGTCCCTGCCATGGCAGGGGGTTTGGAATGGGATGATCTTTAACGTCACTTCCCACCCAAGCCATTCCATGTTTCTATGATTCCATGGGCAGGACCAGCTCCAGCAGCCCCTCAGTCCCCTTGGAGACCTGAATGCAGTGGGAAAACCCTTCCAGAGCTCAATGAGTGCCAACACCAGCATTTAGAAATGATGCATCAATGTTTTTCTTTCCCCCAGAGAGAAGAGCTGCAGACCTGAGGGAGTGGCTCCGCCCTGGGCTCCTGAAAACCCACAGCACACTCCAGCCCTGCAGAAGGACCCAGCCCACTCTTGTGGTCACCTGCTCTGAGCTCTGGACCTTCACAGAGCACCTTTCCCCGTTTCTTTTTGTTACTGGCAACTGCACATGATGCAAACTGTTGCACATTCAGCCTGGTTTGGGTGCAAGAGGCAGATGGATGATCAGCATGTGTGTTTACTGTCAGCTACAGATTTTACACAGAGAGAAAAAGCTAAGATTGATAACCCTGAATGCTGTCACAATAAAGTTTTGCAGAAAAAGACTAGAATAACTATAGATCAGGTTGCTCACTGTTATTTTAGTACTTACCTTCCAAGAACCAGACTACAAAAATATCTTTTTTCCTGAAAGCATTCCTGTAGGTCCACAAGAGGTCTGTGCTCTGTTGCACAGGCAGCAGCAGCTTCCTTTGGATCCAAAAGCAAACAGGGAGCAGAAGGTTGGCACATTTGACAAGTATGTTCAACTCTTAGAAAAAAGAATCTCTGAAGTCAAATGTTTTATCATGTTGCTGTGAACAAAGTTCATAAAAATCAAATTCTTCTGTGTTTTCCTGCAGTAAACATGAAATGAGCAACTTGACTGGAAAGTTCTGAGATTACTGAATTTAAATGGAAGAGGAGTTTCTTTATGCCCTCTTTCCCTCCTTTTCTCTGCTAATGGGACAATACAGATCCCATACCCTCAGTGCCTCTTGGTGACATCAGTGTGTGGATGGACTGATGCCAGCCAGACAAAAGACAAAATATCTGAAATGCTGCTGTGGTTTCCTGATTTCCATTTTAACACAACAGTCTCAGCTATTTTTAGGCTGGAAAATGCCTGATTGTTTGACACTTGCCCTTTGTAAAACTCCCAGGGTGAAATTTATCCATTTCAGAATTGATCGCTGGGGATGGCTTGGGCTGAATAATGCATAATATTGTCAGAGCTTTCCAATATCAGCCAAAATTGATCTTATCATCTGACCAGGTGATGGTGATCTGCTTGAGATGTGGTTTTGGAAGCAGTCTGTGTGCTTCTTAATCAGTATTTGCATCACCACTGCTGCAAGAAAGCGCCAGCAGAATCAAAACTGGATGTTTGCTGCAATGTCAAAGCTGAAAGAAAACAGCAAACCCACATGGACTGCCGGCCTCCACCTTGATATCACAGGATGCTGCTCCAAAACCTTTCACCCTGACTGAAGAAACTGCAGTGCAATGGAAATGCAGTGCACTTCCCAAACCTGCATGTTGTTAAAAAGAAGAGGGAATCGTTATTGCAAAGCTGACACCAAAACTGGAATTAATTTCAACTGACAGAAGCATGACAGAACTACAACAAAGTATGTTGAACCCTTATGTAGCTGAGACATTTTCAGAAGAGTTTTAATGTTTATTGCTTGTTATCATGACATTTTCACAGCCCAAAATGGCTGATATTTTAGTATTATCAGCAGTCTGGTGATGAGGGTGCTGCTCTTGGAGCTGACAGTGTCGTTATTTCATATTTCTGATGGGGGCCCTGAAAATTCCTTTTGAACTCTTCTGTTTCTATAAAAAGGCTGTATGATATGTATCCATTGTGGTTTGCTTTTGTATTAAAGAGAAATCCAGTGTAAAATGTGGAAAGCTACTGAAATCTTCCCAACCAGAAGCCACACTGACCCCCCGATCAATGACAATTACTTATGGGTAGACCCAGCCCAGTGAGCCTGCAAATCTTCCCTCATTCTTCCTTCTGATTTCTGCTAGACCCCTTGCAGTGCTGTCTTAATAAAGCACTGGCAGGATGTAGAATCACAGAATCATGGAATGGTTTGGTTTCTAAGGGACCTTACATCATCCAGCTCCAACCCCCTTGCCACATAAAAGAGTCTCTCCCAATAATTGGATTTTCCTCCCCCTCCATATGCCATTAACATTCATGCCAGAGGCTTTAAAATAAATATAATCACAATATTAACATATTTCTTAATATTAAGCTAAGTGAATATACCCTGGGGGTTTGAGGCGTTTGCTGTGGGAGGTGTTTTGTATGGACATGGGCATTGTGTTTTATTCAGTGGTGTGGGACTGATGAACTGGTTATCAGTATCACAGATGGAATGAACTGATGCACAGAGAGTAACTTTCCAAACAGTTTTTAAGGCAGGTCACCAAACTTTTCCTTTTCCTCGGCATTTCTTCTCTTCATTCAACAAAAACCATTTTCAACACCACACATGCAGGTCCAGAGGGCTGCCAAAGCAGGTGGGGCTGGAGGCAGCTCTGGTTTAAGCAATCCTGATTAGGGGTTTCATGGTAAACACCTTGGGAGTGTTTAACACCTTTCTATTAGGGGAGTGTCTATTTGCCACATTATTAAAGAGGCTGATGAAACAGCTCTGCTTTGGGAACTCTGGTGTGACACTGGGTTAAATTATAACCACAGTGTCCCTTAGAAATACCTGCTTGTGGGCACAGCCTTGCAGCAACATGCCACGGACTGTCAGGAAATAAATCCAATGTTCTCCACATGGCGCACTTTGTGAGATATGTCCAGCACATGCAGAAAAATTCCTTTGCCATTCATCCTCTGCTCCTGTCACCATGACAGTTTAGCCAGGAAATTGAGACAAAGCTGGGAAGTTTGGATGAACCACATGTGATTTTTATTCAATATGAACTTTCCCCAGGGATTCTGAGAAATATCACATGGATAAACTCTCCTTTGGCCAATCCAAAATATTTTTTCCACTTGTGATGTACGAATAAGCAGGAAATTTCTGGAAAGTGTCAGAGAGAAGCATAAAAATGAGAGCCTAAGTTTGGTGTCTCAGGAAGGCAAAGTGCCTTCTGAGGAGTGATGTGGTGTTTTTTGGGGTTCCTCATGGCAGGAGGAAAGATAAATCTGACTCTATGTTTTTAGAAGGATATTATATTATATTACATTATGGAATGCAATACTAAAACTATATTAAAGAATAGAGAAAGGATCTTACAGAAGGCTTAACAAGATAATAATGAAAAATTTGTGACTGTCCAGAGCCTTGACACAGCTGGCTGTGATTGGCCATTAAGTTAAAACAATTCACATGAAACCAATCAAACAACAACCAGTTAGTAAACAATGTCTAAACTACATTCTAAAGCAGCAAAACACAGGAGAAGCAATCAGATAATTATTGTTTTCATTTTTCTCTGAGGCTTCTCAGCTTCCCAGGAGAAGAAATCCTGGAGAAGGGATTTTTCAAAAAATATGACATGACAGTGACAGGGTGACATGCATTTAACTTGCATTTGAGATGCTTTTAGCACATCCTGCACTGGGTACATCCCAGCACAGATCCCCCACACTGGGGATCTGCCCAGCTCTGCTAGGGCAAGATTCAAGTCTGTAAATGCAAATTTAAGAACTGCACATTAAGCTTAAAAAAAAAAAAATATTAGATCTGGCTCTTCACTTCTTTGAGTGCCTCCAATACCCAAACAAAGCAGGTTAAAGCTTTCCCTCCAAGGGCTGCACTGTGCATCCTGCTCCAAGCCTGGCTGGATCCCTGAAAGCTGTACACACATCCAGCATCTCTGAGATAGCAGCACTGGTTTAAAACCCACAGGCCAAACCTATTCCCTCCAACAAAAAGCTCTGTGAGAAGCAGTATCAGAGCTGCGGGCACCAAGAGCCCCAGATTACATAAAGCACAGTAAGAAAGGAGCTTACCTGGTGTGTTTGCCTTTAGGGAAGGTACAAGGAAGTGTTTCTTATCTGGACTGCAAGAGCACATTTGATCATTGCCTCTAATCTCTCTTTTGATGTGTTTAACGCCAGCAGAGGCTTCCAAGTTTGTTTTGTTGCTTTTGTCACGCTTTGTTTTCTTGCTGGTGAAGCTCTAGCCCCAGCAGAGGACAGCAGGTTGTGGCTCCAGCATTGACACCAGGTGTATGAGTAAGTTTTTGAGTAGTTTGCATCATTTTTGGCAAGGGAGAGGCAAAAAAGGCAACCAATCTTTTGGGCTGTCAGAATACAACCAGACCAGTATTTCCTGATCAAAAGAAAACTGACTCCATCACCCATTCATTTCCCTGAGGAGAGCTTTAATAGTCTGAGCAATGCAATTGTAAAATGCAATGAGCAAGAGGAAAAAAAGATTATTGATTTCCCCACCTCCTGATGCTGGAGTGTATTTACTCAAGGTAGATGCAGGCACAGGGCTGGCAGCTGAGACAGGAGCCTGGCCTTGCCTCAGGCACCACGTCAGAGCTCTGCTCTGAGGCTGCCAGCCTTAAATTGGTGCCCCTGGGGCTTTCAGGTGAGACAGGGAAGGCAGGGAGGGGGGAAAAATTATAAGGGAAGAGGAAAGAACAAGAATGCCTTGAAGCACCACAGCAGGAAGCACTTAGATGAAATAATTTGCCCTTAAAAGCACCTGTAAATCATAATTTCTTCCTGCAGGTTTCCCTTTGTTTGAAAGGTATTTTGCATACGGGGTCAAGTGGAAAGGGAGTTTTAGATCCTTTTCATACAACTCCATGTGTCATTTGTTCAGTCACCTTTACTCTAAGCAGCATTATCTCTGTCAGGAACAAATTTGAAACCCTCACAATCACATGAAGCCCACAGCAGATGGCAGCATACAGCAAAACTTTGCCTCCATCCTCCGTTAAAAAATAAATAAATAAACGCTGACCAGTTCATGCCCAGCCACCAGCAGTGGAGAATGCAAATGCAGTCACAGCATTTGTCACATTTTTGGCTGTTTGAGGAGAGGTTACTGAGGAGATGCAGCTCCCCCAGCAGAGATGGGGACCCTCAGGCACCTGGGAGCGTGGTCAGAGCATCCCCAGCCCTCCCCAGGTCTCCTCTGGTGGGTGCTGGGCCCAGCTCCCCAAACTGTGTGACTGCTGTGTGCCAGTGCCGCTGCTTCTCATGCTGTGGGATGCGCTGGAAATCACAGCCTCAGGATTTTTCATGCTGGGATATATTGTTATTTTCAAAATATTAAAAAATTCTAGTGGAATAGCAGTAAGATATCACTGTAGAGCTGGCTCTGATCCAGAGAGATCTGTTAAGCAGTTTGTTATCTACATCTCCAAATACCTGTCTATTCCCACTGGAGGCTGAATTTATAATTGGACATTAACAGTGAAAAAGAACCTTCTCCTTAGAAATTATTTTGTCACTCACCAGTGACAGAAAGAAAAAAGTTTATTAAGCGGTTTAGCAGCCTTCCTTTTTATTTGCACTTTTACTAGGACTGGGAGGGGATCACAACTTACAGGCCTCAGGGCAAAAATAATACCATCACATAAAAATATTTCTGCACAGGTACCTGGTGCTAGACACAGCCATGTACAGGTAATTTTAAGATGCCGGTAGGGAAGTGGAAGTTAAACTGTAGAAACAAAATAACTCATTGCACCATGGCTGCAATGAATAGAGGAGAGAAAGGTGACAACTATTCAAGATTTCCTTCACCTCCTCCTGTCACATTCATATTTTCTGAAAAATCTTCTTTGCCCAGGATTCTTCTCTTGGGAAGCTGAGAAACCTCAGAGAAAAAGGAAAACAATAATTATCTCATTTGCTTCTCCTGTGTTTTGCTGCTTTGGAATGTGGTTTGGAGATTGTTTACCCACAGGTGAATGTTTGATTGGTTTCATGTGAATTGTTTTAACTTAAGGACCAATCATGGTCCAGCTGTGTTGGGACTCTGGAAGAGGTCATGAATTTTCATTATCATTCTTTATAGCCTTCTGTCTGTATCCTTTCTCTATTCTTTAGTATAGTTTAGTATAGCATTCTTTAATATAATTAATATTCTTTATATAATACAATAATTCTTTAATATAATAATATAATATCATAAAATAATAAATTAGCCTTCTAAGAACATGGAGTCAGATCCATTCATTCCTGCCATAGAGGACCCCAGAAAATTCCATCTCCTCCTCCTGTTTCTCCTTCAGAAGGAGGAAAGGGTGTCCATGGCAGCTGGAGGCTCTGTGTCCCTGTCCCTCCCTGGATCTGCATCCCCACATCACCCACACCATGATAATCCCTGATTTTTACAGCTCCTCCTCTGCAATACCCCCGATCCTCTCTTCCTCTCAGGGACCTTCTTGCCTCACAAGCCCTTTGCTTTCTCCACAGGTCTGTGTCCCTAAATGCCAGCCTTCCCTCTGCTGGCTATCCCTCCTGTCCCCTGGCATGGGCATGGGGCAGGGCAGCACCAGACCCCCAGGCCAGCAGCTGGTGCCAAGCCAAACCTGCCACATCCCTGCTTTTCCCTCAGTGGGAACTGTCACAAATGGGCACAAAACTTGTCAGATGTTGGTGTCACCGTTCCAGGATTTTCTCCTGCAGCTTCTGTCTCAAATTCTGTCCATCAGGATGAGGAGTGTTGAGGTTTGACTCCAGTCCCATGCAGCTGCCTCAGAAGAAAAATGTGAACCATTTGGACTGAGATAAGAGCAGCTTAATAACTGAAAATAATAATATTAATAAAAGAAACAACAACACTGCAAAGGAGAGAGGGAGATAAACAAAACCCAAGGGAACCAAGGGATGCCCAGTGCTCACCACCCACTGACCAATGCCCAGCCCCTCACAGGCAGCTGTCTCCAGTTTCTGCAGTGAGGATGAAGTTCCACAGCATGGAATATCCCTTTGGCTATTTCAGATCACCTGTCCTGTCCCTCGTGGCTCCTTGTGCAGCTCCTCACTGGCAGAGCATGGGAGACTGAGAAGTTCTTGTTTTAAAGTGATCACTATTTAGCAACAGCCAAAACATCCATGTGTTATCAACAATATTCCCCTGCTAAATCCAAAACACAGCACTGTACCACCTACTGAGGAGAAAATTAACTCTGTCCCAGCCAAATTAACTCTGTCCCAGCCAAAAGCAGAGCATGGAGTGACTGGGGGACTGGGAAGCCCAGAGGGAAGAGGGTAGACGTGCTCCCCACTTGCAAGAAACAGGCAGAACCCCAAGGTATAAAAAAACTTCAAGCCTTCATTCCCTTCCTAAGGCAGTGTCATATTTTCTGGAAAAATCCCTTTACCAAGATTTCTTCTCCTGGAAAGCTGAGAAGCCTCAGAGAGAAATGAAAACAACAATTATCTAATTGCTTCTCCTGTGTTTCCTGCTTTAGAATGTGGTCTAGAGATTGTTTACTAACTGGTTGTTGTTTGATTGGTTTCCTGTGAATTGTTTTTACTTAATGACCAATCACCATCAGCTGTGTCAGACTCTGGAGAGCCAGTCATAAGTTTTTCATTATTCTTCTTTGCAACCTTCTGTCTGTATCTTTTCTCTATTCTTTAGTGTAGTTTTAATATAAATACATAAAATAATAAATCAGCCTTCTAAGAACATAAAGTCAAACTCATCTCTTCACCTCATCCTGACTGTTTTGCGGAGACAATCAAAACTCCACAACTTTTGTGAAAGTTGTAAAGCTGGTGTATTTATTACGGCGCTGGACGCATGTGGGAATTGTTCCCCTAAAATGACACATGTACTTCTGGGAACTTCAGGTCCCCTTTTATTCCTACAAATACCACAAATACCATCTCCTCCTCAGCTCCTCGCCCCTCTGGGATGGAGCCTCTTGTCACTGTGCCCCTGTCACAGCCCCAGTCAGTCCCTGAGCATCCCTGGGCTTGTCCTGCTGTCCCTGCACAGGTGTCACTCCAGCAGATCCTGTCCCCTTCTCCAGTGACATCTGGGAACCAAGCCCTGCTCCTTCCCAAGGGAGCCACAGCAGCCATGGACACCTCACCCTTCACTCTTGTGGAACTGAACCTCCTGGGTGTTTGCAGAGAAAGAAATGGAGCCTCAAACTTCTGGTAGGTTTGAAAATAAACACAAGCCAGCAACCAAAAAGGAAAAAAATGCCTTGGAAAAGTTAAAGAACTTTACATTTAAGGTTTCTATCCAGGACCTTCTGCTCCACCTTCCACATTCCAGGAGCTCCCCAAGGGCGTGTTTGGTGGTGATTGGGCTCCACAGAGAAGCTCAAGGCCAGGTCAGTGGCTGCAGAGGCAGAGCACACCTCACTGCCTTGGGGGCTGTGGGCATTCAGAGCTGCTCCCCTCCCTGCCAGCAGCAGATGGAGCAAACTGGGAGCATCCCAATTTATTGCCAGGCCTGCCCTCTGGCAACCCTGCCTACTGTGCAGTGCCAGATGTGCTGCACCTCTGGATCAGCCCTTCCCATCTTTCTCAGCCCGAGGGCCACAGTCATTTTAAACAAAGTCAGGACAATCTTGGACCATGCAGCCAAATGATTTTTTTATTTACAAGTAGAGATGCTCCTTTATTTATGGGACTTCCCTTTTCCTGTTCACCCATGTTTATGCATGGACATGTGTTCATATTTATACAGCATTCCTTTCCTTTTTCCTTTTTCCTTTTTCCTTTTTACTTTTTCCTTTTTCCTTTTTCCTTTTTCCTTTCCTTGAAATTTCCTTGAAACTTCCTTTCCTTTCCTTGAAATTTCCTTTCCTTTCCTTGAAATTTCCTTTCCTTTCGTTTTCATTTTTGGCAGCTGCTATGCTGGCCAGCAACACCTGTGGTCACTGACAGATTGGGACAGGAAATTCAGAAATGCTGCTTCAGGTGATTCATTAATCCCCTTCCCATTGCAAATGCTGATTCTAGGACCTGAAAATCCTGGTCCCTGATAGGGATTTGCCTGGGAGAAGGGTGATGGCTGTTCCTGCCAGCCCTCTGAGTGCTGCCAGCATCCCTCTGTGAGCCACCAGGGGTGTCACTGTCACACCTGTCCTCACAGGGACCTGCATGACAGGGATTTGTCCTGAGAATCACACAAATACACACTCAGCTCAGTGTGAGCCCTGCAGCAGAGCAGGGATGGAGCCAGGGCCATCCCAGGGACAGGGGAGCTGCTGGGGAGAGCTCCCAGCCCACAGGGCATCCTTCCCTCAGGAAGGGCTCCTGCAGTCCTGCAAGGGCTGCCCTTTCCCAAGGGCTGCCTGTTCCCAAAGGCTGCCTGTTCCCAAAAGCTCCCCATTCCCCAAAAGCTCCCGTTCCCAAAGGCTGCCTTTACCCAAAAGCTGCCTGTTCCCAATAGCTCCCTCTTCCCAAAGCTGCCTGTTCCCAAAGGCTGCCTGTTCCCAATAGCTCCCTCTTCCCAAAGCTACCTGTTCCCAAAGGCTGCCTGTTCCCAAGGGCAGCCTGTTCCCAAAATCTCCCTTTTCCCAAGGGCTGCCTTTTCCCAAAAGCTTCCTGTTCCTAAGGGCAGCCTGTTCCCAAAAACTGCCTGTTTCCCAAGGGCTCCCCATTCCCAAAAGCTCCCCATTCCCAAAAGCTGCCTGTTCCCAAAAGCTCCCTGATCCCAAATGCTGCCTGTTCCTAAGGGCTGCCTGCTCCCAAAAGCTTCCCTGTTCCTGCTACCTGTTCCCAAAGGCTGCCATTTGCCAAAAGCTGCCTGTTCCCAAAGGCTGCCTGTTCCCAAAAGCTCCCTGTTCCCCAGGGCTCCCTTTTCCCTAAAGCTCCCTGCCCCCAAAAGCTCCTCTTCCCCAAAGCTGCCTGTTCCCTAAAGCTCCCTGTTCCCAAAGGCTTCCTGGTCCCAAAAGCTCCCCATTCCCAAAATCTCCCCGTTCCCAAAGGCTCCCTGGTCCCAAAATCTCCCCATTCCCAAAATCTTCCTGTTCCCAAGGTTTCCCTGTTCCCCAGGACTGCCTGCACCCCGCTGGTGCCTGCCTGGGGTGACCCCTGCACCCCAAGGCTTGGCAGGCAGCAGTGTCACCTTTTGTCCCCCACTGACGTCACCAGCCCTGCAATGTTGACTGAGCCCTAATCAGTCCCTATGGACAGCAATTACTGCAATGAGTGTGGCATTTAATGAGCTCTCTTCGGGCCCTGTGGTAGTTCCCAGGAAGCAACAGAAACCACAAGCACACACAGGAATGGGGTTTCTCCCAGGCTTTTTTTGCCAATGATGGTTTTGCAGCAGAACTGCAGCTCCACCAGACCCATAATCCCAATTTCCCCAGTGCTACAACCTCTGCAGATTATCCAGTGGAAGGACTGCACCCCTGCTCTGCCTTTTACCTGAAAGCGCAGGTGCCAAATCCACCAAACACTGCTAAAAGAAAGGAGGAACAATAACAAGCCCCTCTGCAAATCCTGTCTCATTTGGGGCTGCACATATTTGCCTCACTAAAGAAAAAAACAATTTCTTCCTTTTTCTCCCCATCACTTGCAGCCCCTGTTCATTTTGTCTCTTGGATTCCCATCACTTGCATAATTTAAGAAGCAAATAGAAAATATTGCTGCACACACATATAAAAGCATTGATCTGGTGATTCACTGTATTGGATAACTTATTTAGCAGCTGGCAGAGCACACACCCAGTGATAAATGAGAGCCAGGCTGGTGAGAATGCCCAGCTTGGTGGCTGAACTTCCCTTTGCTCAGGATCAGTCGCCAGCCTGCTTTAAATGTGCTAAAACATGTTAATAAAAGTGACTAAAAAAATTAAAACAATTAAAAGCTCCACAATTAAAATCAGTGTGTTTGAGTAAACACAACCAGTGTCAAATAAAAGCCTCAAAAGGGATTTTTTCCTTTGGATACAAGTCCTGCCCAAAGCCTGCAGATGGACATTATCCTGAATCTCTGAAAACTCAGGAGTTTCTCTATCAGCATCCAGGAACTGCAAAATCCAGCATCTGAAATTAGCCTGGACTGCTAACACATCATAGGGAGTTTACTTCACTATCAAGAAATATTAAACATTAAGTGAATATTATGCTTATAGCTGTACAGTTATGTGCAGAGGTGAAATGTAACTCAGTGCAGGACCATGGTGGGCATAATGGATGCAGCAAATGAGGACAATTTGAGCATTATTCATCAGAAAAGGAGGGGGGTTAAAGGTTGGGACACCAATGATTTGTTTTTCTCTGAGCTGTGGTGGTGGCACAGTCACACAGAGATCTGCTGTCCCAACAGTGCTGCTTATGGGGCAGATCAAAAATCACATTTTTCTGAAACAGATCAGGAATTATTGGAGCTTCTTTCTTTCTTGAGTTGGTGAAAAGCTGATTTAAGCCATTCAGTAGCTCAAAGGGAGCAGCCCCATCCTACCAGCAGAGAATTAGGGAGTAAAGCTCTGTTGATGCTTTCAAATTCTGTATGGGTGCCTCTCACTACGTTGTGTATGTGACACCAGGAAAAATAAAGTGGCATTGAGAACACACCCCAAGGAGTGTGCTACAAAAAATCAAATCAATTTTCATTCTCCAAGACAAATGAACTCAAAAAACAAGCCAATATTCATAAGGGGAAAGAGATTTCCTAAAGGTTTAGTTAATCTGCTAACAGTGTAAGGTTTATTTAAATAAGTTTCTGTGACATCATCCTGTATAATCTGCACTGTACACAGTTCAGAAAGGTTTCTTGTGGAGAAACCTCTAACTTTAGGGTTTTTATGGAGAAACCTTTAACTTTAAGGTTTCTTATGGAGAAACCTTTAAGGTTGTGGTGGTGTTCACAGGGGTCCCAGGATGAGGGAAGAGATGAGGATCTGACTCCATGTTTCAGAAGGCTGATTTATTATTTTATGATATATATTATATTAAAAGTAAATGCTATATTAAAACTGTACTAAAAGAGTAGAAAAAAATATTTCCTCAGAAAGCTTGAAAGAAAAGAAAGCATAGAATAATAATAATAAAATCTTGTGACTGATCAGAGAGCCCAAGCCAGCTGTGATTGGCCATTAATTAAAAACAACCACATGAGACCAATCACAGATGCACCTGTTTCATCCCACAGCAGCAGATAATCACTGTTTACATTTTGTTCCTGAGCCCTCTCAGCTTCTCAGGAGAAAATATCCTAGCAAAAGGATTTTTCATAAAATATATCCATGGCAATAACCTACTTCACTAAGCAGCCCTTTGCTCAGAGGATTGACCTGTGTGTTCCATTTATAGTGACTGCAGCCCTGGGCTTATGGCTGCTTTGGATCCCGGTTTGGCCACCCATCAGTGGCAGCAAGGGCAGGTGTGGCTCTGACAGGAGCAGAGGGACCAAGGAGAAGCTGACCCTGTGTTGTGGCAGGGGGTTGGAACCAGATGATCTTTAGGTTCTTTCCAAGCCAAACCATCTATGATTCTGTGATGTGCAGCCTTCAGGGGGCAGCTTGTGGTGTGGTGTCCCTTCTTCCAGGGCTGTGGCATGGCAGGAGGCATTTGGGAATACTGGGGAGGCAAATGCCAGTGTGTGCCCACTGGCTGACACTGGCTGGCCCACACTCCACGGAGGCACTACCAAATGAGATCCCCCAATACTATGGGCCCTAGGATTCATCTTTCTATTCACCATTGGAAGATTAACAGGGATAGTCTTAGCAGAGATCTCCTGAGCATGGCTGGGGAGCAAGAACAAGGGCTAGGAGGAGCTCAGGGTAATCCTGGAAGGAAAACAACTCTATCTCCAGGTCATTAAGTACACAAATTAACCAGAAAAAAATCAATTCCTTTCTGCTGCAGCAAGCTCAGGCATGGATGTGCTCAGATGCTGATGGAGGGAGGGAGGGGAAGGGGGAAATTTGTCCCCTCAGCACCCCTGGATCATGAGAATCTTTTAAACAGCAGCATTGGCCCAGCTGTGCACAGGAACCAGGGCAGGGCAGAGAGGCTGGGCATGGATGGGGATGCTCACACTGGGGTGTTGTGCACATTCCCCAGGTCCTGTGGGAGCTGCCCAGCTCCCAGCAGTGCTGCAGATGCCATGTGTCACAGACACCTTTTATAAAAAATCCTTTTGGTAGGATCTTTTCTCCTGAGAAGCTGAAAGGCCTCAGGAACAAAATGTAAACATTGATTATCTGCTGCTGTGGAATGCAACAGGTGCATCTGTGATTGGCCCATGTTGGATGTTTCTAATTAATGGCCAGTCACAGTCAGCTGGCTCAGACACAGAGCCAAGCCACAAACCTTTGTTATCATTCTTTCTATTCTATTCTTAGCCAGCCTTCTGATGAAACCTTTTCTTCTTTTAGTATAGTTTTAATGTGATATATATCATAAAATAATAAATCAGCCTTATGAAACATGGAGTCAGATCCTCGTCTCTTCCCTCATCCTCAGACCCCTGTGAACACTGTCACAACCATGGGCTATTGCAGCTGGCACCGAGGGTGCAGACAACCAAACTGAGCCCTGAGGGACAGCACTCAGGGCCTTGGGCATACCCAAACGTGCTCAGTTTGTCAGGAAAACATAAAGACCTCCACCTCTGTTAATTAATCCCTTCATATTCCTGTCCCAGTGTTGCTGAAGAAGAGGAAAGCTGGAGGAAAAATGGAGTTTGCAGTTACCAGCCCTTCCCATGCAGCCCTCAGGACTGGCTGCTCCAGGTCAGGCCAGGCCCCAGGTGAGGGACAGGCAGGGCCCAGCCATGGCTGGTGCAGGTTCTGCCCTCCCTGTGGCCCACTCAGAGCTGAATCCTGCTGCTTTATCCCTGGGCACTCGTGGTTTCAGGGAAAGTGGGGCAAAATGTGCTGGGCTGTGGCTTCATCCCTCCCCATCTCGCAGGGATCTCGCATTTCAGATGGGTTTTGCTCCCATGACTTCAGCTCTAAATAATCAACCACACCCCACAGCACGTGGAGGAGAATTTTGTGGACTCCATGATGTCAGAGATCTTTTCCAACCTAATTAATTTGGGATTTCAAAACCAGTTTTTCTAACTTTTAGGTTTGTTATGGAGGATTGGAGAGGAAAGACACCATGAGTTTAGCTGGATGGCAAGGGGGGGAAGCAGAGAACCCGCTGAAATCTGCTTTCATCCTGAGGGATTGCTGACTCTGTCCTGTGAGGAAAATGAGGTAGGAGCAAAAGGCTGGTTCCCAAAACCAGGGAAAGCGGCTGATCCAACAATTCCAGCCTTGTTCCTGCAGGATCAAACACTGACCCAGCACGAATGAGGGGCTCAGGACAGCCCTGCTGCCTCCTGGGCTGTGTAGGGAGGTGAAAAAGGGTCTGACCACCTCAGTCTGGGGTTGTTGTAGCATTTTCCTGGAACCAGGCGGAAATCCACCAGCCCAAGCAGGAACATTAGGATGGGGCTTTTGCAGGTCTGTTTTCCCTGGTGACCATGAGTAGTCCCACCAAGCCATCAGTGACCCACACTGAGCTTCAGGGGACTTGCAGTCAGAGGGGTAACCTGCAGTGCAGGAACTCTGAAGCTGTTAAAGCAAATATTCACCATGGCATGAGCAGTTTTTTAATTTTAAAATGTCTAGAAAGGTAAAAGGATGCTAAGAGAAAATCATTTCCTTCTCCTTAATCTCACCCTCCTTTGAGCTGTGGCATGAGAGAGGGATGAGTTCAGAACAGGAATGGCCCAAACTTTAGTAAAGGACAGGATTTAAGGCACATCTGCTTTGTAGGGGTCTCTATGCACAAAGCCTATTGGATTTAACCAACTAAAAAGAGGAAGAAAGAGAGGAAGAGATTATTTAAGGGTTCATTTTGTCTCTATCATTCCCAGAGACAGATGACTCATATTTTTATATCCTAGAGGATCATAAAGAGGACAGATGGAGCACACAAAGCCCTTTGTCCTCATCCTGTCCCTATTCACCCCCTTGGCTGCCACCATGGCACAGGAATTGATCTCTCCAAGGACACAAGCAAACTTGTTTTCTTTCCTTCTATTACAAGGTGAAATGAATGAGGTCAGGAAAGTCCAAGAAAGTGCTGCTGGCACTAGGATGACCCACCTAATGTGAATGGGAGCCAAATGTTCATGCCAGGCTGGTCCCTGACCCTGGTGACATCTAAAGCAAATTAATTTCACCTTTCCATGTCCAGACAGGCTCCTTCAAAAGGGAGAAACCCTCATTGCCAAGGTTGCCCTTTAAAGACCTTCCCAAACCTGAAATCTGTTTGGGAGCAGTTTTTCAGGAGCATTTCAGCCAAGGGTGTCTCATCCTTTCACTCCCTCTGCAGGTCTGTGCTTCCCTAAGGCCAGCAATGGGCATCACTTGCTCTGAGCATTGCAAATCTGAGAGCAAGGCAACACCAAGAAATTCACCAAATTAGGCCTTGCAGCGGTGATTATTTTGTTACATCA
The DNA here is from genome assembly GCF_027579445.1 of Ammospiza nelsoni. Classification (NCBI taxonomy): domain Eukaryota; kingdom Metazoa; phylum Chordata; class Aves; order Passeriformes; family Passerellidae; genus Ammospiza; species Ammospiza nelsoni. The sequence goes on from NC_080634.1 coordinate 115,356,684, forward strand.
TGCTGTTACAATGGCCAAGTTTGGTTCCAGCAAGGGAAGAAAACCTCTGACTAAAAATTCCTGACCAGTGTGTTCACTGCCATAACTGGTAGGGAACGTTCTAATCAAAGTTTGTATAAAACTACCCTTAGGAATAGCAAACAAAGCATTTACTAAATAACAGTTACTCTGAACAGATCCCAGCACAAACAGCAGGGCTTGTGGAGATGGAAAGAAATAATCTAAATCATTGGCAGGACTTTTATGCTTACTGCTAATGCAATTTTATTAAGTAAAAGTATCTTTAAGGGGCAAAGGGACTGAGCCAGGGATTTAACTCCAGGCTAGAGGAGAGAATGAAGGGAAAAGCCCCAGTCCTGGAACCTTCAGAGATTGAGAGCAGCAGCTGGGGCTCCCAACTTCCACAGCTTCATTCTGGCTCTCACAATTCCCCTCCAGCTTCTCCCCTCCTTAATGCAAACAGTACCATGGGCTTTAGGTGAAGGTGCCTGCTCCTGTTGCCAGATGAGGAGGACATGCAGCAGGCAGGGAAGGGTTCCTCAGAAATCAGTCCCCTATTTTTACAGGGGCCTCATGTTCTGCACATTTCCAAAGCTCTCCTTTGTTATCGAGGAGGTGAATAAAGAGGTTTTGAACCACTCCAAACAAAGTCCAGCCAGGCTGGGACTAAAACCCAGAAGGAGCATTTGTACAGCAGAGGAACAGAGGGTTCCAACAAGCAGAAACTCACAGTTCAGTTTATTCAGTTAAACCCCACTGGCCTCAGTGGGTGCAAAGCCCCTCACAGGATGGGTCAGGCTCATCTGCTCCCTCCTCCCTGCCCAAGCAGGGGCATTCCAGAGCACAGAATTGTGTCCAGATGCTCTGGAATATCCCAGTGAGACACCCTTGGCTGCAATGTGCTGTGTGCCTGTGCTCTGCACTGGTGCCAGCTCAGAATTTACCACAGTGTCTCTCCAAAGGTGCAGGAGGGGGACTTTTGCCACCAATTCAGCATTTTCAGTGGGGCAGGGTTGGTGAAAGAGCTGGGCTGCTTTCCTTTGTTTACCTGCCTGGCATGAACATGCCTGCAATGCTGGGCCAGAGCCTGTTCCAGCTTTGGGCAAACTGGTTTTACTTTGGGAGAAAAGCAGTGTTTGTTCTGTGGCTACTGAAATGAGAAATGCTGTGAATTCCCCTGAATCCACCAGGTTTTCATGAAGTTCACCAATGGCAAAGCCTGATCTCAGCACATCTGTTTGTCCTCACAGATGCTGCTGCTGCTGCTGCCCTTCCAGAAGCCTCAGTGCTTTTCCCAGAGCCACTGGATGTCACCAGCACGTTTTAGGGCTGACACCAGAATGTCCCCAGCTGTGATAGACGAGTAATGCAATGATTGACTCTCACAATTACCAGACAAATATCAGGTTAAGAAAAGGCTGTTTTTTTACCCCAAGTTGTTATCAAGGGACAGCTGGGGTTGGGACATCTGGGAGGGCTGGCTTTTCACTATGGTGACATCTGACCTCTAATCAGGATTTGAGGAAGCAAACTCCACCACTGGACAATGAAGAAAGAGTCAATGGACAGAATTTTGGGGAGGGTTAAATGGTTAAAAGGGAAAACTTCCATTGTGTGGATGGACACATGGTGGGGAAAATCCTTTGCTCCCTGCGCTGTAATATTTTCTCTATTCAGTCTTCTGTTGTATTTTTGATAAGGTTTAATAAACCTCTCTAAATTAAAGAAAAGTGAGTGGCTATTTCTCAGAGCAGCCCTGTCCCTTCCCCAGCCTCCCTGCACACCACCACAGCTGTCTGAAACCATGTCTGTGACAGTGTTCACAGGGGTTCCAGGATGAGGGAAGAGATGAGGATCTGACTCCATGTTTCAGAAGGCTGATTTATTATTTTATTATATATATTACATTAAAACTATACTAAAAGAATAGAAAAAAGGATTTCATCAGAAGGCCAGCTAAGAATAGAATAGCAAAGAATGATAACAAAGGTTTGTGTCTCAGACAGAGTCCGAGCCAGCTGACTGTGATTGGCCATTAATTAGAAACAACCAACATGAGACCAATCACAGATGCACCTGTTGCATTCCACAGCAGCAGATAATCATTGTTTACATTTTGTTCCTGAGGCCTCCCAGCTTCTCAGGAGGAAAAATCCTAAGGAAAGGATTTTTCAGAAAATATCATGGCTACACATGCCCAGCCTGCTGCCCAGTTATTTTTGCTCTCCCAGTTCCTTTTCCTCTCCATTCTGACTTAAGCCCTTCATCATCAGCTCCCACAGGACTATCAGTGGCATATCTGTCTGACACAGGCAGTTCCACTGCTATAAATTCTCCACAGCCCATTGAATAGAGACCTTTTAATTAGGTTTTAAGAATTTTCTCATTAGCGGAGAGACATTGAGAATTCCAGTCTCATTTGTGAAAAGCAAAATATGTTAGAGAGGGAAACTGCTTGGTTTACTGCAGTATTAGCATTTCCCCCCATATTTATGGGCATGGATTAATTGCTGTTTTGCTGCTCTGGATAGAAATATGTTTGAATTCATATTTAATATGTTTCAATTCATTTTATTGTGCTACAAATGACAAATTTAACCCAGTGATCCAGTGTGAGAGCCTTCTTGGGCTACTGCATTGTCTGTTTAACATATAGAGAGAATGTGAACAAAATCTTTCATCATCAACATTTGATTGCTCTGCTGTTTGCACCAAACTAGCTTTGTGTTCTCACTAACAAAGAGGTTTTCTGGCTTTCACTTTACTCTTGAGATAGGACTTCACATGAGAGTGGGGAAGATTGAGGCTGTGCCACCTCCTTGTTGGGAAGGATGAAAGTTTGACAATAAAGTCTCACAGGTATGTGTGCTTAGCAGAAAGATTTTTAAATGTAGAGTCTGATGAAGGGATAGAGATGGAAGCAAGTTTTGATATAGAAGAAAAGAATTGCTGAGCCAGTCTGACTGGATAACCAAGGAGGCAAAGGGTGTGTTAGATGGGATTTTATGGCTTAGAGCAAAGGATAAACCCACCTCAAACAAGATGTTTTTACCAAGTAAAGAGATTCCACAGTTCCACAGGCAAACAAGTCTGCAGATGTGGCAAGTAGAAAAAAGGTCTCAGAATTTTCCACTGCAAGAAAACTGAAAAACAACTTCCAGCTTAAACTGTAATGTACTAACTTTTAGTGATTGGAGAACAGTAACATGAATATGGTAATTACAGTAGTTATGATAGGCTATAGATAATAGTTCAGGTATAGATTGGTTCTACTGTATTGAGATGCTCAGCAAAGAAAAGTAAATAATGCATTGTAACCAAACCCAAAGGGTGTCCAGGCCTGCCTGCAGCTGGAGCTGACAGCTGTGGGCACAGCTCTGTCACCCACCACCCTGGGCTGCTGTAACCTCTTGGATGGAATAAACTGCATTTTGGAGAGTGCCTGGAGTCCTGCATCCCTCATTTCAGCTCTTACACAAGTGTGGAAAGGCAAAGCTCTGCTGCCTTGGGCCCTGGAAACCCTTTTGGCCACAGCAAGAGGGGAAGGGTCCCCTTCATGTGTGCTCCCCCTCACGTGTCCTCCCATCTGCTGGCTGCTCCAGACTCAGGGAATTCATGAACCAGCTGGGATATTTTTGGTGTCTTTAAACGCCCAGATGAATTTTCCCTCCCAGGAACTGTTGCAAATGGTTTTTTGTTGAGGTGACAAGGACTCCTATTGCTTGCCCTATCCCAAAACACCTTCAGGTGGGGAAGGGCTCTTCTGCCAACGCAATCCTTGCAGGCATCAATTTCTGCCTCAATCCACTCATCCAATTTTATGTTGGAGAGATCCCAGCCAGCTCCAGCTACCGAATTTTGTTCCTGCTGGGTGCATTTGGTCCAGCCCTGGTTCCTCAGCTGTAGATCAGAGTGGCTGCAGCACTTTTCCCTTCCTGGGGTCACTCCAGGTAAGCAGGACACAGCCAGGGCAGCCTCAGGTGCCCTTTCCTGTGCTGGAGCATCCTTCATCCCAGCTGGAAACCCCCAGAGTGCTCCTCTGGGCTGAGCTCTGCCTGCTGCAATGCTCTCACCTGCAGTAACTTTTTGTGAAAAAAACACAGTAAAATAAGACGTTCTTGTTAAGATTTTCCTGTTTCGAGATTTTTTTTCCTTTTTTGATTCTTGCCAGAACTTTACAGTTCATTTTTTATGCTCAGCCTCTTTAAAATCTTTAAAGTGAGGATTTCAAAGGAATTTTGTAGCTAGCCTTTCTTTTTTATGTTGAAATTTCTACTTCTTTCCTTTCTACTTTCCTCTATCATTATTTTGTTAAATCCCTTGAAGAATTGAACTGAAGAGCAACACAGTTTTCCCCTGAAGTAGCTCTCCCACTAATCATCATATATCAACTCTTGCTAACACTGGAACTTAATATTTCTCCCTCTATTTTTAACCACATTTAATTGATGCAGAAAAACACTTCCTAGCCAATATTTCCTCCCCTCACAGCCATCAATGAAAAGAGCAGTGAGTGAAACTTGCTAAAAACAGCAATAATCTCGACTGCACTCTGCCAGCTCTGTAGGTAATTTTTGCTATCAGCTCAGCTGGGCCAGCCCAGGTCACTTTCTGACCCCAATTCTGTCACAGGGCTGTCACACTGCACATCCCTCTCAGACTTTCCACTCCTCACCACCAGCAGCTCAAGCAAGATCTTTTTGCTGCCCACTTTTGAAACCACCACGGCAAAACTTCTCTGAAATGACCTTTTCCTCCCACACAGGGTCTTAGGCTCACTTATTATTTCCTAAGTCTCCTGCTTCTCCTATTTCAGGCATTTCTCATTTGTATTTATCTCTTTGGCTATTTGTGTCAGAAGTAACCTTGCAGCCATTTGCCTGCATTGCCTGCTTTTCAAAGTTTTGATCATTGTTCCCATAGTAGCAAATGAGAGCCATGGATTCTTTTATTTTGCTTTTTTAATATCTCATGTGTCCCAAATAATATTCAGTCCTTGACATGTGAGGTGAAACCCAGAGCTCTCAATCTGCTCTAAGAAATTGCCAGAAAACCAAAGGGGTAACATTTCCTTTTAGCTTGCAGGGTGAATGGCTGCTGACCCCTGGCTGCTCCTGTTTACTCTGCTAATTGCTCTGACATTAATGAATGAATGATGCTAAAGTGATGTGTGAAAAACGCCAATCGCTTGTTTTTAAAATTATAAAATTTAATAATAATAAAATTGTTATAATAATAATAGTAATAATAATAATAATTTAATAATTTAATAATTTTGTTATAGTTATATAATAAATTTATCATATTTATAATAAATTATTATAATATTGTTATTATTACAATAATAATAATAATTTGGACAATTTGGATTAGGACAATATGAGACAATAAAAACAAAGAGCTACAGACAGTCCGGGTACCTTTTTCTGGGCAAAACAAGCCCAAGAAAGGACCCACGTTAACAGAGGATTAACCCTTAAAAGCAAAAGCCTGTTGCATATTCATACACCTCATACATGATGCATAAATTCCATTCAAACACAGGATTCTGTCTGGTCAGTGTCAGCTTCTTCCTCTGAATCCTGACAGCATCTTCATGGCTGAGCAAGGCAGGAAGATGTTCATTTCTTCTGATAATGGAGCAATAAATTCTCTTTCTCTGAAAGATTCAGGTGTCCTGTGGCTGCTGTCTCAGTGCGAGTCCTTTCTTTAAAAAAAGTATCCTACATAGCATAGTTTCTATTTTAACCTTGTGTTATAACCTAAAACTATATTTAACACACTGCTTGAGAAAATTAATACAGCATAACTTTCTAACACAACACATATAATATTCATTTGAATATTTGCAAAAAGCCAATCATACAATACACATTTTTCACAGATGCAATATGGGCAATATGTATCAGCTGTTTGGTGCCATTGCCCTCAGAACATCAGAGTTTGGGGCTGCTGGGTGGTCTCAGTGACCCCCTGTCCCTGTGTGCAGTGAGAGGGGTTGGCTCAGCCCCTTGGAGGTGCTGCTCTTTCACTGCACTGCAAGAATCCCTCCCTCCCTACCTCCAGTCACTGTGGAAGGGAACAGACCCAAAAACCTTCTCCACATCACAAGAGGTGCTGGATTTGGGTTTTTCTTCTGGGAATCACAGCCAATCCACAGGTGTCACAGACATCTTCTATGAAAAATCCTTTCCTTAGGATTTTTCTTCCTGAGAAGCTGGGAGGCCTCAGGAACAAAATGTAAACAATGATTATCTGCTGCTGTGGAATGCAACAGGTGCATCTTTCATTGGTCTCATGTGGTTGTTTCTAATTAATGGCCAATCACAGTCAGCTGGCTCGGACAGAGCACTGAACGAGACACAAACCTTTGTTATCATTCTTTGCTATTCTATCCTTAGCTAGCCTTCTGATGAAATCCTTTCTTCTATTTTTTTAGTATAGTTTTAATGTAATACATATCATAAAATAATAAATCAGCCTTCTGAAACATGGAGTCAGATCCTTGTCTCTTCCCTCATCCTGGAACCCCTGTGAACACTGTCACAGACAGGTCTGTGTCTGCTTCAGGTTTTCGTGAGTTTCTGAATTTTCTTTGAAGCTTCACCCATCAGCATTTTATATTCTCCAAACCAGGACATTTTACCAGATTCAGTATCAAACCCAAACTAGATTATCTTGGCCTTGAGCTTGAAACTTTCACTAGATGATTTGAAAAGATGTCCCTGAGAAATTGTGAAAATCAAAAGATGCAATGATAAAATCATGGGATTAGCCAAACTAAATTAATCCCTCCCTAGCCCAGTTTCCTGAGCCAGTTACAGGTGCTCACAGGAAAACTTCAACAAGGAGCAAAGATAATCCACTCATACACCACATTATTCTAATTTCTCAATCCTTCTCCATCATTTTATTGAATGCTTTCTGTTTTTTTTATTCTGAGAGATGATGAGTAACTTTTTCTCAAGCTCAGCCAGCCACAGGCAGTGATACTTTCCCAAAAATATCCTTCCAACCTCCAAGGATTTGCAGCTTAGACATTTCCTGAGATAGATGTGCAGTTTGGGGATTTAACAGCCCCAAACAATATTTGTTCAATGAATTCACCCAGGTGCTTTTCTGACTTGTGGGAATTTTTAGCATACACAGCTGAATTGCATCATATCCCTGTGCTAGGTGATGAGCCACCTCCCTTCATGTGATTCTAACTTACCACTGAGACTTTTATGTTGGATGAGACCATGAGCTGAGCCTCCTGTGACCTGTCTGGACCTGGAGAGACCTGTTTTACACAAATATTCCTGATGAGGATGCTGTCCCACACTGCTGGGACCTTTTACAGGGACCTTTTACAGGCTGGAGATTGAGAGCACAGCAAGAAAAAGTAAACACAGAGTGGGTATATAAAATGGAAAAACTTTGTAAATCTGTGATTCTCGATTCCTTGCCTAAGGATTGTTACTCTGTCATTTGCTTTTGTCATCGTTGCTAAGCACTGAGCTGCTGTTTTCTCCAAACTCTCTGTTACCCTCCATGTGCTCCTGCCATCCTCACCCTGCACCCACAGGAACCTGTGTCACAGACATCTTTTATGAAAAATGCTTTCCTTAGGGTTTTTCCTCCTGAGAAGCTGAGAGGCCTCAAGAACAAAATGTAAACAATGATTATCTGCTGCTGTGGAATGCAACAGGTGCATCTGGGATTGGTTTCATGCAGTTGTTTCTAATTAATGGCCAATCACAGTCAGCTGGCTCAGACAGAGAGCCGAGCCACAAACCTTTGTTATCATTCCTTATTATTCTATTCTTAGCTAGCCTTCTGATGAAATCCTTTCTTCTATTATTTTAGTATAGTTTTAATGTAATATATATCATAAAATAATAAATCAGCCTTCTGAAACATGGAGTCAGATCCTCATCTCTTCCCTCATCCTCAGACCCCTGTGAACACCATCACACTCAGTGGTCACAGCCAGCTCAGGGTCTCTTGTTGGAGCTGGAAAGGTGGGATTGCTCCTTTCCCAGGTGTGCATCACTCCACATTTCCAGATGTGATGCCTCACGTGCCATCTGTCACAGATGGATAATGAGATGATTGGCTCTCACAATTAAAAGATAACAGTTGTGTGAATATTAATAAAAGCTTTAGTGATGTATAGTTATGTTATTGTGGTTTAGATGCCCTCTGTTCTCCCCACAGTTCCCTTTCCCCCTGTATTGTTGCCATCACACAGCCTGGGCTGTCCAGGACAGGTACAAAGAAGCTGCACAGGTGTCCCTTGCATGGGGCAGCTGGGAATGGAAAAGCTTGGGGGTGCTCAGGGGGTGAGCATGGCAACAGCTGAGCTCCAATCCAGTGACAAGAAAGCAGTTTGCACTGATAAATGGCACAGAAGAGCTGCCTGACAGACTTTGGGAGGGGCCAGGGCTGGCTGATGCAGCCCCCAGGGGTATAAAAGCCTGAGCATCCATCCTGAAGATGAACTGGGGATGTGGTGTGCATGAGGGGCATGTCCCAGCACTGCAGCTTTTTCCTTAAGTAGCTCTTTTGTTGTATTTTTGTCAATGTTTAATAAACCTTTTTAAATTTTCAAAGTGAGCAGCTGTTTCACACACATCCAACCCTGCTGTCATTCCATTTTGCACAATCCATTGAAGCAGCAGCCCCATATTTTCACTGCCATTGAAATTCTGTGTCACCAATGGATTTTGCCCTCTCACCTCCTCTTTCAGATGGTTTTGAGCCTGTTAGGCTGCAAAGGTCCCAGCATAGCTCTCTGCAGGAGCCCCCTCATGACCTCTCCCTGCAGTGAAAACCATCCTGCCCTCTGCTTGTTTTTATCCAGGAGAAAATTCCCCCATCTGGCCTGGGATGATTTTGTTTCTAAGATCCCTTCTCTTTTCAAAACATTTTTCCATAGCTCATTGCTCTCATGAGCCAGAGGGCTTTTCTCAGCACCTCCTCTAATTACACTTTCTCCTTTTTAACCCAGGGCAGCCAGAACGTCACAGAGGGACTGGGATTGTCTTTTCTCCTTTGCACTCCTTTCCTAATAACTGCTGAAAGCAATTTGCCTTTTTTTCACTTTGAATATTCAGCTGGCACAGTGATGGGAAGCTGTGTGAGTGACAGCAGCTAATTTGCAGCCCATCTTGGTGATTATTTACTTTGGTTACTCTTCCTCTGTGCACTTTACTTTTTATTTCATTTACCATTTATCACCCAGTCAATCTTGTAAAATATTTCCACTGCTGTTCAGCTAGCTGCACTTTAAAAAAATATGAAAAATAATTCTGAATCATCAGCATATTCATTGCTTCATTATTCACTAAGCTTTCCTGATCATTTATGAGTATGTTGAGCAAAAATTCTCTCCTCTCTCCTGTGATTGCTGACCTTTGTCTCCTCTCTGAAATTATTTGTTTACCTCTTTCTGAATTTACTTCCCTGCAGTATTTTTTTCTATTTTCTGTATTTCACTTTGAAAAAAAAAAGACCTTTTTCTTCTAGTAGTTCCCTTTATCTCTCATTTAATTATTCTGGGTCTATATGTGAGCCTGAGGACATCATTCTCATGTTTTCTGTTGGATGGTAAATATTGACTGAGTTTTTCAGATTGTGTCTTTCAATAGCACCCTGCTGTTTGCCAGCATCTCACACACTTTACTCCTCCTTTAAGCCAAATTTAATAAATCTTCTTGATTTATTTTTCACTTTTTAGATGGTAGCAGGTCAGGATTTGTGTTCCCTCATTGCCTGTGGCACGGTAAGCTGGAATGCATCATAACCATTATCATAACAAGACCTTTCAGAGGCCACATTTTGAACCAGATCTGCATTTTTTAGGAGTTTCTTTCCTTCTCTGGGTCACTACAGATCTGATTGTGGATCTAGAAAATAAACAAAATACATATTTCCCTGCTCTGCTGGCTCCAGACGTTGTGTCCTCTTCTCCACAGGCTGGTCCCCACCTCATTTCAGGAATGATAAGGATTTTCTGGAGTTATTTTGGTGCTCACAGAAAATGATGGCAATGCTGAGATCATGGACTGCTTGGAGATCCCAGAAGCATTAGGGAAAATCACTGGCTCAGATCAGTATTTCTGAGCTGGCACTGGGCTTTGCAGTCACAATCACACCTTTTTGTAGTGTGTTGGATGCTGAAATTCAGGCTTTTAGATCTGACTCAGCTCTGAGTTACACATTTGATTCACTTCAATAATTAAATCTTTCTTTTCACCTTGGGCAAGGATGTTTGCCACAGAAATGTGACAAAAGTCCCCTTCCAGCACTGGCTGTGGTTTGCAGGAATGACAATTTTTTCAATGACATATTCATTGAAAAAATTCCCCTGAAGGAGTTTGAACTCACAAAGTTCAAGCTGATTTTGATAACTGCATGAACACATCTGCGGTAGGATCTTTAGCAAAGCCAGGGATCTCAGGGGTCATTTTGAATTGTTTATTTTCAAAATGACATGTAGGGTTTTCTCTGGTTGTTTTCCGACCCCTCAGTGTTATCTGGTATAGATATTGTCCTGGTTTGAGGAATTTCCTGTGCCAACTCAATATTTTCTGTGCGTCACACTGCTGGAAGGAGCAAATTGCAGACACCCCTCTCCTTTGCCACTGATTTTTTTCTCTGTTATGATGATTTATTTTAGAGAACACTAAAAACTTGGGATTTACTTCGTGGGCTCACAAGCAGTGATGTTGGCCCAGTGACAGATTTCTTCATGTCAGCATCCAAACTAAGAGTTACCACAAAAGGAAATTCCCTTCAGGGCAAAACACTCCCTTTAGGATGAAAATCAAAGTTGCACTCTTTGCTTGTTATTTTAAGTGAAAAGAGATAGAAAAAAATACTCATATCCTTCAAAAATTCTGGATTAGGAGAATAAAGAGTTGCAGGGTGCCTCCAATCCACAGCAAGACCCAGCTGTGGTTTCTCCTTGCTGGGAAGAAATGAGAGCACCACAGTACAGCTGAAAGGGACCAGGGGAGGATGAGGAGGGAGGATCATCATCCTCCCCTGGTTTTGTTGGGTTGGTGTTTGGAGAGTTTGGTGTTACTGGAATAGCTTTTGAGGTAATAAAGAGTCTTTTTTTTTTCTCAGCTCTGCCACTGAAGAAGTCAAGATTCTTCAGCTTTGGTTTTTAAGGTTGTTTATTTTTTCTTATCCAATATATTATTTTTTACTTGCTGAGATCTGTCCAGCAGGTCAGGCTGAGGCACACTGACTGCCCTTGGGGTGGTGTTAGCTTTTTATACTAGAAACTACATGTACTTTATTTACAATTATTTTCCAATACTTATTACTTATGTTAGGCAGTTTGTCTCTACTTTAAACTAATCTAAAAGTGTCACCATCGCAGCAGAAGATGGAGGAGAAGAAGAAGAAGAAGAAGAGGAAGAAGAAGGAGAAGAAAGACAGAACACACTTAAATTCTTTTATTTTCCTTCTTGAACCTCCATTAAAAAACTCCAAAATTCTACATTTTTACTTTGTAATAAATTCACTAACATTCTATTCAAACTTTTGTGGTTTGTAACTCTTCACACAAAGCTGGTAATTGTTTCCATGGGTTAAAATTAAAGGCACAGGTGTCTTTGTGCTAAGGTCTTTGAACTTCCTGCTAGGGATTTGAGTCTTCTAGGGCAGCCAGAGGAATATTTTGGGTTTTGACAGGAGGACACGGAGGCTGGAGAGGAGGAAGGAGCCCTCCAAACCCCTCCTGGCACCTGCAGAGCCCGAGCTCCATCACAGAGTTACCGAAAGCTTTAGGCGGGTGCCGGCCTCTCAGAAGGAAACACATTTACAGGGAAACCCCAGATAATTTTCAAGGCTTTGCTATATAAACATATTAAAGATCTTTAAGTAATCCCCTGGCAGGGAGCAGGCAGCCCATTCCCTGAGCTGTGTTTGCTCTGAGATGCCAATCAAACGCTCTTTCCGCAGCGGGAGCTCGGGGCCAGATTTGCCTTTGTGCCCGCAGCTGGGATCGGGCCCAAGGGGTGACAGCCAGCAGATAAGGCCTTAATTAATGTCCAGAAAGGAGCAAGAGCAACAAGCTTATCTGCAGTTTCAGCTGACTCACACGATGGGCCGATAATCTACTGAGAATGCCATGGTCCTCCTTGGGGATCGGGATGGTTGCTTTCCTCCTGCAGCCACTCTCACTGCCCATCTCCAGGCTCTGGGAAAGCTCCCCGTGATTTCTCTGCACAAGGCATCATGGTGGACCTCTGCACATTGGGGGAAAACTGGATTTTAAAGTTTTCAGTGCATTTTCTCTGAGTTATGGAGGTGAAAATGTGATCCGCGCTGCTGAGTGATGGAGCTGCAGCAGCTCCAGCTGCCTCTTCTGCCCTTTCTGCTCCATCTCCCTCTTCTGCCCCTTCTGCCCCATCTCCCTCTTCTGCTCCTTCTGCTCCATCTCCCTCTTCTTCCTCTTCTGCTCCATCCCCCTTTTCTGCCTCTTCTCCATCTCCCTCTTCTGCCCCTTCTGCTCCATCTCCCTGTTCTCCTTCTGCTCCATCTCCCTCTTCTGCCTGCAGCCTGGGCTCTTGTGACATGGAGAATACACAAAATATCTCATTTACAATTACTACAAAATATTGAATTTATCAATTGTGGCTGTCAACGAGAGATGCCTTCCATGTCTTAAATAGGGATGGATATAAATAGAGTTCATAACATATTGAACAAGTTCACTTTTAGGAAAAAACCCTATTATTTTTTTTCCCTTGTAGGAAAAAATCCCTCCCACTTTGTTGGAAATACTTTTCAACAAATAAACTCCCTCCAAAACACAACCATAAGAAGCTGAAAGTTCTTACTTTGAGCTTTGTAATGGAAAGATGCGCAAAACTAATTCATATATAATATTCAAAAGCAAGAAGACACAATTCTGTCAAAGATGCAAAAGATTCATTGAATCTCTTTATTTTGGTGATGGACAGGAAGGGTCACCTGGTGGTTTTCCCATGGGAAAAGTGATGCTGCAGAGCACCTGCAGGTCCCTCCTGTGGGGAGATGGTTCCACCATTCCACTCCTCTCCTCCCTCCCTGGCCCTGCTCTGATTGCTTTTAAGAGCTGACAAGCAGCTAGAAGTTAAGAAATATTACAGTAAATGGTAGGAAATTGTCCAAAAGGAAGATAAAAGCCTCCAGCAGTCCAAGCCCCAAGGCCTGTTGTGCCAAAACAACCCAAAGGCTGCCTGGGAGGCCACTTTGAAACCAGGAGAAAAGCAATCAGGAAATCATTAGGTCAAACACAGTGTTTGGCTTTGGCAAAACCCATGCAGGTGGTGTTGGATGGGTTGGGAAATGCTGCTCTGCTCTGGGGATCAGGCTGAGGGGATGGGGACAGCCCCTGTGGTGGCACCTCTGGAACAGGACCTTGCACAGGGCAGCAGCTTCAAAATGAAGCTGGGACACTCAGGACTGATGCCTGGGTGGGCACAGCACCTGTGGGGCAGGCTGAGATCATACAGAAACTCTCATTTCTTCTCTTGTGTCTCTTGCTGTTGGACTCTTGGGCTTTTGGGGTTTGGTTTTTTCCCTGCTCTTACCTTCTTTTCCTAAATCCCCAACAGTGGCCTTATGTGTTCAGTATATCTCAGCCACAGCTTCCATTTTCTGTGTTTATGTATTTTTTCAGGTGCACAGTGCTCTCCTGAAGCTTGGAGGTATCACAGCTCCAGCCCTCCTCACCTGAATCAGCATAACCAAAATCTTAAACCAGGGGAAAATCGAGGCAGAAAAGATACACTGAGTAGAAAATATATGTACATGTTTTTTAGTAATGACTGGAAAATAAAACTCCCTAGAGGTCTAAAATACTCTAAAGACAATTAAATCAGAGCACTATGAAGTCTGGCACTCAGAGCCGGAGTTTCTGGCAGCCAGAGGCACCCAGCAGCATCCATTTGATTGTGGGATCACGTAACAGATCTGGATCTATAGGCACGTAACAGATATGTGATCAATAGCTCATGGGAGCCCAGAAATTTATCTCTGGGATATCACAATAGGCATGGCAACACTTCCTAAGCAAACAGAAGAAAACCCAACCTTCTGGGTTGAAGCTTCAGAGGGAACAATGTTATCAGAGCCCGCTGGGCAAACACGGGGAGCGCATAAAACCCGCATCTCCCGGGGAAGGCAGCACCTTTCCTCCTCTCCTCCTGCCAGAGCCATGGATCTCAAGGTGGTCTGTGCCCTCTCCATCACCCTCCTCATAGCCCTCAGCACCCTGGCAGAGGGGAGTGCACCTCCAAGTAAGTACCTGCATGAGCTGCTGCCCTCCAGGTACGTGTGGGACCCTCATCCCACCAAAGCCTGCCAGCTTTGGCAGCCCAGACAGAAAATGGCTTTTTGTTCTGCTGTTTATCCCCAAAGTGGAGCCTGCTTTTTAGTTTTTATCAGAGAGATGGATAGCAAAGAAAGATTGCAGCTGGACTCTTGTGTTGTCGGAATAACCAGGAGCCCACTGCAAAAAGGCAGAGGTGGTCACTAGAACAGGACCAGGAGCCAGCTTTGCATAAATTTTCTTCTGACATTTGGTTTGTGCTGCTTTGCCACGTGAATACAGTTTTGAATAAGTCTATCTGCCTCCTCATTAAAGGCAAGTCATGTAGGCAGCTCCAGAAGTGGAAAGCAAGTCACTCAATGACAGCTGGAGGACAGCTCCAGAATTTCTGGGTTGTGGCTGACTGTGCAAATGGCTTAAAATATAAAAAGCATTGCTGCAGCTATTTACACATCATCCTATATTTTATATTACTTTAATTTGTAATATTGCAGAGATTTTGTATCTTTACACCTATTTGAATATCCACTGGACTTTTAAGTCTTTCCCTCTTCACATGAGATGGGCAAAGCAGCAAAGATCTAATAGCCTAATATTTGAAGTTTTTGGGATTTCCCATTTGGTGTGGTCGATTCAAAACCCACAAACCACACGGTGCTGGGCTTGCTTGGCTTCAAGGGAGACCACAGACTCTCAAAATGCGATGTACACCCCTGACCAAAATTGGTAGTAGTGTAAAAGCAACTTTTAAACCATTCAGGCTGTGGTCTTAGCAGGGGACTGAAAAGGTGGAAAGCATCTGGGAAAGAGCATTGTGAGCATTTGATGAACACCCCTCCATGACAGCAGTGCAAACTGACACCTGTAACTTGCTCTTTCTGTCCTGAACAGCAAAATGCCAGTGTAAAGTGGTTCCCAGGGAGAGGACAAACTGTGGCTACCCAGGGATCTCAGCAGCAGAGTGCAAGAAAATTGGGTGCTGCTTCAACGCCTCAGTCCCCAGCGTGCCCTGGTGCTACAACCCCAAACAAAAGAAAGGTAATGTCTCTGCCAGAAACACTGATTTACCTCGTGTTTGATAGTCCAGAAATGTGTACAACCAGGGAGCAGTTCTGCTTTTCTCCTTAGAAAAGTGGGCACAAACCTCTGTTAGGGGACCAGTGGCAGCAAAATGCAAAATCGAGCCTTGCTTACCTGTCAGACTCCTGCCTCATCCTCTTCACACAATTTATTTCCTGTTCCTTCACATTTCTAGTTATCAAACAGCCTGTGCTGATTAATTAGAGACATTTCAGTGTCATTTGTGGTCTTGTCCATGGGTAGAGCAAGGGGTTATCAGCACTTATTTAAGTGGGTTTGCAGTGTGGTTACCCCTGTCAGCATCCTGCTTCTATTTTTTACCATTATTTTCTGAGAGGATAACAGCTGCTCTCTCCTAGTCTTTCTAGGATTAGCTGGATATTTTACATAACTGTGTTAAGTAATGGAGTGTAATTAGTTGTTTTAATTAACTCAGTGTAAGCTACATTTGCTGGGCTGACAGCACAGCTCCTTCTTAGGAGAGCTTCAGAGCAGTCTCAGCAGCTGCACAGGTGGCATGAAAGGAAATGAGGGTGCAAAGCCCATGTTACCCAACAAGAGAACCTGATATAAAATGGAATTAATCAACAGTGATCAGAATTACAGTGGGAAAAAATGGTTTTGCTTTTGAGCATTGCCTGCAATTCTTGTAAACCTTAAAAAACAAGCAGCAGCAACTTAGAGTGGCATTCTATAGAATTGCTTTTCTGAGCAGAACTGCTCCATGAGAGGAAAACTCAAGTATTCAAGCTGGGTGGTATAATCTCTTTACTTAGGATTTTAGCTTTAAGTGCCTGGGTGACCTGTGATTTCCTCCTAAAACACTTATTTCCTTTCTGTAACCTAAGCTGGCACGCAGAGACGGTTGGGTGGTCCTTTCCCTGTGTTAGCCAGGCTGCTCTGGTGTTACCAGGGGCTCAGCTCATGGCCATACCTGCTCTGAGGCCAGTGTGTGTGTGTGCTACCCCTGCAGGACACACGGGACTTTCCACCCCATTGATGGATTTAGCATGGGCTGCTGCCAGACACCTCCAGCGGTGAATTTTGCCTCCTCTTTTCCCTGGGGCACAGCAGCAATTCATCACCCTTTGGAATTTAATTTGCTTAGGAGGCTGGGTGAGGATTTGGGTGAATCTGGTGGTTGAAATTGTTTCAGAGAAGGTCATCCCATCTGCCCAGTGCCCTCACCTTTGTGTCCTGTCTTTTATTTTTAATTATGTCACCAGGCAGACAGAGCACAGACTAACACACTGTCCTTCCTTTCTTGTCGTTTGTTTTTTTTTTTTTTAATTTTTTTTGCTTTACAGTGAAGAAAGTGTGTCCCAACGACCCCTACACCAGGATAAACTGTGGCTACCCTGGCATCAAGGCCAGGGAGTGCACAAGGAAGGGCTGCTGCTTCAGGGCACACCCCGCCGGTGTCCCCTGGTGCTTCTACCACCGCGTCGTGGAGGAAGGTAATGTCCCACTGCAGATGTCCCCTGTGTCCCTCTGGGTGCTCCTGGCACTGTCCCTGCCCTGCCCAGGCCTGCTGTGCTGTGCCAGACAGAGAATCCTAAAACTGTGAGCACAAAAAGGTGGTTAAACCCAAAAAAACCCATCTTATATAGAGAGTGGCAGTGTCCCTGCTCTGCCCAGGCTGGGTGTGCTGTGCCAGCCAGAGAATCCTAAGGGTGTGAGCACAAAGAGGTGGCTAAACACTAAAAAATCAGCTTTTTGTACAGAGAGTGGGGTGCTGCTGGTGCACCTGAGGCAGGGGTGTGTGGGCAATGTGAGTTTAAGATCCCAGCTAATCCCAGAATAGAGGTGCAGCCACCCAGCTCACATCCACCTTACCATGAGAGATAAAAGGCTTTCCTTCGGAAATCTGGAGTGAAACTTGCAAAAATTTCTGATCCCCAGCTAACTTTGTTTTAGTTGGGATTGACCTTTCAGCACATTTAATAACCAATAACCTCAGCCACACTGTGTTCTGTACTACACACAACTCACCATAATTTGGTTTTACTGATCTGGATCATAATTGGCAAACACATCTACGTGTGGAGGTCGGTTGAGATGGCTAAAAAATTCCCTTTTGGGTGTCCTACATTGAGGCAAAACTCTTCCTAGCATTTTGTGTGATTTATAGAGAAAACATGCCCTTAATCTGCTTCTCCTCCTTTCCTCCCCAGCTTGTTAAAGGAGAAACTTCCATCGAGAACTTTAAAACTTTGGATCTACTCCAACGGAACAACAGACGGAGATCCCAGCTCAGACTTTGTATTTTGCAACAGCCATGATTTCCAGGCTGGTTTTTTATCTGGGATTGACTCCTTTCTGATGAAAAGTTATGGTAGCTTTTATTCTCTCTGTAGGCTAGCACTGCACAGGTTTTCACTGTAATAAAACAAGTACAAAACACCTTGTGAGGGTTTTTTTTTTTGCTGTCTCTATTTAAAAGCTGTGTATTTCTCTGTTTCCCAGGAAATTTGGCATGTCAGCAACCTGCTGATGAGGGAGCAGGCACCAGTGCTTCCAAAAGAAACACAGCACTCAGCTTTTTGTGTTAGTTACTCTTCACGCTTGCAAATGACTGCTTGAATTTGTCAGCTGCCATCACACAGCCACCCATCCTTCTGAATGCTGGAAATATTCAGTTTGCCTTTCTATAGATTTAGCTGTGGGTTTGGGGCTTTTATTTCCCCTTGAGGTATAGGGAAGGGTGCCTTTGGTAGCTGGTGTGGCTCAAACACCTCCTGTCGTCTCATCTCCCTGTCCCTGGTGCTCACCACAAGCAGGTGCCACGGGTCACACTCAGGAAATGTCTCTGCAGCAATAAAAGCAGCACAGAGGATGCATTTAAAAATAAAAATAATAAATAAATAAATAAATAAATAAATAAATAAATAAATAAATAAATAAATCTATAAATTAAATAATATAAAATAAAATAATTTAAAAACTAAAAAACAAAAAAGAAAAATTTAAAAAATTTCAAAAACCTAAAATAAAATAAAATAAATAAAATATAAATAAATAAAATTCTAAAAATCAAAAAATAAAAAAAATTTAAAAATTAAAAACAATAATAAAAATATAAAATAAAATACAAAATAAAAAAATATGAAATAAAATAAATAAAATAAAAAGTAAAAAATTAAAAATAAAGAATAAAAATTAAAAAATAACAAAAAATAAAATTAAAAAATAAAATTAAAAATAAAATAAAAACAAAAATTAAAATTAAAAATAAAATAAAATAAAATAAAATAAAACAACAAAAAGCACCCAGCCCTGGCCTAAACCTGAAGTGGAGCTGCTGTGTCTCACCAGACAAAGATGAAGCTCCTGGTGTTGAGTGTGGCTGCTTTCTCCTGGGAGTGTTTAATGCTCAGCACAGCAGCTCGAGTGCTTCCCTTCTTCAGCTGAGTGAGAGCTCAATAAGGAGCCTCTGAGAGCTGTGCTGGGAGCAACGCGGGGACCCTGAGAGTGCTGCAGCAGCAAACTGTGCTCAGGGCTCAGCAGGGGAGAGCAGCTGTACAGGGCTGTGCTGCAAGGAGGGAGAAAATGATGGAGACTAAATGACAGAGCCATAGAATGGTTTATTTGGAGGGACCTTAAAAGGTGCTCTAATCCAACCCCCCTGCAGTGAGCAAGGACATCTTCAGCTGGGTCACATTGCTCCTAGCCCCATCTAATCTGTCCTGGAACTCCTCCAGGGATTTTTCACTTCTCTGAGCAGCCTGTTGCAGCCTTTCACCACCCCTATTGTACAAATCTTTGTCTTTTCCCTGCCTCCTTGGAGATTTGATTTACCCCTGCACACTTTAGTGGTGAGTAAGTTTATCCAGGCAGGTAAAAAATTAGTCATTCATAAACCATGCCTAACAGACTCAATGATATGATTTGGACATGGTCCATATTCATGCTGTCCATATTACCCAATATTACCCATTGCAGTATGAGCCATGAGCTGAGCAGTGTGCTGAAGGTCTTTGGGGTGTTTCAAAGAATCACAGAAAATGATGAGCTGGGAGGGACCCACAGAAATCAAGTCCAGCTCCTGTCCCTGCACAGCCCCAAGACTCCCTGTGCCTGAGAGTGTTCAAACACTCCCTGAGCTCTGCCAGGCTGGGGCTGTGACCAGAACCTGGGGAGCCTGCTCAGTGCCCAGCCACCCTCTGGGGGAGGAACCTTTTCCTATACCCACCCTAAACCTGCCCTGACACAGCTCCAGGCCGTTCCCTCGGGTCCTGTCAGTGTCAGCACAGAGCAGAGATCAGTGCCTGCCCCTCCTCTGCCCCTCACAAGAAGCTGTGGCTGCACTGAGGTCTCCCCTCAGCCTCCCCTTCTCCAGGCTGAGCAGACCAAGTGTCCCCAGCATCATCCCTGGGCATGAGGTCACCTGCAGAAACCATGAACCATGCTCAGGAACCATCAACCAGAATTCCCAAGGGCTGAGCCAGCACTGGGGTGGGGTTATAAATCAGAGTTAGCTGCTCACAGCACCAATAATCATCACCTAAGGATGTGCCATCATCACTCAGTCCAAAGGGATGATGTCAGTTCTGGGGATTTACATTCAGGAATGTGACAGATGAGTAATGCCACAATTGACTCTCGCAATTAATGGACAAATATCATGTATATAGGTTAAGAAAAGTTTTATAGATTTACAGTTATGTTGTACCCCCTCACGTAGATATCAAGGACAGCTGGGGTTGGGACATCTGGGAGGGCTGGCTTGTCACTATGGACACATCTGACCTCCAGTCAGGATTTGAGGAGGAGATCTCCACCACTGGACAGTGAAGAAGGGGTTGATGGACAGAACTTTGGGAGGGGTTAAAGGGTTAAAAAGGGAAAACCTCCATTGTGAGGGGGCTGAGCACGTGGTGGGTGTTGGAACTCGTCTGGGTGTCCAGAGTTGCCGAGGACCCCACTGAGGGGCTTGGAGACCCTGGCATGCAGCCCAAAGCACCTGGGGATTTGATTTTGACCCCTGGAGCAAGTTGCCAGCTTTGTATGAGGACCTGAAAGTCACACAGGTTTGAATAGTGTAATAACAAAATGATCACAGGGTGAAAATGTAGATTTTAGGATTTTTGGTATGGGGGTTATGGGGACAAGATGGAGGAACTTGGGCGTGTCCAGCCTTTCTTCTTCTTCTTCTTGTTCTCCATTTTCTGCAGTGATGTTGGCACTTTGGGATTGGTTTAGAGTAGAACTGCACTGTCTAACATAGGTGATAGGTATTGAGAATTAAGTGTAAGTATGTTATACATAGTTTGTAGTATAAAAGGACAACACTGCCTTGGGGGTGGTCAGAGTGCCTGTGGCAGCCCTGCTGAGCACACCTCGGCTGGGCAGAAAGAAAATTTTATAGATAAGAATTAATAAACAACCTCAAGACCAAAAAGTGAAGAGTCCAGACTCGTTCTTCAGTAGCGCGGGCTGAAGCAGAGACATCCTGCACATCTCAGGGCAGCAATTAACAACAGCAACCTGAGAGGTGGGGAAAATCTTTTGCTCCCAGCACCATAACCTTTTTTCTTTATTCAGTCTTCTGCTGTATTTTTGATAAAGTTTAATAAACCTTCCTCAGCTATGAAAAGTGAGTAGCTGTTTCTCACAGGAAGAGCTCGAGGTCTCTCTAGGTAGACTGTTATCAACGCCCACACAAATGAACCTGAAAAAAAACTGCCTGGAATTCTAAAAATGGAATATTTTCAGAAACAGGGGTGAGCACCAAAGACAAGTGTGCAGGACCGACAGAGATGTGGGTCCTACAAAAGGAGGGACCTTCCTGTCCTGAGGGCTCCCCTCACCTGGGTCAGTGTCCATGGGGCCTAATTTACAGCCCCAGAGAGAAAAAGCCTTGAATGAAGAGTCACCCTTTGTACCTGCAGCGCTGCACAGCCACATTGCCATGCAGGGAGTGCTGAATAACTGTGAAAAATTCGTATTTTATGATTGGCTTTTTGCAAATATTAAAATTAATATTGTATGTGTTGTGTTAGAAAGTAATGCTGCATTAATTTGCTTAAGTAGTGTGTTAAATATGGTTTTAGGTTATAGCATAATGTTAAAATAGAAACTATGCTATGTAGGATACTTTTTTTTAAAGAAAGGACTCACAGCAGATAGCAGCCACAGGACACCTGAATCTTTCAGAGGAAGAGAATTTATTGCCCCATTATCAGGAGAAACAAACTTCTTCCTGCCTCACTCAGCTCAGAAGACACTGTCAGGATTCAGAGGAAGAGACTGACACTGACCAGACAGAATCCTGTGTTTGAATGGAATTTATGCACCATGTATGAGGTGTATGAATATGCAACAGGCTGTTGTTTTAAGGGTTAATCCTCTGTTAACGTGTGTCCTTTTTTGGCCTTATTTTGCCCAGAAAGGGGTACCCGGACTGTCCATAACTCTTTGTTTTTATTGTCTCATATTGTCCTAATCCAAATTGTCCAAAATTTTTATTACTCTAATTATATTGCTATTTTTATAACCATTTTATTACTATTAACCTTTTAAAATTTTAAAAACAAGTGATTGGCGTTTTTCACAACAAGTAAACAGAGTTCTGAATATTTTTCTGAAGGGGCAAAAAGTAGGTCAGTGTTGTGATTTTCGTCAGCAAAGGTGCTACAGGAACCCATTTGCGTCAATTTGTGGTGCAGAGGCTTTGTGCTGATGGGGCCATTACGCAGTGAATGACGTTGAAAATCCCAAATACCCAATAGTCCCAAACTGCAGCCATGGCAGCTGAGTGCCACCACAGCTCCCGCTTCTAATAAAGGCTGAACAGAGCATGTTTGATGTGAAAAACACCAATTGCTTGTTTTTAAAATTTTAAAAGTTTAGTAGTAATAAAATGGTTATAAAAATAGTAATACAATTAGAGTAATAATAATTTGGACAAATTGAATTAGGGCAATACGAGACAATAGCAACAAAGAGTTACAGACATCCAGGTACCTTTTCTGGGCAGCACGAGCCCAAAAAAGGACAAATGTTAACAGAGGATTAACCCTTAAAAGCAATAGCCTGTTGCATATTCATACATTTCATACATCATGCATAAATTCCATTCAAACACAGGATTGTGTCTGGTCATCCTCAACTTCTTCCTCTGAATCCTGACAGCGCCTTTGAGGTGGGAAGAAGTTCCTTTCTTCTGATAATGGGGCAATAAATTCTTTTCAGGTGTCCTGTTGCTGCTATCTCGCTGCGAGTCCTTTCTTTAAAGAAAGCATCCTACATAGCATAGTTTTATTTTAACAATTTTTATAACCTAAAACTATATTTAACACACTACTTAAGAGAATTAATACAGCATTACCTTCTAACACAACACATACAACATTCATCCCAATATTTGCAAAAAGCCAATCACAAAATACATGCATCTTTCACATTTGACATTGCAGATTGATTGCAATGGTGCTGCAGTGAGTGAAGATGTTCTGCTGGCTTTTAAAGCAATTGTCACTGAGGGAAAGGTCTGGGAAATCGTTCATTTTGGAGTAATCAGGAAAAGCTGTGTTTGGCTGTCAGGGAGAACTAACAGGGGAGAAAACTGGGACAGACAAGGAGCTCAGAGCAGGTGGGTGCCAGCAACAAAGAACAAACCTGGAGCCCTGTGAACATGGGATTTAACTGCAAACACCTCCAAAAAAAAGTGGGTTTTTTAATGTACCACTTCCTTCAGGTGCCATTCCCAAATCACTCCAGGGCATGGATCCTGCTACAGTGTCACACAGCTCCTCTGGCAAAAATGAAAGATTTCAGACAAGGTGCTAAACTGAAGTGAAAAAGAATATGGGAACTGAAATCTTCCTCTGTTGAGAGCAGCTAGGTCACACACAGTGCTGCCTCAGGTCTCTGGGTGAGTTCTGGCTTTGCTAAAGAGGGAAAACTCAACCACAAAGCCATCAGACATATTGGAGAATAGAAAATAAAACACAAGAACCAGGCCTGGCTCCCTGTGTTACACCCAGGCAGAATGATGATCTCCAGACCCAGATCCAGTTTCCAAGGTTGCCCTCACTGCCAGACTGAGCCCAAAAATGAAAATTCCCTACTCAGGGGTGATGGCTGCTAAACCTTCCTTGGGAAAAAAGTTCAGGTGAGAGTTTCAGAGGCTCTCAGGTGAGTTTTGCAAGCAGCTCCCTGCCAGAAACAGCAGCCCTCTGTGGCAGAAGTTTCCATTATTACTCTGCAGGCAGAAGTGTCCATTATTACTCTGCAGGCTTTTCCCCCTCATCTGAGCCTTCTTCTGAAGCATTTCAGAGCTGCCAGTGCTGGTGTATGAACATGAGCTGCCCAGCTCCCATCCATGGATGATCTCTGTCCCAGCACATTCACCTGGTACACAATGGGACTAAAAATGTGTCCTCAGTACTAGAAAAACACAGCCAGACAAACAGACTTTGCTGTAAAATATTGGTGATGCAGCACAGAATGCATTCAGGCTTCAGAAGCAGCTGGGTGTAGAAGAGGATGCTCCTTTTTTCCAGTGTTTGCCATCCTTGGGTGCTCCTTCCCCTGCCAGTGAATGGTGACATTTTCCCATTTTTCATTTCATAAAGCTTCCTTTCATAAAATTTCCATGTACCAGAGGTGGGCAGGGTAAGAAAACAAAGTGATTTTCTGCTGTTTCTATTCACCTGGCTGGGATAACTCCTTGTGCTTTGTGATCTCCTTTTGCACACCCAGAAATCCCCCTTGGAGAAGCCACCAGACAAAGAGAAGCCCTTGTAGGCCTCCAACATGAGCTTCTGTCTCAGAGGATAACAGAAGGTTGTTTTGGTAAACAGCAATTTTGAGGGATTCAGCACTAGAACACCACAATTGAAATGAGAATCTGAAAGTCTTGAATTGAAATGTTTCACTGCAGCTGAGCCAAATATCTCAATTGCAGGAAGATGTTTCTGCAGTAGGTGTTACAGAAATTCTTGAAAATTCCCAGGGGTCTGACTTGCTACCAGTGTGCACTGACACTCCAGTCTGGGGTGTTTTCAGAAAGCTTCATGAGAAGTACATTTGGTAAGTAAAACATGAGTAAGTAAAATCCAGCTCCCTCCTGCCACAAAATGAGATTTTCCCTGCTTCTTACCCTTTTTGAGACTTGGCAACATGCCCCATCCAAGGAATGCTGCACCAAGACACAGAATATGAGATTTACTTTCACTTTTGTTTCTTCTTTAAGTACTTTGGGGTTACTGTCTGATTCTTACACAGGAGAAAGACAAAACAAGCACCTGCAAGACTCTTGATGAAGCCACAAAAATCTGCTTCATATCTGATTCTACAGATGCCATGGTGATAAGAAAAAAGGTCCTAGAAATAGAGGGAGCTTTATTCTGTCTGTCCAGCAGAGCAAAACAGGCAGTGGGACAAGAGAATGACTCTGCTAGAAAGATTTGGGGGAAACAGTGCAAACTCTGAGGGGTGTTTGAGCTGTCAGAAGCTGACAGTGGATTGGCTTCATGTCTTGATAATGTTTTCTGTCTGTGGAAGAGAGAGAATTGACTTTTTTCTCAGCCTTCCCATGTGTGTGCAGGCACAGGCTTGGACAGGAATGTCAGGAATCCAGAAAAACCATCAGAGAGAGTTAATTTAACAGTGCAAAATAAAACTTACAGATCTTGAAAAAACCTACAAGGCATGTGACCGTGTTCACAGGGCTCTGAGGATGAGGGAAGAGACAAGGATCTGACTCCATGTTTCAGAAGGCTGATTTATTATTTTATGATATATATTATATTAAAACTATACTAAAAGAATAGAAGAAAGGATTTAATCAGAAGGCTAGCTAAGAATAGAATAGCAAAGAATGATAACAAAGGTTTGTGTCTCAGACAGAGTCCAAGCCAGCTGACTGTGATTGGCCATTAATTAGAAACATCCAACATGAGACCAATCACAGATGCACCTGTTGCATTCCACAGCAGCAGATAATCATTGTTTACATTTTGTTCCTGAGGCGTCCCAGCTTCTCAGGAGGAAAAATCCTAAGGAAATGAATTTTCATAAAAGATGTCTGCGACAAAGGCACAAAAAGAAAAAAACAAAACAGGCACAGAACCAAATGAGGCTATGAAATTTAAAATGCACTAAACAACAGGAATGGATGCAATTAGTGTCAGATTCACTAATCCAGCCCTTGACAGCTTTCCTGCCCCTACATGAAGCTGGCAATCCCTTCCTGAAGGTGTCTCATGGGCAGATGTCAGTGCTGTGGCTGACAGCTCCTGCTCCCTGCTCACCTGGGCAGGTCCCTGCTCCCTGCCCTCCATCTCTCACTCCATCCTCGTCCTTGGCTTCCCATGCCCTCCAGCCTGCATTCCAAAGCAGGGTTTCAATGGGGAGCTGTCATAAAATAAAGTTTCCTTTGGTTTCAAACACTCTTTATTTTATGCATCCATTTGGAGAGCACAATGGATGGGAATTGCATGTGAGGTATATTAATTTTTGCAGTGCTGCTAATGAGAAGTTTATGGTTGGGTTGTTTAACAGCATTAAGTGCCATATGAAAAGTATTATTGTTATTACTTTAAGCCACTGCTTAAAGTAATTTATGTTGCCACTCAGGCTATGAAGGGCTTCTGTTCCTCCTCTTCCCTTCCTGATCTGGGGACAAAAATTGGCACTGGGAGGCATCAAATTTTTTGGAATATAATTCCTTACAATTAAGTGTTATTTCCAGGGCTATAAAACATAAAATAAAGTATGATCTCTGACATCATGAGAAAACTGTGTTGAAAATGTAATCCTATTGCTTCCTTAGGGCAATCCATGCTTTAAGCATCACTTCATGTTATTTTTGAGTGGGTACTTGTAAAAGTTAGGGCAGTTTTCTTTGAGCTGTAGTGAGCAAGGCAGGGAATTTGGCTGCTGGGGTGTTCTGGATGGGTGGCACAAAGACAGTGATGTTGTCTAGGCTTGGCCTCAAATCCAGCACACAAACACCATGAAACAGCCTTAAAAATGCATGGAAACCAGCCAGGCAAAGTGAGAATTTGGCAACAACCCTGAACCCTCCCCCTGGCACTGGCATTGCCCTACAGGGTCAGGATTTCTGCCCAAGGGTTCCCTGACAGTGCAGCAGAAATAGTAATGTCACTTCTTGGCCAATGTCACTTCTTGGCCAATGTCACTTCTTGGCCAATGTCACTTCATGGCCAATGTCAATTCATGGCCAATGTCCCTTCATGGCCAATGTCAATTCATGGCCAATGTCACTTCTTGGCCAATGTGGATCTTCAGGAAAAACACAAGAAATGCAAATACTGCCTTTCTAAACCTGCTGAAGACTTTCCTGGTGCCAGAAATGCCCTGAGGGCTGCAGAACATCCCACAGGTGCTGTGGCAGGATGAGGGAGAGCAGTGTTTGCTAAAATGGGAACTGGACAGGTAGGACAGGAAGGATAAAGCAGAGTTTTTGTTCATCTGGGAAGAAGGGAGGGAGAAACCCACCCAATCCAGAGTGCCAAGCAGAAGGCAAACAGGCAATGATCCTTTCCTGCTTCTTGCAATGAAGCAGCACAGGGAACATCTGTGGCAGCAAGGGCAAGATGAACAGATAAATCTGTGGAAGAAAAATTAATCAGAATTGGATGAAAATACAAAGGTAATTAATAATCCACTGGTTCAGGAAGTCCTTCAGTTGTGCAGGGTTTCTCAGAGAAGCACCCCCTAATTTGGGGGTGTCAAAAGCCTTGTTTGGTTTGGAAGGGACCTTAAATATAATCTAATTCTGACCCCCAGTGTGACTTCATGGATTTTTACTGGATATTTCTGTAACCCACCTGTGTTGGGGGTTACCTGAAACCACCACAACTGGAAACAGGAATTCCATGTCTGTTTAGTGGATATTTCTGTAACTCACCTGTATTGGGGATTACTGGACATTTACTGGATATTTCTGTAACCCACCTGTATTGGGGGTTACCTGAAACCACCACAATTGGAACCAGGAATTCCATGTCCCTGCTGGCTGCCAGGACCAAGGAGCAGGCAGTGGAAATGTACCACTACCAACACATCTTTCCTCAGAGTGAGAACAGGAACAAAGGCATCTGTCTGAAAATAATAACACTTTATTTGATTTTTTTTCTCTGTGTGTGTGTTACATTATCATAAATGTTCTCTAGTCTCAGAAAACAAAGCCCTAAGTCTGGAAAATAATGCACATACAAATCTCTTCTTACAGGTATTAAGTATACAGAAATATACAAAGATTTCTCTATTACTGTAATATATCATCAGAATGCCCCACATCCCACATTTTTACTCAGGTCCACTGTACCAGGAAGCATAAACTACAAAGGTAACAAGCAACCTGAAAAAGACATGGTTTGTATAATATAATTACAATATCTGTATATATATATATCTACAACAGTGCAAATATATCACAGCGTGCAGGCAGCAATAGTCTCTAGAGAAGCAGAATAAAATTGATTCATAGTAATGCAAATGCATTACAGAAACAAGAGACAACAATGACATATTAGATATTCAGAATATGCACACTTTAGCACGCTGATTTTAAAATCATACCTTGCATTGACTCTTGCTTTGAAAAACAAAAGAACCAAATGTTAAATAATTCAGTAACAGGTTCAAGGGCAGGATCTCACAATAAGGTCAGCTGATTCAGAAAAGGTATTTGATAAATCTTTACTGACACAGGTGAAGGCTTGGCCCCACTGCAGGACTTGTTATCTTCTTCTTTTAAGGTTTATCAGTGTAATCATCTCAAATTTAATTTTCTTTTGCCATAATTTAGGAGAATTTTTTCTATATTAAAAAAAAAAAAAACTGTTCAACAACTAATTCACATTTGGAAAGTTGGTATAATTATCACTGAGGCCAGGAAAGTTTGTTTCTGGAAGTAACAGGAGTTTGCATAATGATTACCTTAAATGGGCCACTAAAATATGCTACAACAGGGTCAAAAAAGAGACATCACAGATGCCACTGAAGTATAAAACCCCATCAACCTTTAAAAGCAGAAGCCTCCATGTTGCCTTGCAATCTGCTGAAAAAGACATTTTTAAATTTTTTTGAGTGAAGCACACACAGAGATCCAGCACGTTGGGGTTTCGGTAGCTCAAGGATGCTTCAAAATCCTCCACCTTTACCCACCCTGCACTCTCCCCAAGCAGCTCATTCTCACACCCCACTGGACAGCAGCCATGAACAGCCAGAAAAAAGGGACAAAAGCCATTGATGGGAATGGGCTGAGCTGCATGGGAGCCCCCAGGGGGGAAAAAAAAAACAAAAGAAAAAGAACCAGGAAAATCTGGATGTGTCCTGAAGGCACAGCCAGTGCAGAGAATGCAGGCTGAGCCATGGCCACGTTTTGTGCCACAGGAGACACATCCTGGCTGGTCTAAATCTCTTAAAGAAAGAGATTCTACAGCTGACAACTGCATAAAATTATCATTCTTAGTAAGATTTCAAAATAACAAAAAGACTGCAGCTAAATTTTGTGCTCTACAGTACAATTACTCCTTCAGAAACCCTAGGTGAAATACGTACAGACACAGAAATAAAGCATTAAACAGAATTAAAATGAAACTTGCCATGTTTGCAGGCTCAAAACTGAAACTTTTAGACATGTGATATGAAGAGTGCTGTGTGGGCTGACAGAAATCACTCAGTGGGATCCCCCACACCAACCCCTCTGTGGGTTATAGGAACAGGAATTTGGGAGGAGGGCGGCAGGAGTCGATCCCTGGAAATGCCACTGCCCCTGTTCCCAAATGGCAGAGCTCCTGACGGGCTCCAGTGGCACTCAGCACTCACTGAATGCACTCCCCAGAGCTGTGTGGCACTGCAGTGACCAGCCTGCCACAAGCTGTCACACAGGACATGACACAGGTGTCATTTTCTGCCTGCTTCAAGCTCCCAACAGCTTCTCACATGATCATGCATTATAAATGGATGTGCACACAGAAATTCCTGAGCGGCTGCACCCCATGGGGCTGTTCTGGTAGGAAATAAAGGAAATCCAAGGAAGGATGGAGACTATCCTTAGTGCTGTATTCACAGAAATATTTTTTACTGTCTTTTGCAGCAGTAGCCAGATTAAGTTCTAGTTTGGCTTGGGCCCTTCTAATTTCTCCTTGAATAACCTCACAGTGTCCCTGTAGCCCTGCTGGGCTGCCTGCCCTTTCTTCCAAAGGTCACACACCCTGTTTTGTTCCCTGAGCTCCAGCCAAAGCTCTCTGCTCAGCCAGACCAGGCCTTCTGCCCCTCTGGATGTCCTTTAGCACATGGGCATGGATGGCCTGCTCCTGCTGTGCCTTTAGGATTCCTCCTTAAGAATCTCTGTGTCTGCCTGGACCTCTCAGCCCTTCAGGGCTGCCTCCCAAGGGGCTCTGCCAACCCAGCTCTCAAGCACAGTCTGCCCTGCAAAGTTCTGCTGCCACCCCTCCATCTCCCCAGGAACCAGAACCTCTCACCTCAAAACCTCTCCCCAAGAACCAAAACCTCTCACTTCATGTTCACTGTGCCCAAGAGCATCTCCAACGACCCCATCACCCACCAGCCCTTCTCTGCTCACCCACAGGGCCAGTGGGGCATCACCAGGGCCTGGTTCCCTCATCAGGGTGAGGAATTACCTCCCACACAACCCAGGAACCTCCTGGATTTTTTCCTCTCTGCTGTGCTGTGTTTCTAGCAGACATTTGGCAAGTTAAAGTCTCCCACAGGAAAAAGGGCATTGATCAAAAGACTTCTCATGGAATATTTCATCTACCTCTCCATCCTGGCTGGGTGGTCTGTAACAGATTCCCACCAGGATATCAGCTTTGCTGGCCTTCCCCAATTCTCAGAACCCCAAAATCCAGCCAGCACTGTGTAAATAGGTCACCTCTGTGAGG
The DNA here is from genome assembly GCF_027579445.1 of Ammospiza nelsoni. NCBI lineage: Eukaryota > Metazoa > Chordata > Aves > Passeriformes > Passerellidae > Ammospiza > Ammospiza nelsoni. Next base: position 115,386,963 of record NC_080634.1, read on the forward strand.
ATCACTGGGGTGGCACAGGTCAGGATGTACCACACTTCCTGACAGAAACAAGTGATTAATAAAACATTCCTTCCTGCTGAGAACACAGAGTTTGCCACAGAAGTGTGGACAGAACTGCCAATCACCTGAGACATCCAGTTCTTGGACTCAGGTTCATTATCTCCCACTTACATAACCAGCTCTCCCTGGTACATGTGCACATATTCCTCTCTTTTAATTAAAATAGGTACTTTGTGCTCCAAATTCTGAGAGCTGAAGGATTTCAGCACCAGTGTCCTTCCACTCCCTTTGACCAGATAAAGTCTGGCATTTTCTACATCCAGTTCTTTCAGGATGGCCTCTGATTTTGATCTGCAACAATGGAACCTTCTCGATTTTTAAGAGTAGGATCTGCTTTCCAAATCTTTTATTTAATTGTAAATAATAATGCCTCAAGTTATTTTTAAGAGCCTTCGGGGTTTTTCAGATCATATGCAAGTTTCCATGAAGAAAAAAAAAGAAGTGTGAAGGACCTAGAGGCTTAACTAATGCACACAGTAAGCAAAGCAACATCTCAAAACAAGTTAAAATAGAGTAAGGAGGCCAAAAGGACATTAAAGTCTTCCTGCAATCCCAACAAAAATCATACATTCAGTTTCCAAGTGAAACCTTTAGCCTCTTACACAATCTTTAGCCAGGCTGTGGCTGGTTCAAATGGTAATAGTGGCATTGATTTCAGAGAGAGTTTATGGCTCTTTATATATGGCTATAAAACTGAAGGTTTGAAAAATTGAGCATTTGAAGCCTTCAGAATCTTGCTGGCCTTGTTATTCTTCCAAGTGAAGCCTCCAGAGCTTCCCTAAGTGCTGCTCACAACAAGAGCACCTGCTCAGCCCATTAACCTGGGGTGTGTTTTGTACCAGCCTGTTAGAATTTATCTCCAAATAAAGAGAAAAAAAGCCAGCCTGAGACTACATTAAAAATCTCTGCAGTAGATGAAGACATAATTGGGATGGATTTTAAATGCTTCTGTCCCAAAGCAGTGATAAAAGAGAGATCATCAGTTAATTTGTGAGTGAGGGAGAGAAAAAATTATCTCATCTATGTGTATCACTGAGTCTCCAGAGAATTACTTCTTTACTGGGATACTACAGCCTGAAAGCATTTCTAAGAATAGTAACTTCCATCTAAATGCTGCCAGCTGAAGGCTGGAAAAAGCATATCTAACAATAAAAGGAGTGACAAAAATATTCCCAGAGCAGGAATTTTCTCAGGAACACCCGTGGAGGACCAGATTTTTGGCTGCCATAACACAACACAAATTTATAGTACAGGAGGACATGCTGGAGGCTAAAAACATAAAATGAGACAGTCTGAAACCAGAGGAACAGGCACAGACAACAAGACAGCATCCAAGGAACTCATACAGCTAAAACTGGTCTAGATGGGAGAGAGCAGCATCCTGCAAGATGTCAGTGTGGGAATGGAGCAAAGTCACCTCATCTGGAGCACTGCAGGGATTGTCAGGGTGTATTTGGTAAATGGAGCTGGTAAACACAAAAAACATCAACCCTGAAGGTGCTCAGTGCCAGGGATGTCACACTCTTTGACCTCAGCTTGGAGCACAAGTCTGTAACCCAAGAGGAATTTGGCAAATGTCTTTGCTTGCAAAAAGTGTTTGAACTGCCTGTCACAGTCACAAATATGCTGAGAGTCTTGAAATAACCAAGGCACGTTGTGCTAAAGGGATTTCAGCCTATGCCTTGTTTAAAAACTGCTCACAGCTATGAGTATTATTTGGAATAGCTCAAATTCTTTATTTCTCAAATCTGACAGCCATATAGGCTTGTACCTGCTCGTGATTATGCCTGGAAAAGCTGCAGAGCTGTACAAAAGCTTTTAGAGAAAGAACAGCAAAAAAATTTATGCAAAGAGGCCGTGCAAGGAATTTGGGTTTTTTTTCAACAGTAAAGATTGATTTTGCTTTCACAGGTAAACCTTATTTTCAGGGAAATTTCAGCCAGCCTTCCTAAAAACATGGGACTTGATTTAAAGCCTTCCAGACCCCAGGCTTGGTTCAGATATCCTGAGTTTAACAGATACATGCAGTCCGTGTCTGTATTGGTAAATCAAACAGAGCCTGGGCATGGGCCAGGAAAACTGGGAAACAATTTTCTTCCATGCTAAATGGGAAAGCTGCAGCCCAGCAGAGCCAGAGCTTTTGCAGACAGTGTTTGGGCTGTGTAAAAGTCAGTGCAGGGCCCATTCCCGTTAACCCCAGCTGTTTGAGGACTAACAGAGCTGGGCCTGGCACTATTTATTTCATGAGGATAGACACAGCCACAGAGTCTTGGAACAGTTTGTGGATTTTTGATGCTGGGGGCCAGAAGATGCACCAGGACCCTCTTATCTACCCTGCTGCCATGAGCTGCTGGGCTCCTCAAGGCTTTGCTGACATTGAGCTGCCTCCAGCCTGCAAGAGTTCAGCATCCTGATGGGAATAATGCATTTACAGAGCATTCAGGCCTCACTCAGGGGTCTGGGACACCCAGATAAATTCACAGTTCTGGCAGAAAGCTCTGCAATTTGCACAAAAGCTCACCAAAGTGTCCAACGTGAGCATCGTGGTTTCATTTTAGGCTGAAAATCCAAACCCATGAAAACTCACATCAGCTTGGAACCAGAATTGCCCCTGCCAAATTCACAGAGGTGAGATACCCAAAATAACATTTTCATTGGTGTTCACAGCAATTGATTCTCCTGCTGTGCATGGAGACTTAGGGATGAGGACAAAACTGCCTGGCACAATGAGAGCTGCAGCGTTTCAAGGTCATTTGTGTGTTTTTGGGAGGGTCCCACACAGAGGGTGTTGCAGATGCAATGAACACCTCTGGATGAGGCAGCCACAGGTGTTTTAACACAGCAGCCTATTTATTTCACTAGGATAGACACAGCCATGGAGTCTTGGAAAAGTTTGTGGATTTTGGACTGCTGGGAGCCAGAAGATGCACCAGGTCCCTCTTATCTACCCTGCTGCCATGAGCTGCTCAAGGGTTGGCTGACATTGGGCTGCCTCCAACCTGCAAGAGTTCAGCATCCTGATGGGAGTAATGCATTTACAGAGCATTCAGGCCTCTGGGACACCCAGATAAATTCACAGTTGTGGCAGAAAGCCCTGCTATTTGCACAAAAGCTCACCAAGGTGTCCAGCATGAGCATGGTGGATTCATTTTGATGGAAAAAATGAAACCCAAAAAAATCAAACTCATGAAAATTCACATCAGCTTGGAACCAGAATTGCCCCTGCCAAATTCACAGAGGTGAGATACCCAAAATAACATTTTCATTGGTGTTCACAGCAATTGATTCTCCTGCTGTGCATGGAGACTTAGGGATGAGGACAAAACTGCCTGGCACAATGACAGCTGCAGCGTTTCAAGGTCATTTATGTGGTTTTGGGAGGGTCCCACACAGAGGGTGTTGCAGATGCAATGAACAACTCTGGATGAGGCAGCCACAGGTGTTTTAACACAGCAGCCCAAGCTTTGATCTGTGGACAGCTCTTGCACTCCTTTAACAATCACTTTAGGGACAGATCCTGCTTGCACAATTTCATTAAAAATAAGCCTTGGAGTGCTCTGATTTTTTTTCAGTGGCAGGAGGTAGATCAAACAGATAATGAACAGAGCTAGTATCCCAAAATATCACAAATACTAAGGATTTAAAGACACTGCAAAAGAATATTTTTTTCAACCATTCAGTGACAGCTTGACCATGTCTAACTGCATGTGCTATCCAGTGCTGCTTCCAATTGGAAGGTTAATGCAGATTCAGAATCTGCCTTTTCCTCCTATCATTACAGTTTTCAGATATGAGACCAGCTCGACAAGTAAAGCACCAGAATTCTAAATTCAGACAGAAACAAAAATAATTACTTGAATCGCTTTAGGCTTCTTTTTAAAAAAGTATCCATATTAAAAAGATATCTTTACCTTATTAATACATTTACAGACTTTTAGCCAGAAGGGGGTAATTCTGTGGAAAAGAATTGCAAAATAATACATAGAAAACTGCAAAGATGAAATTTAAAAAGATGAGATAATCTTATTTTCTTTGCATTTCTCATTTTGCATCTCACTACCTTGTCAACTAGAGATGACATGACACTATTCTGGCCACCAGGATCCTGGAGACCTTATCCCAAAATTGGTTTTCATAAGGAAAGCTCCTGCAGCCAGGTTTCTTGTGACAGTTACACTGCATCTGCATTGATATCCTGTGGTGTAAAATTCCCTTCTATAGTTCTTCTTCCTAGTTAAAGCTAGAAAGTGTAATGAAAACATGACCCAACCCAACTGGACTGATTGGCTTAACACTGGATGTCCACTATCCCATTGTGGCTCTCCATGGGCTCGGTCAGGACAGCATCTGGCTGTCCCCAGCCTGGGGACCAGCCTGCCACAGTGAGACAATGTCAAGTGCCCTCTATTTGATGTCTAAAGTTCTCCTACTGCCTCGGTTCAGCTGCTTCTCCTTTACCTCTCTGCTCGGATTTTGTATCTGAGCACAAAATAGGCAATCAGGCGCAGAGAGAAGAAGAAAATCCCAAGAACGATGAAGTCCAGGTAAAGTTTGGCATTTTCTACGTCCAGTTCTTTCAGGATGGCCTCTGATTTTTGGAAGTGGCAGGTGTCATCTTTGTCACAGTGCAGATCTTCTCGGTCCAGTCCGTAGATGGAGAGGATGACGCCTTCGAACCCGTATCTGGAGGGAGGAAGGAGGGATTACAAGGAAAATCCTGGTGGTCTGGTGGGAAGTGCAACACAAGCCCTGTGAGAGCTCAGCTGAAACGCTGAGGGGGTCAATATTGCTCTGACACATCTGTCTTGGGGCAAGTTCTATCCCTGCTGCAATCGGGCACATCACGTGTCACGGGCATCTTATGTAAGAGGGAACAAGGGCAGGAGCTTTGCCTTTAATGCTTCCAGTTGGTGCACAGAGCAATTTCTCCAAAAGAAAAATGTTAATTCAGAAAGCAGCACGATTTCAGCTCATATTCAGAAATTTCCCATTTAAAATTGACATCATTATTTTACTTTTTTTTTTTTTTTAATAAGCCACAGGGATACAATTGTGGCTTGAAGTCAGAAAAATGTTAAAACCAGCATCAGTCTAGAACATCCCTTCTCCTTCCCTCAGTACATTTACAGTTTCACTGATAATGTTCCAAATATTTGCTTTTGCAAGGAGATAAATCATCATGGATCGAATGCTAGTGCACAGAGCAATTTCTCCAAAAGAAAAATATTAAATGAGAAAGCAGCAGCACGATTTCAGCTCGTATTCAGAAATTCCCCATTTAAGTTGACATCATTATTTTACTTTTTTTTTAACAAGGAACAGGGATACAGTTATGGCTTGAAGTCAGAAAAATCTAAAAACCAGCATCAGTCTAAAATGTCCCTTCTCCTTCCCTCTGTACATTTACAGTTTCACTGGTAATGTTCCATGTATTTGCTTTTGCAAGGACCTAAACCATCTCATGTTAGTGCATAGAGCAATTTCTCCAACAGAAAAATGTTAAATCAGAAAGCAGCATAATTTCAGCTCATGTTCAGAAATTCCTCATTTAAAACTGACATAATTATTTTGCCTTTTTTTTTTTTAATAAACTAGAGGGATAAAATTATGGCTTGAAGTCAGAAAAATGTTAAAACCAGCATTAATCTAGAATATCCCTTCTCCTTCCCTCTGTACATTCACAGTTTCACTGGTAATGATCCCAGTATTTGCTTTTGCAAGGAGATAAACCATCATGGATCTCATGCCTATGAAAGCTCCCTCTTTGTGGCTCCAGGAGACCCCACACGAGCCAGGCAATGATTTAAGTTCTCAACTTGAATTCTAAGTATTAATTCAGGGGGTGCAGTCTCATTATCTTTGATAGCAATCTGTGTAAGACCTCACTTGGCAACAAAGAGGATTTTTTTTTGCCTGGGATTTCTCAGTGCAGGGTGGGGAAATGGGGAATGGGAAAATTCCCCTCTCCTAATTTCAGCTAAAACCATTTCAGTCTCTAGTCTAAACTATCCCTCCAGAGGTTTCCTGGTGGGAATTGCCCCATCCTAAGACAGCCGAGTCAGACACAGGCACAGGCACTATAAGGTGCCTATGGATCCTAAAGCAGCAGTTTAAATTAGAGGCGAACAAATCCTGTGCCTCTTGTGCCAGTGCTACTGCAAAACTTAAAGCCAGGCCTTTATCCAACAAACCTATCTGGGATACATCAGTGAATTATACATTTTCTTCCAAAATGAGGTGCTGGCATCAATTTCTCAGTTGGTGATGCCCCCATTATTCCATACATCCACTACTACAAAATTCAGGAAGATTTCCACGCTGTGCAATCCCACTAAATTCAAAGGGACTGACATGGAATTGTGGCTAGAAAACCTGTTTCTATTTATTTCACAACATCCACAACTTAAAATGCAGAGAGAGAATGTGGTTTACATCACATGTATGAGTGTGTTTACACTCTAAGAGAACATGCTGTGAACAGTCCCTCTGGCACCCAAAATAACCAAGCAAGCAAGCAAGCAAGCCAAGGCAAACAAGCAGCATGTCCAGATGGGAGGGTGAAGGGCTCCCCAGCAGTACCTGACATAGGAAATGTAGGACATCCACTGGAGGTATGTTGGGATGGTGTCAAAGCTGACAAAAAACCCAGAGAACAGCAGGACTGGGATGGCAGTAACTGGGCCCACAAAGGTTGCCACCTGTGCAGAGAAGGAACAGAGTGTCTCTTGTCAGAAAAACAGAGAAAAAGTAAAAATTAACTTCCTCTTCTATGACTCCTAGGAATAATTCTACTGCCCCAAATTATTACTAGAAAATTGATTTTATTTTTTCTTGTGAGGGGAAGAGCAGCAGCACAGGGCTCATGCAGTAAGGCTATGCTGGTCTCCTCAGGGTAGCAAAGAGAGGGAATCAAGTGTTCTACTGCTGAAAGCTTGACAGCATCGATGCATATTGAGGTCAGAATCATCTGTGGAATGGTCACCTCAGCACATCTCCTGCCAGGAGTTACATGGCCAGCTTCCAGCCATGCCAACAGCTGACACTCTCCCTTCCTTTGCAGAAATTTGGGTTATGAGCAGCCTTTTCCTACCTTTCCTTCAACAGCTTTTTTGGACGTGTATGGAAGAACCTTCTCCTGAGCTACCGTGGAAAGTTTCCAGTTTGTGGGGATGCAGAAACACATCAGTCCTGCAGTTCCCAGGACCTGCCCAGTCTGGGATGGACAGCAAGTGAGAACCCACCCCAGGAGGGACAGGCACAGCCCCTTCAGGTGGGGCAGGACCTTCAGAGCCTCCCATCCAGGGCAGGTCTGTGCTCTGGGTTGAGGGGGGAGCAGCAAGAGCTCTGCTACAGCAAGGAACTTTCTGCCTGTCACCTCTCAACAAACATCCTGGGGACACAGCAGTGGGACAGGGAGCAGAGTTAGGGCACAGCAGAGTTCCTGTGAGACCACAAAACACCATCAGAACTGTTTTAAGTTGTAAAATGTAGCTGCGTGTGTGTATTCTATCCCCATCTGTCAGAGCTGGGGCAGTTCTCTGCTGTTCCTGGGGCAGTTTTTCCTTTCTCTCTCCCACAGCCAACCCTCCCTGCAGGAGATCTCTGCTGTCCATGGCCACTGAGTGTCCCTGCAGGGCTGATCCAATCCCAGCATCCCATGGGGAGATGCTCCGCCCAGGGGAGGAGCCAAGCATTCCTGCCTGGATCCAATCTGGGCCTGGCACAGCACAGCAGCCTTTGCCCCCTGCATTGCCAGAGGAGCAGCTTTCTGCTGCCCTGCATGGCCAGAGGGAGCCCAGGCCCATCTGCAGCAGCCCTGGAGCTGCAGAGGAAAACTCCCCCCTTGTGCAGGATCCCTGCTGCAGCAGAGCCACAGCTGGCACTGCAGGAGGGCTGAGCCCCCCTGGGATGGGGCTGGGACACCGCCTGACACACAGGGGGCAGGGACTGGCAGTGAGTTTTTTTTTTGTTATTTGTACTATTGCATTTGTATTTTTAATTTTTCTATTAAAGAACTGTTATTCATATTCCCATATCTTTGCCTGAAAGCCCCCTTAACTTCAAAAATATAATAATTTGGAGGAAGGGGGTTTACATTCTCCATTTCAAGGGAGGCAGGAGGGCTGCAGCCACCATAGAATGGGACTGCTGTCACCACCCCGACCCACAGGCTGTCAGGTCCTGTTCTGACTCTGTCAGTGGTTTGTCTTGGTTTTTTGAGGGTTTTTTTGCTTTGTTTTGGGGTTTGTTGTTGTTTGTTTGTATTATTGCATTTGTATTTATATTTTTTCCCTAATAAAGAACTGTCATTTCTATTCCCATATCTTTGCCTGAGAGCCTCTTAATTTCAAAATTATAATAATAATTCAGAGGGAGCGGGTTTACATTTTCCATTTCAAGGGAGGCAGGAAGTCTGCAGCCACCATGGAATGGGATTGCTGCCACCACCCTGACCCACAGGCTCTCAGGGCCTGTTCTGACTCTGTCAGTGTTTTGGGTTTTTTTTTTGTTTTGTTTTTTTGTTGTTGTTGTTGTTGTTTTGGTTTTGTATTATTGCATTTGTATTTTTATTTTTTCCCTAATAAAGAACTGTTATTCCTTCCCCCACATCTTTGCCTGAGAGCCCCTTAATTTCAAAATTATAATAATAATTAGGAGGAGGGGGTTTACATTCTCCATTTCAAGGGAGGCAGGAGAGCTTCAGCCACCATTGAATGGCACTGCTGCCACCATCCTGACCCACAGGCTGTCAGGTCCTGTTCTGACTCTGTCAGTGGCTTGTCTTGGTTTTTTGCTTTGTTTTGGGTTTTTTTGTTGTTGTTTGTTTGTATTATTGCATTTGTATTTATATTTTCTTCCCTAATGAAGAACTGTCATTCGTATTCCCATATCTTTGCCCGAGAACCCCTTAATATCAAAATCATAATAATTAGGAGGGAGGGGGTTTATATTCTCCATTTCAAGGGAGGCAGGAGGGCTGAGCCACCATGGAATGGGATTGCTGTCACCACCCTGACCCACAGGCTGTCAGGGCCTATTCTGACTCTGTAAGAGGGTTTTTTTGTTTCTGCTATTGCATTTGTATTTTTATTTTTTCCCTAATAAAGAACCACCACCCTTCTCCAGGATCCCTGCTCCACCAGAACCACAGCTGGCACTGCAGGAGGGCTGCAGCCACCATATCTTTGCCCGAGAGCCCCTTAATTTCAAAATTATAATAAATCATAGGGATGAGGTTTACATTCTCCATTTCAAGAGAAGCTCCTGCCTTCCTCAGCAGACACCTGCCTTTCCAAACGAGGACAAGTACCTGCAGGGATGTGGATGCTGCCCCTATGAGCAGGCCCAGGGACTGAGCCACCAGGGACGTCATGGTGCCCAGGGCGGCGAAGAGCACGAAGCGCAGCGCGTCCGAGGGCTGGGAGGTCATCCAGTACACGATGCTGCAGTAGGCCACAGGGAACATGATCTGCAAGGACAGGCACTGGCAGTGAGCCCCTGGCAGCCAGGCACTCACTGACACCCTGAGTGACACAGAAACGTGGGGGCTGTCACAGACACATTTCATGAAAAATCCTTTGTTTGGGTTTTTTCTCCTGAGAAGCTGACAGACCTCAGGAACACAATGTAAACAGTGATTATCTGCTGCTGTGGAATGCAACAGGTGCATCTGGGATTGGTCTCATGTGGTTGTTTCTAATTAATGGCCAATCACAGTCAGCTGGCTCGGCTCTCTGTCCAAGACACAAACCTTTGTTATCATTCCTTCTTATTCTATTCTTAGCCAGCCTTCTGATGAAATCCTTTCTTCTATTCTTTTAGTATAGTTTTAATGTAATGTATATGATAAAATAATAAATCAGCCTTCTGAAACATGGAGTCAGATCCTCGTCTCTTCCCTCATCCTCGGACTCCTATGAACACTGTCACAGGGGGGTTCCCATTAATCCACAGCTCTCAGCCTTTCCATGACATGACAGGTGGAGGATACCTGTCTTTCTGCTTGGGCATTTAAAAAAGGATTCCACTCCCAACCCTTCACCCTCCTATGTCTCAGACATAGTTTATGAAAAATCCTTTTGCTAGGATTTTTTCTCCTGAGAAGCCTCAGAGGAAAAGACAAACATTGATTATCTGCTGCTGTGGAATGCAACAGGTGCATCTGTGATTGGTCTCATGTGGTTGTTTTTAATTAATGGCCAACCACAGTCCAGCTGTCTCAGACTCTCTGGTCAGTCACAAGATTTTATTAACATTCCATTCTTTTCTATTCCTTTCTAGCCTTCTGATGAAATCCTTTCTTCTATTATTTTAGTATAGTTTTAATATATCATTTTCTTTTAATATAATATATATAATAAAATAATAAATCAGCCTTCTGAAACATGGAGTCAAGATTCTCATCTCTTCCCTTGTCCTGAGTCCCCACCAAACTGCCTGGAATGAGGCTTGGAGTGACTCGGGGCTGCCCCCATCACTCTGCACAGCTCCTGAAAGGTGCCTGTGCTCACCTGGGGCTGGGCTCTTGCTCCAGCAGTACTGACACAACCAGAGCACAGAGCCTCGAGCTGCACCAAGGGAAACACAGGGTGGAGAGCAGGGAAAAGGTTTTTCCAGCAAGGGTGAGAAAGTTCTGGAATGGCTGCCCGGGGAGGTGGTGGAGTCCCCATGCCTGGGTGTGTTTAACAAAGCCTGGATGTGGCACTGGGTGCCAGGGTTCAGTTGAGCTGTTGGGGCTGGGCTGGACTCAATGATCTTGAAGGCCTCTTCCAACACAGTGATTCTGTGAATTCATTCTGTGAATTCTGATTCGTCCCTGAAGCTTCACCAGACATATCTGGACATTTTCCTCACTATTCCAATGGATAAAATACCAGTACTAATCTTCCTGGCAAGAGGGTTTGTCGTTCATGAACTGAAATTATTTCTGTTTTATTGAAGAGTAGAGCATGTACCTGGAAAGGAACATCAGCCATGGTCTTGGCCAGGTAATAGGCTTTCAGGCTGTACCAGTAGTTCAGATGCTCTCTGAGAAATACTCCCATCTCAAGGGGAACTGCAGAGAACACAGATTATTCTGTCAGATTGGCAGGGTGCAATGCTGCTTCACATAAAAACAACACGAATGTTGTTGTTAAACATATAAAAACAAGATTTTTGTTTTACCCTAATAAAGAACTGTTATTCCTACTGCCATATCTTTGCCCAAGAGCCCCTTAATTTCAAAATTATAATAATTCAGAGTGATAATCTAATCCTGCACTGCTGCAGTCCCAGGGTGGGACTGAAACTCCCAGGTTTGACAGGGCAGCAAAAGTTCCAGTGATTTGTAATGAGATATAAAAGGCCAGCCCCTAGAGCTGCTCACTGTTGAGACTATGGACCAATCTACTCAGGTGATCTGAACCTCCTTTAAAGAGGATTTTTCAATTTAAAGTGGTGTCAAAACTTAAAGAACTTGGTTATTCTTTGTGGTCCAACAGGGAATCCAAACTAACAGCACTCCCAGAGCAGGTGTGAAGCAGTCCATTCTGCAGGAGTTTGTTTCTGACACCACATGAATGAGCTGATTTTATGCAGGAATCATAACCTGGAAGCCCCAGAGAAATTACTGCATCCTCCCTAAGTCCAACCACGAGCTCAGGGTATGGCTGAGCTGCACTGGGATAAGGAGAAATTCCAGTCCAGGACTGTGACACTGAACTGTCTGTGCTGGAAAACACTGGGAAAACTGAGCAGGGAGCAGTGCCACTGGCCAAGCCTCCTCCTGCTTGCACAGTGGTGCTTCTGTGGGCATAAAGTTTATCCCCCCACCTGTTTTAGAGGCAGAATCCCAAGTCAAATGCTGTCTTACACCAACCCAGACACATTCCAGCATTCCAGCTGTCGCAGACATCTTTTCATGAAAAATCCTTTCCTTAGGATTTTTCCTCCTGAGAAGCTGGGACGCCTCAGGAACAAAATGTAAACATTGATTATCTGCTGCTGTTGAATGCAACAGGTGCATCTGGGATTGGTCTCATGTTGGATGTTTGTAATTAATGGCCAATCACAGCCAGTTGGCTCGGACTCTGTCTGAGACACAAACCTTTGTTATTTCATTCTTTCCTTGCTATTCTTAGCTAGCCTTCTGATGAAAACCTTCCTTTTATTTTTTTAGTATAGTTTTAATGTAATATATATCATAAAATAATAAATCAAGCCTTCTGAAACATGGAGTCAGATCCTCATCTCTTCCCTCATCCTAACACCCCTGTGAATACCATCACATCCAGCACCCCCTCCCCGTGCTGTGACACAGCACCAGCACTCACAGGTGAGGACAGTGGGCATGAGAGCAGCAAACATGAGGAACAGCATGGAGAAAAAGAGGAACCCCGAGTTGCTGAGGACTTTCTTGGCCTCATTGCCAATGCCCAAGTAGAGCAATCCGATGAGCAGCCCAATGCCAATGTGCGAGGTGATCCTCAGGTGTGTCAGGACCTGTGGTAAGCAAAGAGTGGCATTAATCAGGGAGCCTGGGCTCAAAAACAGTGACAGTGGGGCTGAAACTGGATAGATTGCAGGAAAGGAGCGCTTAGGTCCAGAAAATCTTATATAGAAACCATTGCATGGCTTGGGTTGGAATGTCACAGACACATTTTCTGAAAAATCCTTTCCTTAGGATTTTTCCTCCTGAGAAGCTGGGAGGCCTCAGGAACAAAATGTAAACATTGATTATCTGCTGCTGTGGAATGCAACAGGTGCATCTGTGATTGGTCTCATGTGGTTGTTCCTAATTAATGGCCAATCACAGCCCAGCTGGCTCAGACTCTGTCTGAGACATAAGCTTTTGTTATCATTCCTTCTTTTTCTATTCTTAGCTAGCTGATGAAATCTTTTCTTCTATTCTTTTAGTACAGTTTTAATATAATATATATCATAAAATAATAAATCAGCCTTCTGAAACATGGAGTCAACATTCTCATCTCTTGCCTCTTCCTCAGACCCCTGTGAACACAGTCACATTGGAAGGTTAAAGATCACCAAGTTCGATGCCCTGCCATGAGAAATGTTCATTTCCTATTGGGTGACAAAAATTTTGAGCTTCCCACAAGAATTTCTTCCAGGTAATACAGGCAGGAACTGCAAATGCTGCAAGCTGAAATCTTCCTGTCTGACAATATCATGGAGCCACTGGCTCCTATTCACCAGGGGAAAAAGACTTTCTGACTAAAAGATAAATTTCCCCAGAGCAGAGGAGAAGCAGAAAAGGCATTTCAGGCTTGTGTAGACCCAAGTAACTTCATCAGGAATAAATTAGCTTTCTGTGCCTTCTCTGCAACACAGAATTCCCACAAGAGGCTTGGAAGAACAAAAGAAATAATAACATTGGGAACAACTGCAAGCCTTTAGAGTCGAGTAGGAAAAAAATATATTAAAAACAACATTGTCCTTCAATCTGTGCATCAGCAAATCAGTTACAGTTTCTCCTGATTTTAATTCATTAACTTAATTAATCCTTGTTGACAAATGTGCTTATAAAAAACAAAAAGGGAGAACAAGTTGTAGCAAAGTAAATTTTTTATCTACTGATTTTCTGTCTCCAAAAATGAAGATTTTAAGTGGTAACATTACAGCACACTGAAGTTATTATCTCTGCCATCCTGAATTTTCTGGAAAACCTAATTTTGTGACACAGCAATACAACTTCCCACTCACTTTTCAGTAGGATTAATAACTGTATAAGAGACCTGCCAGCACAGAGGGGATTTCAACTTTGGGTTTTTAGGCCAGGTGCTTCTGTGCAGAAAGCTGTCATTGACAATGGAGATGGCAGAGCTAACAGCAAGGCTGAGAGATCAGCCTCTTCCCTTTGGAATTCTGTGATAATTCATGGCTGGGCTGCTGGACAGGACCTTTGAGGAGCCTCACACCCAGCTGGACAGACCTTTATGGCCACAAAAGTTATTATAACTCATTCTTACCGAGTCCCTCATGATGGTGAGGAAAGTCCTTTTGAAGAGGATGCAGAACTGGGTGAGGCAGCTGGCAGAGAAGCTGTGGCAGCCTTCTGTGGAGGAGGAGTCCTGCAGGAACACAGACAGAACAAACCCCTTGCTCTGCAGCCCTGCTTCTCAATCACAAGAGCCCACTCACATCAGCTGAGTGTGCCCAGAGCCCCCTCCACCTAGGGAGGGTTTAAATGGGCTAAACCATGACACTCCCCCTGCAGAGTGCACAAATACCTCCTCAGAGGGCCGGTGCCACAGGAAGGGGTTCAGCTCGTGCTCCCCAGGCACGTCTCTCTTGTAGTCGGAGTCACAAATCCTCTCCCTGACCGCCCTGACCAGGCGGCTGCTCTGGTCCCCGTACTCGCCCGAGGCCACCTCCATCACTGAAACACACAACCCGGCGTCACTGCCCTGCTGGCACAGACATCTTCTCATGAAAAATCCTTTCTTTGGGGTTTTTCCTCCTGAGAAGCTGAAAGGCCTCAGGAGCAAAATGTAAACAATGGTTATCTGCTGCTGTGGAATGCAACAGGTGCATCTGTGATTGGTCTCATGTTGGTTGTTTCTAATCAATGGCCAATCACAGTCAGCTGGCTCGGACTCTCTGTCCAAGCCACAAACCTTTGTATTCATTCTTTCCTTTCTATTCTTAGCTGGCCTTCTGATGAGAACCTTTTCTTCTATTCTTTTAGTATAGTTTTAATGTAATATATATCATAAAATAATAAATCAGCCTTCTGAAACATGGAGTCAGATCCTCATCTCTTCCCTCATCCTGGGACCCCTGTGAACACCGTCACACTTTGCAAAGGTTGAAATTTCTGCTTTGCAATGGTTGAAATTACTGCTTTACATAGGGGAATTTACAAATTACTGCTTTGCAAAGGTTGAAGTTACTGCTGACCACATACAAGCCTTGTTGTTAAATCCCCAATGCACTACCAAAACCAGATTTTAAATTTTTAAATACATTTAAATTTTAAAAAATTTAATTTATCTTTCCATAAATCTTCAGAGAGATCTCCTCATCCTGGAAGTTAAATGAAGTTCAGAGGAAACACAGTGAATACAGAAAATAGACAGTCTATTTTTGTGTCACTTTCTTTTTTTTTTTTTTTTTAATTAAGAACCACACTGAAAAAACTCTCAATGCTCTAAGTTGTACTACTGGCCAAGATAAAAAGAAAACAAGCAGAATACTGACGCCACTTTAAAAAGTTACTATTAGTTACTATGAAACACTAAAGAATACACTTTATCTTTCATTTCCTGAACCTGGACTTCTAACAGAGAGAAATATGCGCTAAATTGTACCACTAGGTGGCATTCAAATTACTTTGGGAAAAAAAAAATCTGATTACTTTTATTTTGGTGCATAAATGGACAAAGCACATAAGAGTACATGCACAGAAGTATAAATCAGTCCATGGTTCCCTTTACCCTGAAGGTGATAAAAATATAAAATGATAAACTACAAAATAAATGAAATAAACCATTCAATCGGTCCTTACCAAAATCTGCTGGGTTGTGGTAGGTTGGACAATTCAGCCCCAAATCTCTCAAGTAAGGGACAAGGTTCGTTACCTTCCCACGGTAAATGCACTGACCTTGACTTAGAACATAGAGCTGGAAAACAAGAAGAAAAGAAAAAAAAAAAAAGAAAAAAAGTAATAAGAAAAAATGTGAAGTTGTCTCAACCAAGAATAACCAAGTTCTTTAAGTTTTGACACCACTTTTAATTGAAAAATCCTTTTTAAAGAAGGTTCAGATCATCTGAGTAGACTGGTCCATAGTCTCCACAGTGAAAAGAAAAAAGAAGAAAAAGAAAATAGAAGAAAAAGAAACAAGAAAAATTGTGAAATAGCATCAAAATATTTGAACCTGTTGCCTGATAACATCTCCTTGTCCCTGTGGGAAAAACAGCCTGGGGAGATCTGTCACCACTCGAAATTAACTTTGCATGGAATCACAACTAATGGAAAATTCAATGCCTGGAGCTGGAATTCTGCACACACGGCCTGCAGGACTTCAAACACATTAACACAGAAACACACTCATTGCAGCCCTTGGCACATGCTGAAAATAGGCAAGGAGCTGGAGAGCCAAGCCATCTAATTTCCACACATTGTGGATATTTTGGGCAGGGATGGAAGGAGAGCTGGGCAGAACAGCAAACAGCTCCATCACTCTCACTTTTAGCCACGATTTGGACTTTAAATAAACCTCCCTGCCAGACTGGCAATCTGCAAGAGTTTGTTCACCTGTGGTGGTGGAGGTTTTCTCTCAGCTCTCACAGCACTAATCTAAATCCTCTGACAAGACTAAAATACATTTTTTATATCTAATCCAAACACACATGGTCCACATGCCATTGTTGGCTTAGAGAGAAGTTCTCCAACTGACTTAATTTCAATTAATTTTCAATACTAAATTCAGTTATTATTATTATTTCATGTGAATTAACTCCTCAATCCACACCTGTGTATCTAGGATACACAGATCTATTGCAGACATTGACACTGCAGCTCTCCTGCTTTTATATTGCTCTAATTTTCTTCAGTGCAAGGAGCAGTGCTGGGTGAAGGCATCACAATCACCAATAATCATGATTTCACAAACCTAACAGCAAGATTCAAACATTCCACATAAATAAAGGAAACAGGCAGAGAAGAAGGAAAAAACATAATAAAGAAGTATATTTTGCTGTTATTTATTTAATTTCTTTATATGATTTGAAGCCATCATTCAGAATTATTCATGTTTTTGATTAAAGAGGTGGTTATGCCTTTTGATTAATTTTTTTTGTTTTGAGGGGTTTTGATGGTTTTTTGATTAAAAGGTGGTCATGCCTTGAAAGCATAAGCACCCTGAACTACAGATGAAGAGAAAATTTGAGAGCAATACCTGGTCAAAGAGCTCAAACAGCTTTGCACTGGGCTGGTGAATCGTGCAGATGATGGATCTGCCACCCTGGGCCAAAGCCTTCATCAGAGAGACCACCTGAAAACATGATGCACTGTCCAAGCCACTGGGAAAAATAAAACACAACAAGTTTGTTATCCACAGGCACCACTCAAAACCAGCACATACATGGTATCCCTTTATTATCCTTTTACATATTTTCTCTTTATCAGTTTCATTTTATCATATGCCAACCTTATGCTTGTACTTCTCCATCAGGCTTTTAATTAAGTTGCAAGCATGCCTGAGAATGAAAAAGAGTATTCTCAAAGTGCCTTAAGGGACTTCTGCATTTTAGGGCTGCAGATTTAAATGCTCCCAGCTTTAATGAACAGATACATATTCATAGCTTTGCCAGCCTCCTCCCAGGCTGATCACATTCATTACCAAAAGTCACATTTTAAAACGTTTACATTCAAGCAGTCTTTGCTGGAAAAATAAAATCCATGCCACAATATTTTCCTCTCTCTCTTTTCCTTCCATTCCTTCCAGTTTGTGAATGCTTTTACTTACAGCCCTACAATCCAGCAGTTTGTGTCTGCTTTAAATATTATTTAGAGCCCCACAGTCCAGCAGTTTGTGTCTGCTTTAAATGTTTCTTACAGCCCCACAGCCCAGCAGTGACCCAGGGCACCAAGAACCCAAATCAAATTATTTCTTGGCCTAATTCAGTGCTTGCAGACAACACAAAATGAGCTTTTTCCAAGAACTTAGAGGGGAATAGCTTTTCTGTAGCTCTGTTCTATTATCAAAACCATCTTTGCCTGTGTTTGATTTTTGGCCTTGCAGTACCTGGTGGGTTCATCAAAGAACATGACAGGGGGGTTGTTCACCAGCTCCAGAGCAATGGCCAGGCGCTTCCTCTGGCCCCCAGAGAGGCTCCCAGTCCTTGTGTTGGCACAGGTCAGCAAACCAAGGGCTGTCAGGATTTCCTTCACCTGGAGGGAGCAGAACATTCCAGAGTGTTGGAACATGAAAAACCTCCAGCCCCTTCGCTGATTTTCATGTTGGCTGCAGACCAGCTCACAACTTTGTTTCACCACCCACATAAAGCCTTTTTCCATTTAATGTCGTAGACATCTTTTATGAAAAATCCTTTCCTTAGGACTTCTCCTCCTGAGAAGCTGGGAGGCCTCAGGAACAAAATGTAAACATTGATTATCTGCTGCTGTGGAATGCAACAGGTGCATCTGGGATTGGCCCATATTAGATATTTCTAATTAATGGACAATCACAGCCCAGCTGGCTCGGACAGAGAGCCCGAGCCACAAACATTTGTTATCATTCCTTCCTATTCTATTCTTAGCTAGCCTTCTGATGAAACCTTTTCTCCTATTCTTTTAGTATAGTTTTAATGTAATATATATCATAAAATAAAAAATCAGCCTTCTGAAACATGGAGCCAGATCCTCATCTCTTCCCTCATCCAAGAACCCCTATGAACACTGTCACAATCTAATGTATTTATTAGTCATTTATTAGACTCAGTGTTAACAGGGTTTTTTTTCTGCCATTTACTGTTTTAACCCAAATTCTGCTTGCTTGTCCTGCATGACCTCACTCAGTGAGGAGGTGAAAAAGGAAATCAGCTCTTCTGTAGCTGTGTATTTATGGGTATGGCACTGACATCAAAAGAGCTCTGCAGCATGTGAGGGGTTCTTACACAGTGAAACCAAGAAGATTCTTTCAGTGAGCTCTGGGGCTGTCTCTGCAAGGGATCTACAACAAAACCCAGTGGTTTCTGTGGAGCAGTGACCTGCTTTATCTCATCTCCTCTCCACAGTCTCCTATTTCAAGTGCAGCCATTGATTTCAGGTGTTTTCATTCCACTCAGGGTCAATGCAGTTGTCACAGGGACTCTCAGATGTATGGGATTCCCTCAAGGCACAGCCTCAGGAAGGGCACAGCTTGTCCTAGGGCTTTTGGAGCAAAAGGAGAACAATCCCAGGCTCTAGCATTTGTTTCAGTGACTGTAGATCTGGGCTGGTATTCCTATATAAGGGAAATGGCTCTTTGGCTTCAATAAAAGCATGGACACAAAAATGAGAGAATTCATGAGCTACATTGCTCATGCAATTAACAGTGAAAGCATGGACCCAAAAATGAGAGAATCCATGAGCTACATTGCTCATTCAATTAACAAACTCCAACACTTCAGAGGCAGAAAGCAGCCCAGACATTTAATACTTCACTGAAGTTTAGGAAACAGAGCCCACCATTTGTCAAAGCATCAAATGCTTGGATGGAGAGAGTTTTCCAGACAGAATGCCTGACCTGGTGAAAACTGGTGGCACTAACCAGGGCCTGACCCTTTGCTTGTCCTGATTTTGATTTCCAGGAGTTCACTCTCCCAGAAAGGGGGAATAAAAAAATAACAAAACCCACTAAGACTTGTTTCTCAAAAGAAGAAGCCCAACTACCTCATTCCCTTTATTTCTGGGAAGGGTAAACAGGACTCAGGCAGCACAAGCAAGGACAGCTAGAAACACAAACTGTGGTTCACCTGAGGATTTTCATTGTCCCTGCTTTAAACAGAGTCTGCAATCCTGCTAGCACAAGTGTATAAATTCATAACATTTTTCTGTGATAAACATTTACACTCCAATTTACAACAACAAAATGAATTATCTTCTGCACAGGCCAGTAACATGAACTAGAAAATTCTTCTAACATGTGTTGAATAAACACAGCACAGATTTTAACTCAAAGAGCTGCTTGTAATTACAGTGACAGTGTGAACAAGTGAATTAACTTGCTTGGCCTAACTTCACTAAAGTGTAAATGAACTAAAGCTTCCAAAGCACAATTAAGTTAACAGCTGTTTCTATATAAATTTATTTTCCAATAAGAAAACAACCTGTGTTTGTTTTCTGCACAACAAGTTGATTCCTGTAAGTTTCCCTTTCTGATTTTTCAAGGGTTCTTTTGAGTCTGAAGAAATGCCCAATTGCTCCAATTAGGAAATAAACACAGAGAAAGGACAGTCACAAAAGCAGATGATCTACCTAGGGAATTGCCATAGTTTTCATATTTCAGGAAAAGTTCTGCTTTTCCCCATGGATTAGAGGAGCAGAGTCCCTAGTGCAGGTCCAGCTGGGTGATTGATCTCACCCCACATGAGATGCACACTGGAGAACCCAAGGTGCATTAACAGGAATCCTGCAGAACCTGGGGATTTGTTCCAGTAAACCTTTCACAATTTTCCAGTCTTGTGCTGAAAGCAGATTTCATGGAGACTGCAGTGAACATTCCCTCCTAATGCACATGTCAGCCTAGAGAATATGAATTATTCTGTCACTCCAAGTCCAGTGCAGTTCAGTGTTAGATTAAAAATGACTGCTTCACAGAGCTCACTTCTTGGCATCCCCAAATTCCAGTTTGATGGGCACTGTACATACCATTTCTCTCCTCCCTTCATCTTTCTCTTGAAGTTTCAGATGAGCAGATACCTGGAATGCAAAACAATGGAATTTGATTTTTGAGCTGGTCTGAAGCACAGCCACCACTCAGAGGAGATGTCTCAGGCCCAGCACTCCAAGGTACCACTTAAACAACTCCTTTCAACCCAGTCAGAAAATCTGAACTGGAACTACAATGTTCCAGTCACAAGCATCACATTTTTCTGTGCAGTAAATAACTGAGTTTAATTTGACTTAGGCAAAGCACCCAACAGAAAATGTATTAGAAAAAATACCATCCACCACCCATTCTGCAACTCAAAGAGCTTTACAGGAAGATGGGAAAGTGACATATTTTGCACACCCAAAAACTTCCCAGATAATCCCAGAAACACAGTTTATTTGTGCTTCATTCTCACTGTAAGGATAACTGAACTCTGCCATTCTCCAGCATGCAAACAAGTGAGCAGAGAAATAAATAATCTTGTGAAAGATGTCATCTGCTGTCCTGAAAGGCAGCTCCACAAAACAACATGTTTAACCTTTATTAAAAGCAATTAAACTGTTAGGTAATTATTTTTTGTCAGAGCCTTGATTGATTAATTTTAGACAGCGGCTATAATCTGGGCCAAATTCTGCAAAAGCGGTCCTGTCGGATTCTGATGAAAACACTCAAGTAAACAAAAGAGACAAAAAACTTCTCCAGAGAAAAGAGCATTTGCAGAAAATCAGACACATAAAACCTGGAGTGATTTCTTCTGGCCCTAAAATTTGTGAATTGAGCTGGCACAGTGTGAGCAACCTGAGCCTTGTTTTGATAACAATTTCTGAGAAAAACTGGCTCATTTCTCAAGCTGAGCTACAGACACTTCCACACTAACTGGTCAAGCTGGCAATTCATAAACTTGCTGATGTGATGCAAAACAATGAGAAGAATTAACATTGCCTGTGCATCTTGGACTTACTCTGTTCCTGTTTTTGCCCCATGAAGAAATGAAAGAGATTTTATAAAATGAAAGAGATTTTATAAAATGTGTTAATTTTTTAAAAAGGCACAAAAGAGTAGAAGTGGCAGAGAGATCACACTGAAGTGTAAATACCAATTTTCAGTCAGAACATGAAAGATGGGGAGAAAGAGAGAGAGAGATGAGGTTACTCATCCACCACCCAAGCAAACAGATGGTCTCTACTGTCACAGACATCTTTTATGAAAAATCATTTCTTTGGGATTTTTCCTCCTGAGAAGCTGACAGACCTCAGGAACAAAATGTAAACATTGATTATCTGCTGCTGTGGAATGTAACAGGTGCATCTGTGATTGGCTCATGTTGGTTGTTTCTAATTAATGGCCAATCACAGTCCAGCTGGCTTGGACAGAGAGCCCGAGCCACAAACCTTTGTTATCATTCCTTCTTATTCTATTCTTAGCTGGCCTTCTGATGAAACCTTTTCTTCTATTCTTTTAGTATAGCTTTAATGTAATATATATCATAAAATAATAAATCAGCCTTCTGAAACATGGAGTCAGATCCTCATCTCTTCCCTCATCCTAACACCCCTGTGAACACCATCACATCCTACAAAGGCTCATTTGTGAAGAATGTCAGGTTCCATTCTCTAGATCTAAGGGGCAGACACTTAGATCTCCTTCCAAATCACAATGCTGGGCACAAACTGGAAATTATAAAGCCAAAGAAGGATGAGCCTGAAACGGAATTGAAGGCATCACCAAATTCCAAGAACTCTCACTGAGCGGGACCGGACAGGGATAACATCATGTGGCACTGCCAGGGGCAGGACCAAGGGCACAACACAAACCATTCTCCATTTCCCCCTGCTCAGATAGATGAGAGCAAGGAGCAAAGCTCACCATCATGGCCTCCTGGACAGTGAGGTGAGGAAGGAGCATGTCATCCTGCATGATGTAGCAGGAGACCTTGCGGAAGGAGCGCAGGTCGCGCGGCTGCCCGTTGATGAGGATTTCTCCTTTCATCCCCGTCTCTCTGAAACCAAACAACAACAGCCAGAGGTGAATCTCAGCATCACTTGTGCTGCCAAATGACTGAGCACCTGCAAGTCTTAGGTAGTTGTTGCCTCTGTGAAATAAATTTGGTAGACTGGATAGAAATTAAATTATTTCCTAATTATGCTTTCTTTCATATAAATCTTCATGCCACAATGCTGAAAATTTTACTTAAAATGTATGCTGTCATATATAAACCTGAAGAAATATCAAGAAATTAAATGTAGGGGTTTTTATAGGTTTCTCTTCCCTGTTCCTTATGCCCCAAATGACAAGACAGAGACACCTTGTATGGCCAAATGTCACAGACATCTTTTTATGAAAATCCTTTCCTTAGGATTTTTTCCTCCTGAGAAGCTGAGAGGCCTCAGGGACAAAATGTAAATAATGATTATTTGCTGCTGTGGAATGCATCAGGTGGATTTTTGATTGGCCCATCTTGGATGTTTTTAATTAATGGCCAATCACAGCCCAGCTGGCTCAGCTCTCTGTCTGAGACACAAACATTTGTTATTCATTCCTTTCTATTCTATTCTTAGCTAGCCTTTTGAGAATCTTTTCTTCTATTCTTTTAGTATAGTTTTAATGTAATATATATCATAAGGTAATAAATCAGCCTTCTGAAACATGGATTTAAATCCTCATCTCTTCCCTCATCCAAAGACCCCTGTGAACACGGTCACAGCCATACAAGACAGGATTTAAAAAATGAAACACAGTCACTGCATTTTGGGGAAGAAGGCATCAACATTATGGAGTGATGACTAAAAAGAGTAGATTTTTCAAGTGTTTATGTGATTTTAAAAAACATCACAAACATAAGACACTGAGTCAGATTTGTTACACTGCCAAAAAAGGAGGTTTTCTTTATATGTGTGTTTTTTGGATTTTAAATTGCTTTTTATTTTTGGATCAGACCTGTTGAGAGATAAATCCCAAGTGACCAAAACAGGACACAGAGGAAAAAAAGATAAGCAAAAAGAATCTAATTGAAAATCTTTGAAGTGCCTGTTTCTGATAAACTGTAAGCCAAAATTTCTTCTCCTGTTGTCTCCGAGGAGCCCTCAGGCTCAGTGATTTTATCTTAACTTGGTATTTTCATTGGTACTGACCTGTATCCTGCCAGAATATTCATCAGTGTTGACTTCCCAGCTCCTGAAGGTCCCATAATTGCAACGAGTTCTCCACTGCTGAACTTCCCTGAAATTCCTTTCAAAAGGGTCTTATAACCTGGAAGGAGAAAGAAAAGTTCACTGAACCCTCAATCACATCTGGGGAGCAATGAAAGTTCATTTCCACTGGATATTGACGACAAACAGGCATTAACAGCCACTTCCTGAGAGGCTGATGCCAACGTCAGCACGCTACAATATCAAAATAACTATCAAAATAACTATCATAAATGACTATCAAAAGCCTAATTGTGAGCAGGAGCAGCAGTTCCTGCCGTGACACAAATGGGGTTACAGGGTCTCACACACTTGCCTCACTGCAGGATGGTTTTTAAACAGGGCTATGAAGCCTTGCTGCCATTCTCCAAGTGGCAGCTATACAAAATAGTAAAATGCTATAATACTATAAACACTCTGGGGCCTCCCAAAGTATTTTAGCAGGATGTTGTTAAAATACTCAACACTCCAAATTAACAGTCTTGGAGCAGGCTGCCCTCCAATCACTGCAGTTTCAGTGCCAAAATTCTGCCCTCTCACCAAAACAGCAACTTCTTAGAGAGAGCAACAGCTGAGATCTCAAAGGCCTTTTTCCATATAAGAAATGGAAAAAATGTCCTGTATGACAAGAAACTCAGCCAAAGGAGATACACAAACATCTTCATTCTCTTGCCACGAGAACTCTCTTACCAGAGGAACTCAAAAGGCTTTTCTAGACAGGGAGACTGACCACAGGAACTGTAAAAACAATTTCTAGGGAAAATTTAGAGTGAAGAACATGCAAGGTGTTTTTCTCATTTAGATTAATCCATTCCAAAACTTCATGCCACCATAATTACATCCTCAGGCAAGGATGTTCTGGAGACAACACCACCTTCTTCAAGCATTTCAACTTATTTCTGATTTAATTATCTTTGCCAGTAAACCTTTATTAAAAACCTTAACTACATGTTATTCTAAGTGTAAGCAAACTGCTCCAAGGAGAATTCTAGATTTGGACCAATTGCATCCACCTTGCCCTGCAGGATTTCCATGTGAAGGCATAAAAGCTGTGTAAGGAAGATGGGGAGAGCCCTGACCAGCATTTAAATTTTTCAGGATCTCTTTCCCTTTTATCTTTTTTTTTTTTTTTTTTCTTTGCTTGCTTGCTTTGTTTTAATTACCAGTGCTTCTAGCTAAAGCTTCTAATAATAAAAAAATGCTAAGTAAGGTGTCAAAAGCCAATCTCACATGTTGGCAATGTTTATGCGGTTCAATTAAAACTAAAACAGAAGGGTGGAAAATCCATTTAAATGCAGAGTCAGGGTTTGGCAATCCATTTTGCCACCCTCGTGGATATGCAGGCAGAATGTAAATTCCTCATGTAAACTATCCCAGGGCTCCCATGATCAGCACAGGCTGCAGCTGGAACATGGAAATGCTGAAAAAACCCCAAATTGTCTGCAAGCTCCTAGAAAAAAGAATTGTGGGTTATCTTCTGATTTCTCCTTCTTCCTAACTTCATTATTTGTTTTCATCTCCACTTATTCTCTTTAAATTTCCTTCATGTCACCATTCTCTATTCACACTCCTCCTGTGCCACTAGAGAGCAAATTTTGCACCAAAACCATTGTCATGCTGCTGTGGGGTCTCTCAGATCCTCTTCCCCAGCACACCCAGCCCAGGGGCAATTCAATAGCCACAAAACCTCTCTAGAAATATCTGATCCTACAATTTTCATGGCAGATGTCCTAGAAAATGTAACTGACCAAATGGACCAAAAAAACATTTTCTTGAATGCCTTGTGTTTGTTTTTTTTTTTTTTTTTTTTTTTAAACAGGCCGGTAATTTTTCACTATAAATCTTGCCCTGGACCTAGAGGAAACAACTTGTTTGGAAGGCAGCAGGGTCACAGGTACAGAAATGGTACAGAAATAGCAGAGTATCCACAGAGCCTGTTCATGGCACCAGTCCTGAAAAGGAAAGCAAGGACAATCTATCAAAAGGAGCAGCAGCTCTGAGGAGAGAAATCCATGGCACCCCACAAGGTCAGGCAGCTTGTCCTTCACACCAAGGTCTCCATGCACAGCAGCATCTGAAGGCAAAGGGCAGGAACAATCAGGCCTTTCAGGCATGGCAATGTTTAATAAACTGGAAATGCAGGAACAAAGTCCTTCATTCTCCCTCTTCAGTGTAATGAGAGCCTGCTCCCTCCCAACCCTGTTAAACCTGTAAGAGACTTAAATATCAGAATGTGCCACCAATTATTTGCATTGTGCACCAGGCAGTAAGTATTGCACAAACTCGTGAGGGAGGATAAAAAATGTGCACTGCCATCAACGAGGGGCGTGCAAGCTAAAATACAGGCTCAGCAGCTGCAAACATGTGGAAACATAGATATCACTGCCTAAAACTGAAACCTTTCCCTATGTAGGGCTGTGAGATTTAACATTACACACATTAAAGTCACTTTTCCAGAGTTTCACAAGTGATGATTGGTTTTATCTTTAACTGCAGTATCTTCCCCCTCATGACCTTCACGTGTTCCTGCCCCTCTGATAGAGTTTTCCATTTTAAGTATCCTTCACACGATGTTAAATCAGAGCAGGGCTCATCGCAGAGACACAGAATCAGCCTGGAAAAGACCTCCAAGATCATCAAGTCCAAGCTTTGGCTGAGCATCACCCTGTCAACCAGCACAGAGCACTGAGAGACACATCCAGTCGTTCCTTGGACACCTCCAGCCCCTTCCTATGCCTGGCCACCCTTTCCATGGAGAAATTCCCCTTGAAATTCTCAGCAAGTCATTTGCAATACAGTAGAGAAATATGCTTCAAGAAGAAATAAAAGAAAAGCCCCAGAACTATGAATATTAGATTAGGATCCTAATCACTGGCATTTTAAGTTGCTACCGACCCAAACTCGTCTCCTCCTTTGGCTGGAAGTGCATAATAAGCTTTTTCCATTACAAAGGTTAATTTAGCAAACCCACAAAAAAGATTTGACACTGTGGCAGCAGTGTGGTGCCCCAGTATAATCCTTTATGAGGAATTAAAGTTCCCTGAGCAACCACAGTCTCCCCTTTCAGAATATTGAGGCTAATCTTCAGCTGAATCAGTTGACCTAAAACTTCTATACGGGGCCACATGTGCTTCACGAGAAACAGATTATGCATTTGGAGGGGATTGTGCTCTCACTGTGAGGGCATGTTCCACATCCACCTGCCATACCTGCCAGGGAATTCTCACTGCCTTCAACCCCAGCAGCCCTGCCACCCTGTTCTTCCAAAGCTCTTCCAAGCCTTCTGATGTTTACATTTTTGTAATGGAGTTTCTCACGCGCTTTTCATGTAAATAATGATTGTTCTGCATTCCTTTCTGGAGGAGGAGAGAATTGATGGTCAAACTGTTGGTTTGACCAGTGTTTTTCACACTCCCTTTGGACTCGACTTACACCAAGAGCAAGTGTACAATTGTGACTTTCTCCTTTTTCACTTCTCCTAAAATTGTTTCAATTTCCAATGGAAATCAGCCTGGATCTTTCTGTTTTCCTATGTCCCCTCCTGAAGTTTCTGTGACACAACCTCACCGCCTTCTAGTGACGTTTACAGGATGATTACCAATATATATTTTAAAATATATATTTAGGGGCTGATACATGTGGGAATTTTAACATCATTTTTCAAGAACTACTTAAAATACGGATTTGACATTAACACGCCATCACGAACCAGAACAACCCCTCAGCAAATTTCTCAGCCCAACCCCCTAAAAATAGACCAGAGCAGAAACAAATCAAAACTGAAACAGAAAATTCTAGCGACACAAAACTTTTTTTGGTCTTCATTTCACCTCACATTACATTCTGGAGTTCAAATGCTTGTCCTGAGGAGCAGAATGTGCTTTGTTTTCCCATGTTAGGATTTCCCTTGAACTCAAACATGAGGTGTGACGGTGTTCACAGGGGTCCAAGGATGAGGGAAGAGACGAGGATCTGACTCCATGTTTCAGAAGGCTGATTTTTTATTTTATGATATATATTACATTAAAGCTATGCTAAAAGAATAGAAGAAAGGATTTCATCAGAAGGCTAGGTAAGAATAGAATAGAAAGAATGATAACAAAGGTTTGTGGCTCAGACTCTTTGTCCGAGCCAGCTGACTGTGATTGGCCATTAATTAGAAACAACCACATGAGCCAATCCCAGATGCACCTGTTGCATTCCACAGCAGCAGATAATCATTGTTTACATTTTGTTCCTGAGGCCTCTCAGCTTCTCAGGAGGAAAAAATCCTAAGGAAAGGATTTTTCTTAAAAGATGTCTGCGACAGTGAGGCACAGTGATATTTGAGCAGGTTCACAGCTGAACCTCCTGCCTGGCCTGAGCAGATCTCCCTTCCAGAGATGGGATTCCCTCCCTGCCTGGCAGCAGCACAGACCCCCAGAAGCCCCTTTTTTCAATGAATGCACAGAGGTGACCTCCTGTCTCTGATGAAGACACTAAGGGAGCTCTCCTTGCTCAAGTCAACAAAATTTTTTTACTATCGGAATCAGCAAGGGAGAAACATGTTGATGGTTTTATCTGCTTCCTCATGGATTTTACAGAGATTTATGGGGAGATCTGGTTTTCTGATTAATCATAATTTCTGTGCCATTCCCACAGAAATTATGATTAATCTGGAAAGAAGCAAACCATCTCCTCCTCATCCTCAGGGCAGGAATAATGCTTCAGGATGTGTCTGAGTCAGCAGCAATTAAAACATAACCAAAACCCACTCCTACCTCACAGTGAATTTCCTCAGGTAAACACCACCTCTGGGTTTTTTGACTGAAATGCTTCATTCATTTGCATTTCATTGTCAGTAATCGTCGTTTGTCACTCAGGGAAATGCCACAGAGACTCATGGAAGTTTCTAGGTGCTCTAACCTATTTCTGCCTCCATCTGTGGGCACCCAGACCCCGTCTCAGGTCCCAGGTGAGCACAGCAGGCTTTCCCTGCCTGCTGCAATTAGAGCAGGATTTGCCCTTCCCAGCGTATTTGAACTGATTCTCTTTCATCACAAGCTCTTCTGGGGGCAGGAAATCGCTGCTGAAATCCTGGAACTGCTCAAAGGTTCCTCAGAGCATTGACTGAAGTAAAAGGGAACAGGGAAAATTCAACTCAAGCAGCGCCAGTTTGGCAAAGCCACAAACAACTGGAAACTGAGCCACAAAGGAATCAGCATTTGGCACTTAAAAATCAAAACCAGAGACATCATAACCTGCTCTTTCCGCACTCCCCTGCCAGGCAGAAATGAAGCATTCCTTTATTAAAAATTAAATAATTGTACAAGGACTATATTTCTACATCTTTTTGTGGTGTACTTTTGGATAGGATGCATTCCTGCTGAGAAATAACCAGCTGGAAATACAGAAGACAGCTCTGGCAACTACTGTATTACTTACCTGCCTTCCTTTAATGCTTTCATCAAGAAACTGCTTTTTAAACAGCAGTTTAAATTTCAATCCACAAATTTGTTCTCTTACTGTACTATCGGCCAAATTGTTTCTTAAATCATGACAAGAAACCACAGCGATTTCTTGGCATTGTATATTGACCCATTAAAGAATCCCCATTGTATTTTTCTATTCTAAAGCTTGTCAGCTCAGTCCTCACCTCCTCCTACATCAATTAAAAAATCCCCAAATTTATGTAGAAGTCCAGGGAATTCTCCAGCACTAAAATGAAATAAGGGGACGTGGAGCCAAGCTGTCACATCTTTCCCCTTGAGGCAGGGGCAAGGAATCCTCCCATTAAGGAAAAACACTCCTGGAAAATTCAGTTTTCTGCGGTCCATGAGATCCACCAGAGTCCCACCTCGATGCCAAAGGCCTTTCCCTGGATTATGAATTGGACTGGAACTGCACAAGGAAGGGAAAAGCAGGATAACTTGGTGCCATGTCACACTGAAGGTGGAGTTAGCGATTTATGGCTGAGAAAAGAACCTTGCAGAAGTCCACCCAAACTCTGGAAACATCCTCAGGTGATCTGGAACTTCATTTGCAGATGCTTCAGATTTCCATCAGAAAACTGCACAGCTGGGAAATACTGGCAGACACTCAATGGAGGAGCACAATATGAGAAACGCACACAGAGATAACAGCTCAAGGCCAGATTTACATTTGGAGGTGTAATGAAACATTAGTCAGGAAACATTTTTCCTTATCATTTTTACATCATCCTTTTCCAGGTGTGAACGTGCCAGAAAGAAATTCCCTTGCCTGTTCCTTCCTCATCTCTTATTCGCTTTCTGCATCTCGGCCCTTTCCTCACTCCTGAGAAGCCGCCCTCAGAAAACATCTTTGTGTTTACTACAAGGGACCACTCCAATCTGCTTCATCCAGTGATTTTCCACCTAAACCAACATTAGATCAAAGGCAGGGTGTTTCCCTAAGCTGGAATATATTTACCATATATTTCTAATTCTGTTTTAACCCAGCCAGGGCACTGTGTTCCCCACCCACTGCTTGAGTACAGAGCACTTTCCTCTTCCTGCTATCAACAGGGTTTGTAGATGCTTCAGTTTGTAAATTCTCACTTGAAAGGGATTATCTGTATCAGTTGATGATTATTTAAATAATTTGGATTTCAAAAACCCTCTTGATGTGGATTATTTAAATGGAGGTTCCTTTCCCAAGCTCCACACTGCGTTCAAACAAGCTTAAGTTAAAGTGAATTACAGGTACAGATACTTGGGAAGAAAAAAAGCATCTTTTAATTCCCAGAAAATCTAGGCAACAGAAACAGCTTTCCTGACAAACAGAGTGAAAAAATATATTGCTTTAATAACAGGCACCTTCCTAATTTTATACTGGTTTGAACTGCACCTCTACAAAGCCTGGAGGGGCAAACTCACACTAGAAATAATAAACATGTTTGAGCCTACAAAATAAAACCCGTCTGTGAACTCATATGTCACTGGTTCATAATTTCTGCCATCCAAAAGTGAGCAAACCTTTTCCACTAATCATCTTCTCACTCTAAAACTTTAGCATCAACACATGCACACATTTCTGCTCTGTTCACGCAGTCTCTCAGGGACACTGAACAATAGGATTCTCCATTGTCTAAGCCCTGAGCCCTGCTTTAGGACAATTAAGGGAATTTGCAATTGTAATGTGTTCTTGTACCTTGCCTCAGAGAAACGACCTTCGTTATGTAAATGTCTATAAAACAGCAACCAGCAGCACCAAAACATCAGGACAGAAAGGGCAGAGAAGCCAAGGGGGTGCTTGAAGTAACCAGATCCAGTTCCAGCTCAGAAATGAGGAATCCGTTCCTCCCAACCTAGACGAATAAGTCTTCCAAGCTTTAAAAAAAGAAAAGAAATCCCCCTGTGGGCAGCAAAGCTCTTTCTTTGTAGTGGACTAAACTGCATTTCTTAATATAGCCCACAGCCAGGCCTTGTCAAGCATATTGCTCTTGATCCCCAGCCGATTTCCCACTTAGTGGTCATGAGGTGGATTAGTCCTAACCCAGCTGCAGGGCTTAGCCCCTGCTCACAGCAAGGCTGGGGGTGCTCAATCTGCCTAATTTGACACATCAAAATGTTCGATGCTGAACCCAAATTCATTTCTAGGGCCCATAAATTATCAGTGGGTAGGAACCAGCACAGCAAACTGGTGATTAATTCAATTTATTTTGCATTCCTGCTCTGGGAAAGGATAAATAACCCTGTGGAAATGCCTCTGTCTTCACTACAGTGGGAGTTTAAGACAATTAGCTTAGGTGAGCCTCTTGATGCTGTGAGAAATCCCATCTACTGCCAAGAAAATGATGGCTGACTTTAGCACCTTTTTTGTGGGTTGAAATGCCAGTTTGATTGTGGTCCCTCATTTGCTTGCACCATCACAGGGATTGCACACTCCCAATCTTCAGGCTGGATTGGAGCTCCACACCTTCAGATTCTCATCAAGAAGAGCAGCCTGGCCATGCTCAGGATGCACAAAGGTATCAGATGTTATTTTCACTCTGATAACTGGGGACAATTCACACATTTTTTTCTTCAAGTTATCCCCTGGTTCCAGCACACAGCCCTGTGCTGGCAGCACTGGGTTTAAACTTCACCTCAGAGCCTGAAAAACCCAAATGGGCTTTGGAAAATGCTAATCAAAAGCTAAATATTTAAGGACAAACTTAAAAGTTTTTGAGTTTGGTTTGTGTGAATGCCTAACGTTAGACACCACTTCCTCTGTGCTGAACAGTAACTTCCTTCTGTGGCAAGTCAGGAAAACACACAATAAATTGGAGCCTAAAAAGTGATTGTGAGCCCCCAAGCCAAGATTTATGACACACAATGTGACGGTGTTCACAGGGGTTTGAGGATGAGGGAAGAGACGGGGATCTGACTCCATGTTTCAGAAGGCTGATTTTTTATTTTATGATATATATTATATTAACACTATACTGAAAGAATAGAAGAAAGGGTTTCATCAGAAGACTAGCTAAGCTAAGAATAGAAAGAGAAAGAATGATAACAAAGGTTTGTGGCTCGGGCTCTGTGTCCTGGCCACCTGACTGTGATTGGCCATTAATTAGAAACAACCACATGAGACCAATCCCAGATGCACCTGTTGCATTCCACAGCAGCAGATAATCATTGTTTGCATTTTGTTCCTGAGGCCTCTCAGATTCTCAGGAGGAAAAAATCCTAAGGAAAGGATTTTCCATAAAAGATGTCTGTGACAACAAAATCTCCAGTAACTGCAGGTCACGTTGTATAATAGCAGAGAATGATGAGAAGAAGGCCAATCAGGCAAGAAACCAAGTTCCAGCGGAGGGAGAATCTTAAACCAAGCTGTAGATTATAAAGAATCTGCAAAGTCCTTCAATTTCATTGTTCTCTCAGATCCGTGGACTAGATATTAAACTTATGCAAGACACTGGATGTGACAGTTCACATTGTGCAGTCAAACAAAAAAAGTCCTGACTCAGTAAAGATTCCACTCCTTTGAAACTCTGAAATAGGAGTTATGAGCACCATGCTCCTTCTCTGCTATCCTGGCTGCTCATCATTTTATTTTAGTATCTGAATGCTGCTCTTCCTCAGGATAACTCATTAGTTATGACACTCTGTTGGGCTTGCAAGACCCCTAATTTTGAGTTTCAAGGTTTAATAAACTATACAACTTATCTGGAGAGCCCACACCTCCAAGGGACAAAAAACAGAGGTGGATACAGAATTCTGGTTTTCTTGACAAATGTTCCAGCAACAGAAGAGAGGAACAAAGTGTCATCAATATTGTGGCAAACCTCCTTGCCCCTTGCTACTACTGCTTACACCTCCCCACTGTGCTGGGAGATGGATGGGTTTGTGCCAAACTCCTTTAATTCCATAGTTTTTATGGTTATCACCAGAGCAGAAACATCTAGGCAACCTATGTTTCTTTGAATTCACCTTTTTTGCCTCTTTTTTATTTGATTCTGCAGCCTTCTAGTGAGGTTTACAGAATAATTGCCATTACATGTGAGTCCAGGGGTCTTATTCTTATTCTTATTCTTATTCTTATTCTTATTCTTATTCTTATTCTTATTCTTATTCTTATTCTTATTCTTATTCTTATTCTTATTCTTCTCATTCTCATTCTTATTCTCATTCTTATTCTTTTATTCTTATTAATATACTGCTATTATTGTTATTATTGCTACTATTGTTAGTATTTTTATCATCACCATGCTACATCCATGCTAAGATTCAGTTCTTGGGATTATTCTTATTCTTATTCTTATTCTTATTCTTATTCTTATTCTTATTCTTATTCTTATTCTTATTCTTATTCTTATTCTTATTCTTGTTCTTATTCTCATTCTTACTCTCATTCTTTTATTCTTATTCATATACTGCTATTATTTTTATTATTGCTATTATTGTTATTATTTTTATTATTACCATGCTACATCCACGTTAAGATTCAGTTCCTGGGTTTTTTCCCTGTGGAATGTTTCTGCCTGAGAGAGTTAAAGCTGCTCCTCTTCCCTGCACAGGCACATGGAGCCCATATGCCTGCAGCCAGGGATAGAGAATGACAATTAAATAGGTCAATGAACGAGAGTAACCCTCCAACATGAATGCAAATAAATCTCTACTTGCAGCAGGACCTGATGGCTCCAGAAGCAGTTATTTACATGTTGAAGCATTTTGGAGATCTGGGGCATGGCTTGTACTTTGCCTGGACAGAAAATAGCTACCCTAATTTATCTTCAACCCTTAGGAAATATGAAAGGAGGAAAAAAAAAAAAAAGTATGACTGACGCAGAGCTTCATCTTTCCTCTGAATCTGTAGAATTGTCTTTTCCAAGCAATACCCACAGCCTAATCTTTGTCTGATAATTGCTTTTTGCTGCCTTTTTTTTTGTTTAATTGCCTTTGTTTCTATTACTTGAGCACAGAGGAAAGGTCTTTCCTGACAAAAGCAAAGCCAAGCCAGTTAGAAATGAAAGGCTGACACATTCCCTGGGATGACAAACTGGAGTCACGAGCCTGATGCACCGTGAGATGAAAGCTGTTTGTGTGTGACAATCAGGCAGAAAGCAATTTCTCATAATTGCAGCACCTTCATACATCAAGGTACAAACAGTGTTATTCACAGTCTTACAAACAAATAAAACCAGAATCCTTCACAGCAGCACCTTCTTTTTGGGAAAAAAAAAAAAAATAAAGGAAGAAGGAGGGAAGGGAAAGAAGCAAAAGTAAAACTTTGGCTCTTTCCTCCTGTCCAACTCTGTAAGGGTTAAAGGTTAACCCTTACCCTTAAAATCTTACTGC
This sequence comes from Ammospiza nelsoni, assembly GCF_027579445.1. Classification (NCBI taxonomy): domain Eukaryota; kingdom Metazoa; phylum Chordata; class Aves; order Passeriformes; family Passerellidae; genus Ammospiza; species Ammospiza nelsoni. The sequence goes on from NC_080634.1 coordinate 115,421,352, forward strand.
CCTGAAGAGACAAACTCAGTTTTGGACCACTATTTCAGCTGCTTACTATTCAGCAGGGGCAAAATTGAGTCAATTTTTGAAACGTTGGGGTTTCATATCAAGGTAAATAAATGGCATTTTTCCTGTCTACATTTTCTTGCCAGCTCATTAGTACAGCCCAAACTTCATTACTGATCATTCAACCCACTGTGGTTAGTGTTTTAGTGTTTTGACAAAATTCTCTGCTATTATAACATCTTAAATACCAATATATAGGCACTAAAATTTAAGGATTAAGTTCAAAGGCTAAAAAATTGAGAAAAATAAACAGATGCACAAAATACAGAAAACCCAAAGTAGCAAGGTATGGACACTAAAACACTATGGATGACTCGTTCAGGGATAGATAGCCCCGGCATGAAATCATACTTTACTTTTAATAAAACCTCCAGGGCTTTCTAGGGTTACAGCAGAAGCAGCTGAAGGTATTCAGCATCTCTTTCCTCCTCACTCAGCCTCATGGCAATATCTGGTCCAAAGAGTTTGGTGCACAAGGGAAAGCCTTTTATGATCTGCATCACATACTCTAGGCCAAACTGGAAGGTGATGAGATGCCTCCTGTAAACTACAGAGGGAAAAAAAAAAAAAAAAATTTCTCAGACTATTAGAAACAGAATTTTGTCTAAAACCTACATCTGTCATGGTTTGCACACTCACAAGACAATGCTTTGTCCCCAGCCTTCAGACATGAGCAGAGTCATTTCTTGGATTTTGAAAAATGTTTTCATCCCTAGTCACTGCAATTTAAAAGCTGCCAGAGAGTCTGATATCAAGAAAAAAAATCACAGATCATTAGTCAGCTCTGGAAACTCAAAATGTGACACCTGACTCCAAGCAAATTCCATTTTTTCACATCATTCTAGCTCAGCTGCACTAGTGATGACAGGAACCTTCTCTGAATTACAGGTGATCTGAGCCTCTGAACACCCCCTGCACATCCCTGCCCTGCCTCTCCCACCCTCCCAAACCAATTCTGAAAACTGCAAACTGCAAATGCACTTCCATCCCCTCACATTCCCACTGCTCCTGCCCCATCCTCTCCCACAAGAAGGTGAGGAGCACTCAGAGCCAGCAGGACCCTCTGAAACAGATCCAGGGCAAGCATCAGAGCTGGTTTAAAAAGTAAATTTTAAGCTCATACACCGAGTTTTTAACCCTACTGTGAAAAATGCGTGTTTTATGACTGGCTTTTTGCAAATATTCAAATGAAAATTATATGTGTTGTGTTAGAAAGTTATGCTGTATTAATTTTCTTAAGTAGTGTGTTAAATATAGTCTTAGGTTATACCATAATGTTAAAATAGAAACTATGCTATGTAGGATACCTTTTTTTTAAAGAAAGGACTCGCACTGAGACAGCAGCCACAGGACACCCAAATCTTTCAGAGAAAGAGAATTTATTGCTTCATTATCAGGAGAAACGAAATTCTTCTGGCCTCGCTCAGCCATGAAGACACCGTCAGGATTCAGAGGAAGAAGCTGACACTGACCAGACAGAGTCCTGTGTTTGAATGGAATTTATGCATCATGTATGAGGTGTATGAATATGCAACAGGCTATTGTTTTTAAGGGTTAATCTTCTGTTAATGGGTGTCCATTTTTGGGCTTATTTTGCCTAGAAAGAGGTACCCAGACTCTTTGTTTTTTATTGTCTCATATTGTCCTAAATCCTAATTGTCCAAATTATCATTACTCTAATTATATTACTACTTTTATAACCATTTTATTACTATAAACCTTTTAAAAATTTTAAAACCAAGTGATTGGCGTTTTTCATACGCCCAGGAGCAGAGACATGGACAGGAGCTCCTGAAGGGCCTCCAAGCCTGGAAAATCTCTGTCAGAGGGAGCGGGATCCGTGTTTGGGAGAGCAGCCCCGATGGCAGCAGGACATCCCTGCTCCCTGCCATGGGGACAGCTGCAGCACCTGGCCTGGGAGGCTGTAATTCCAGAAATACACCCAGGGCTTCTCAGCACTTCTCCTCCAAACACTCCACACTTTGATGAGACAAAAACACAGGGTAATTTATTTTATTTTCACACTAATCTCGTAAAAGACACAACCTATGATGCTGAATATAAAAACAAAGGAAAACCTAAGTGTGTGCAGAAATTAACCTGGATTAGGTCCACTTCTCACATTTTGCTTAGAACAACTGTGGTTTTACCTCCCTCTTCTAGAATATTTACACTAATGAATTCACCCAAATTAAAATACTTTTTGCTGTCAAAAAAAAACCAAAACAAAAAAACACATATAATATATACTATATAATATATACTATATAATATATACTATATAATTTATACTATATACTATATACTATATACTATATACTATATACTATATAATATATAATATATAATATATATTATATAATATATATACACATATAATAACCTTTAAACACCTCAGAATTAGTTATCATCTTCTGTAGCATGTCACACCTGAATAAGTTACAAACAAAAGCCGCTGCACGGGGCATTGCTGGTTCTGGAGTGGAAATTAGTAGAATGAGCACCTTTCAGCACTCTCATTTCTGCTTTTTTTTCTGCATTTGGAGAAGTTGGCAGCCTCACAGGGACATACATCCATTGCACTACCATAAACTCCTGAATTTCCATCTGTTTTTAAAAGCTCCAGCTGACCTACATTTTATGTTATGGATTGGTTGGAGCTTATAGAGTAGCACGAGCAAAGCAGGAGTCTTGCTGCTAACCACATATTACAAGAAATTAAATCTTTCATCAATAATATGTCCCATGGAAAAATCAAGAGTTTTTAAGAGAAAAACTCTACACATACAAAACAGAAAAAAAATATATATGCACTTTAATTGGATTATGAATACCATCCATTTGATTAATTTTGATTTCACGGACTAAAAAAAATCAAATGTACACATTAAAATTATTTGAGGTTTACAAAAAAAAGGATGAACTTTGATTCACATTTTCAGGAGTGTCCTGGTTTGATGAGGAAGTGAGTCCATACACTAAAGTGAGTCCATACTAGTCCATATACTAAAATAAGGCATCAGAGTCATTCATCATTTTGGGAATCATGTATTTTTGGAATTATCTACAGAATTATTACTGAAGCAAGGTGGGAAGCAGCAACTCATCACAAAAGCATGACTTCCCTACAGGTTTTCCACCTTATTCTGAGGCAGAGAGAAAACTCAACTCTGAGTTTTGGAGGTGGATTTTTTTTTTTTTTGCTCAGTTGTGTTCTTGGCATATTATTGCATATATATCTTGGCATATTATTCTTGGCATTTGGTTATGTTCTTGACCAGCAAGAAGTCACTCCAAAGGCCAATGGAACTCACTGAGGTGAGGAAGATCCAAGCCCAAGTCCTTGAGCTGGATCAAGAACCTCAGCTTCAGTCTCACAGAGTTTCAAGCGCCCTGGCCACCACTCAGCTGGGCTTTCCCTCTTCCTAACTACAAAAATCCTCCACCTAACAAATCTCCTGCATGAAAATGTAGCCAGAGGAAAATTCAGCGAACAAACAACAAGTTTCTACTCTGCTGCACTGCCATTTCCCAACAAAGAGAGGATATTGAGAATTTCCAGAGGGATTTTCATTACAGGCTCATCAGGAGGCCCTCTGTGTTAACAGCCTTTTTCCCTTGTATTTTTTACTCTGCACTGGTTCATTTCCCAGTAACAACTGTAACTTCTTTTGACATTTTCTGTCCTTCTTTACAATTGGGTTATTCAGCTCTTCAGTGAAGAGGCAAAGGGTAAGCTATGGGCTGATTTAAGCTGGCTGACTCAACTGGTCTAATTAGACAGGAGAAATTTGGTAGTAAAAGCAGCTGCTTCCTCCACAAACTGGAAGTCCATCAAAAGAAATGAGCTGTTTTAATGGCCTGAAGACTCATGTGTATCATTAGTAAGAGAGACACACTTTAAAAGTGCTGGTCTTCTCAAACCCTTCTAATTAGATGTCTCTGTAAACCATATTCCAGTGCACATCTTCTCTCCCAAAGTCAAGACAACATGTTTCCATTTCTTCCTGACCACCAACTAAACTGACAAGGACATTTCAGAAAAGTGTTTGGATACATTACCAGAAAATTCAACTTGTCACTTGAGGTTCCTTTATTCCCTTATTATAACTTTGTATGTATATACTTTACTCCTGTAAGTTGTTTATCATTGCTACCTTAACACATCAGTACACACAGGAAATAAAGAGGAGATAAAGATTCCAGGGTGTTTACACAGTTTTCCCCACAAATACTGTCATTTTAAATGAAATAACAAAGACACACAGCCAGAAGAATATCCATGTCGCCTCAAAACATGCTTTGATCCTAAAAATCACAGGCACTGTCCTCACTCAGCCCCTGCCAAACACCACAACACCACTAAAATCAATACAGTGGCACAGAGCTGTGCTGGCTCAGGAGCTGCCACAGGCTCAGGGATCAAAAGCAGGGACTCATGACAGCCTGGAGAAAAGGCAATATTACACCACTCAAAAGAGTGGAAGATGGAAACCCTCCTTGTAGTAACACTGATCTATCAGGAACTCAGAATATCAATTTGGGGTTTATTTTAACCAGCTGCAAAGAACTTTGATGTAAACATTAAAAGTGAGCTGTTCTGCTGGGTTTGGCTGGCACAGAGAAAATTTCCTGCAGAAATTCAGCCCCCAAGGAGCAGTTCTGGAGCAGAATTGGTCACAGACTGAGTTTTGGCTGTTGCTGGCAGGGCTTGCACCATCTCAAGGCTTTCTTTTCTGAGAGTGGCCTGGGGTGTGCCAGAAGCTGGGAGGGGACACAGGCAGCTTGGCTTCACTCATTAAACCACCCTGATCTTCATCTTCATCATTTCCAGCTTTTGCTCTCCCCTGTTCTGGGGGCATGGAGGGGCTGAGAGGATGCTGAGCCACAGGCCAGGGCCACCCCTCCACAGCAATTTCCCCTAGGAAATGTGGAGGTTCACTTGTCTGGCACCTTTGGGATGAAGTTCATCGTACCTCACAATCTGCTGACCATCAATGAAATGTTTTGCCAATAAAAGGAGCCCAGGTTGCTATATAATCTGTCCATGTGCTCTTACACAGCAGGAACCTGCACGGATTCAAAGGAGTGGCACCTCTGCTGTGAGAAAAGATCTGGAGAACTGGGCTGATTCAGCCTGGAAAAGAGAAGCTTTGGCTAATTGTGGCCTTCCAGTGCCTGAAGGGAGCCAACAAGAAAGATGGAGAGGGTATCTTTAAAAGGGATGGAGTGACAGGACAAGGGGGAAATTGGCTTCAAATTAAAATAGAGTAGATGGAGATTAGATATTAGAAAGAAATTCTCAATGTGAGGGTGGGCAGGCCCTGGCAAAGGGTGCCCAGAGCAGCTGTGGCTGTCCCTGGATCCCTGGAATATCCAAAGCCAGGTAAGACACTGGGGCTTGGAGCAGCCTGAGACAGTGGAAGGTGTCCCTGCCATGGCAGGGGATTGGAACAAGATGATTTCTCATCTCCCTTCCAACCCAAACCATTCTGTGATTCCAGGAATGTGTTCTCTGTTTCTCACTACTGTGAGACACCTGAGGAAAAATTTGCTCTACTGCCTATAGATACAACAGCTCATGCAATCCATGTTTTTTTTAAAATACCTCAAAAATAAAAAATTATTTTACCTTAAAATAATTTCAAATCTCATTGTCACATGAATTATACACCATGGTAAAGCAACTGTGGTCTGCCAGGCCACAGACAATTCTCAAGGCAGCATGTTCAGTGCCATATGGGCAATGCAAAAGTTCAGGGTTTTGAAGGGATTTTTTCCTAAGTGCATGTGACAGAACAAAGCACAGCAATAACAGCTGTAGCCTGCGTGCAAATGGAAAAATAAGCACCTCTAATATTGTTGGTTTTCATTTCAGTGCTGGCTAAATGCTTTTGATCATTGTGGGCAGGTGATGAATGCACCACCTGTGTCTTTTTTTGTCCCTGTGCCAACAGGTGAGATTACTTTATCCTGACAGGGGCTGCAGCAATCTGGCTAATGGCACGAGTACAGAACATTGCTCTGTTACCAGATCACAACATTTGCAAAATATTGCCATGTTTTTAAATCCCTGTGTGTATGTGTTAAAACTGAGTCACTGCTCCACTTCCAGTGAAGACCTGAGTGGAACCCAACTCTCTGCTTTTAAACTCTGCTATAAAACATGCTGTCCCCAACAGATGAGCTTCTGCCTCTGTACTTGTGATATCTGCAACAGTTCCTGTGCATTTACAGCTGCTATTAATGCTAGCACAGCAGCCCCCACATGCCCTGGTCCCACATTCTTAGTCTACTGACATCAAATATTAAGCTCAAGATCTTGGAGCAGCGACAGGATCTTCCCTACTCAATTCCTGTCTGTCTCCCACACCCTCCATTTATTTGTTGATGATAAATTGTCCTTATACAGCTGAAGGGTTTGCTGCAGTTCCCACAGCACTGCCCTTCAGTCCCTCATATGCCACCATGATATTTTCTGAAAAATCCCCTTTGACCAGGATTTCCTCCTGGGAAGCTAAGCAGCCTCAGAAAGGAATGAAAACAATAATTATCTGATTGTTGCTTTGGAATGTGGCTTGGACATTGTTTACCAACAGGTGAATGTTTCATTGGTTTCATGTGAATTGTTTTTAATTAATGACCAATCACTGCCAGCTGTGTTGGACTCTGAGGAGTCAGTCATGGGTTTTTATTATTCATTCTTGTAAAACCTTCTGTCTGTATCCTTTCTCTTTCTTTAGTATAGTTTTAGTATAGCAATATAATATAATATATTGCTATATATAATATAATATAATATAATATAATATAATATAATATAATATAATATAATATAATATAATATAATATAATATAATATAATATAATATAATATAATATAATATAATATAATATAATATAATATATATGATAATATATACTATAATATAATAATATATAATATAATAATATATCAGCCTTCTGAGAACATGGAGTCAGATTCTCAGCTCTCACCTCGTCCTGGGCACCTCACAAACACCACACTCATATGTCAGTAAGGCAAAGGTTACAGAGAGTGGTTTATTCTAAACAGAATAAAAATTAAAATTTGGTTTTGCCCACAAAAATCCCATCACCTGTTATGTTAAAATAATGCTTGGGGAAACTGCACAAGGCATGCTCTGGTGGAGGGGTGTTTGCTGAACTTAAACCAGAAAGTACCTTCAGAACTGATGCAGAAGCAAGGTCAGAGAACAGGGCATGAGTCCCAAAGTAAATAAACCCCAAAAACGTGCCCTGGTCTGGTGGAAACAGCATGGATGGCTCCAAACCAGACCCTGTCCCCATGAATTCCAGCAGAGCTGTTCTGTTTCTGTCCCAGCAGAGCAGGGCCAGCAGAGGCTGGGGTCACCCTGGACATCACACCTGATGGTGCAGAAGTGTCTGCAGGCCATGCACTTGAGGAGAACATGCAACTGCCTTTGGGGAGGTTCACAGCTGTCACTTTTTCCATCTTGCAGAGCTGCAAAGAAAATGGTGTAGGAGGATGGCTCAGGATTGCTCTTCTCAAAGGCTCCCTCTTGAAATGGGTGCCTACGCTCTAATACTGACTAAGCTGCTGGGCTTTGCTCCTGATCTCATTAGATAATGATACTGCAATACAAAAGGAGAGGTTAATCTTGACTACATCCCCAATCTCCTTTCCTTGTGTACAGCTGTAAACACCCTGGGAGCATTTGGAGCCACCTCTGTGGGTTTAGGGTCAGCACTTGCACAGAATGGGTGGGGGAGCTGGAGCAGGGACAGGTGGGACCAAATTCTGAATGGGCAACTCACACCAACCCCGGGTGTGGGAGAGCCAGTGTGGCCAGCAAAAATGCCTTTACAGCTCTTGTCACCCCCATCCCACTCTGTTCACCCTGGGTATCCCCATCCCACCCTGCTCACCCTTGTCATCCCCATCCCACTCTGGTCACCCTGGTCATCCCCATCCCACTCTGCTCTCTCTGGTCACCCTCACCCCACCCTGCTCACCCTGCTCACCTTTGTCATCCCCATCCCACTCTCCTCACCCTTGTCACCCCTATCCCACTCTGATCATCCCCATCCCACTCTGCTCACTCTGGTCATCCCCATCCCACTCTGCTCGGTGCAGGGGTGAAATGACCACAGTGCACTCTGCTCACAGCTCTGAGATGTGCCAGGGGAACACAGTGGATCCTCCCCAGGCTGACCACAACCAGACAATTCCCTCCCCAGCCCATTTCTCACACCAGAGGTGCTCAGGGAAGGCAGAAGCAGCCACAGGGGAATGTGGACACCCAGCATGTGCACAGAGCTCTTCCTGGCAAGATCCTATAGCTTCCAGCTGTGCATCTGCAGTGCTTTTATTGGCCCTCCTGGTGCAGTTAAGGAATGTTTCTAGTCCCCAGAAAAACCCGCCAGAAGAACATCTCCACCATTTCCCTGTTCTCTGCACCACTCTCTTGGTGGCTTTTGCAAATCAAAACACATTATTCCACTTAAAACCTCACTATTTTCCTTCTGAAATCCAAGAGACACAACTCCCCCCAGTTTTCACCAGCAAACCACTGTTGAGACAAACAGAAGTAGCAGCCATTTATCTGGCACATAAACATCCTCTCCTTTACACCCAGCAGGAAAGCAAGCTCCAGAGATGCTCAGCTAATGAGGAAATTCAGACAATGATGTTGTTTGCAGCTATAAGGAGGCAAAATAACCCAGACAGGTCTGAATTGGACCCACCACTGCTACACATGAGAGCTCCAACCAATTCCTACAACTCCTAAAGGAAGCAAGAACAAAGCACCAACAATCTGATTACCAGGGAAATGACTGGGAGCAGAAAATTACTCAACTTATGTAATGTAATAAGTCCCCTATTGAAAAGCATCTGCAAAATGCTGCCATTTCTTCATGCCATTCCTTTCACCACTCAGATAAAACAGCTTCCATTTTACATTCATTTTTCCTGCTATTTTAGCCTGTTATGCTGTTAATCCAGTAGCAACAGACCTGAACCACTTCTAAGCAACTGCTACTCTCTTGCTTTTCATTTAAAAAAAAGAAAAAAATCAGGTTGCCGCTGCTTTTCCATAATTACATCATATTGTCACTACAAAGGAGGAGAAGGAATATACACCTTGCTTAAAATGTTATCTTCAAAGTGTTTGTTGCAGTGATGTGCAGCCAGTTTTAGTAGATAAATAAATATACCTGAGTGTATGTGCATACATATATTTAAATATGAGAACAGAAAACCTATAAATATCTATATATAACCTATATATACACAGATATATCTATATATAGATATATATAGATAAATATAGATAAATATAGATATAGATATCTATATCTAGATATAGATATATAGATATATGGATATATAGATATATAGATATATATGTGGCCTGTGTGTATATATACATTCACTCATATTTACAGGTATCTATATAGGTATATTAAATGTACATATATTGAACATATTTATATCTAGAAAGACAATGCACACACAATATATTTGTGATACATTACTTTTAGTGTTCTGATGCTTTCAGACACATCTATATGGGATGGTTTCTACTGACACATTCTACCACTATATAAATATGCCCTGAATGTTGGTGACATTCAACACAGACATTTAAAATTAATTTCATTGGCTTCTGTAATCTTTAGAATGTAGTTTTAGCAGTGAAACATACAAATAAGTGAAAAAGTTCCTTCTGGGTATTAGCCCATACCCTTCCCTTATCAAACTTTATTAATTTTTGTTAATTTGGTCCAAAATGTTCTACCATAAGACAACAGCCCTGGCAGAATGCTGATACCTGTTCCTTGGCTAAACTCTGCCCATTGTGTCATTGCAGTGATTCTAACATTCCATTGGGCCTGTACTTTTAGAGCAGCACAGTTTGAGCACCCAAGAAGAATTGTAGGTTGGCTTTGAAGTTATTTTTATTTACTGTAAAACGTGTGCCACCCTTTGTCCCAATTCACTTTGCTGCAGGAGCTTATTTTTACTGCCTGTCAATAAGAATCAAAAGATGAGTGCTGAAATGTCACAGCCATGCCCTATATGGGAAGGCCTGCTTTATTTTTATTTGTTTGGTCGATTTTATAATGCAAAAAGGATGCATGGGATTCAGGAGACCGATGCCCGTATTTCTGCTAGGAGACTAAAGAGTAAATCTGTTAAGTATTATCATGTATATTCAGAAATTTCATCTTTTTTTGGTGTTCCCAGATGTCAACCTACTGCACAAGGCACAATCATCCTCCATGGACACCAAGTCTGACACTGACCCTGGGGCTCAGGGACTGGTGAATACTTCAGGTTATGCATTTCTACTTCAGGTTATACATTTCTCCTTCAGGTTATGAATTTCTCCTTCAGGTTTAATGCATTTCTCCTTCAGGTTATGCATTTTTCCTTCAGGTTTAATGCATTTCTCCTTCAGGTTACAAATTTCTCCTTCAGGTTATTAATTTCTCCTTCAGGTTATGAATTTCTCCTTCAGGTTTAATGCATTTCTCCTTCAGGTTATGCATTTCTCCTTCAGGTTATTAATTTCTCCTTCAGGTTATGCATTTCTCCTTCAGGTTTAATGCATTTCTCCTTCAGGTTTAATGCATTTCTCCTTCAAGTAATGAATTTTTCCTTCAGGTTATGCATTTCTCCTTCAGGTTTACATCATCATTCTCCCAGGCAAGAAATCAAGTATCAAATCCTCCTTCAGGGCTGTCTGTCAGGCTCCTCTGAGTGTTTGTGATAGAGCAGCTCACACATATTGTCATAACTCAGCCTGTAAGACAGCCGGAGCTGATTTATTATAATCACAAGTGCAGCAGCTCCATCTCCTATTTGCAGTCACTGAAAACTTTCCTGAAACTGGTTAAAATGTGCCCAATGTGAGTTCCACTTCAGTGATGATTTATACCACAGGGAAACTTTCCATGGGCTCAAACAAACAACTGGCCAGCCATATTATTTATTTTTAAATTCAAAGCTTAGAAAAATCAAATCAGCCAAGAAGGTCTAACAATGGTCTTTGCTCAATTATGTGATAAGAGGCCAGGCAGAGTGGGCGCAGAGAGTGAGCTGAGGCTCAGAGGACTCAACCCATTAAATTGGGCACTCTGAAGATGCTAAAATGGAAAGGACAGGGCTGCTGTTCCTGGAGGAAATCCCACCAAGATGTGTCCCCAAAGAAATTGTGGAATGCTGAACTTTACCATGGCATGCAGGGGGAACAGGAGTTTGGGGTGGTGTAGAACCAGCCATGGGGTGGCCATGGCAATTACAGAGGGACAAACATCCATCACAGCACACTCAGGGGACCTGCCAAAGGCAGGGAAAGGCATGGATCACAGGCTGAGGAGGCACAGGCCTGAGAAAGCAGGTGGAAATGGGGATTAAAGGGGCCAGAGACATGTCAGGAGGCAGCTACCCCGGTCTGGCAGAGCTCCTCATCCCTGCAGCCCCAGCCCAGCCTCCTCATCCCTCCTGCCCAACACTGCTCCCAGATTTCTCTGTGGGAATGTGTCACCACATTTCTCTCCACAGAGAAAAGCAAGGCACAATTCTTCCCAAGAATATTTCTGGGATTCACATTCTCTGAACCTCAGAGAAAGGAAAAACAATTCTTATCTCATTTACTGCTCCTGTGTTGTTCACAAGTGGAATGCATCATGGAAGACTGTTTACCTGAAGGGAACTGATAATTGGATTCTGGTGTGTTTTGATTCACTGACCAATTGAATCCAAGGGTGTGTGGGGCTGACAGTCACGAGATTCTGTGCAGTTGAGTGCTTGGCAGATTCAGTTTAGATGTAATGTAATGTAGTGTAATATCATATAGAATAATATAGTATAATAAAGTAATTAATTAGCCTTCTGATATGATGGAGTTCTCCTCATCATTCCTCCTCTTCATCAGGGGCATAAATCTCTATGATAGGAATGCCTTCACCTCTGTGAGCTCATGAGCAGGAGACACCACCATGGACCCAGTGGTCAGCAGCAGAAATTTTTCCACATCTGTTGCTGGAGCAAGAGGTTGAAAATCTGAGGGGTTACTGGAGATCCAGGTGCCAACAACTGAAGGAGACCAAAGTCTGAGGGACTGATGGGATGGACAGCATGTCCAAAACCCACTGGTGGAGAGATCTTCTGTGTGTGTTTGTGTGCAAGCACAGCCAGCCAGAGAGGAGGGATGCCAGGGAGGCCCTGGGGCTGCTCAGCTTTGCCCAGGTGTGATCTGTGTTTAGGAGATCTCTGTCCTCCTGCTGCTCCATCCAGCTGCATGGATGCACTGCCTCACCACCAGCTGCACTTGCAATTCCAGAACCAAGGCTGCTGCACTCCAGGGCAGGAGGAATCCCCTCATTCAAAGTCCCACCATCTCCAGCTGCTCCTAACAGTTTAATTTTTATTACTTTCTAATTACTGTCATTATCATTGGACACTCCTTGAGAAGAACTCAGCAGTTCTGGTTACAAGACAGACTGACCCAACTCACTGTCCAAAAACTCTCCCATCATTCATCTTTCTATTTATCTACTGTCAATTTGTTCCTCTGGGGAAAATTCTTCTTCAAAAAATTCTGCAAGACTCAGGGTCATAATTAAAACCCATGGGAGTAACTTTTCACTGCCAGAGTAACTTTTCACTGCCAGCTGTGCACAGATGTGCCCCCCTGCCCTGTCCTTGCCTTTCTGGCTCACATTTCTCTGGTGGCAGCATCAGAGCTTCACCTCTGCAGGTGGAGAAGGAGATGGAACTCCATCCCAGACAGGCTTCAGCTTTATGAGCCTCAAACAGCATTTTAGACATCAGCCCTTGATATTCATATGCAATAAGCTGGCTGCAGTTTGTGGCTTTTTGACCCAGAAAAATAAAATGCTCTTCCTCTAATAGCAAATATTTAGCTCCAATCCCTTTTCCTTTAATTGGGTGCTCATTTACCCATTCCAGCCCTGCCATGCTGGTGTTATTAGAGCGCTTAATTTTCAAAGCACTTGAGGTAATAACTGCATCATGACTAAAAAAAAAATTATACTGGCCAGGCTTTGCTGGTGCAGCCCCATCCACCTGACTGCTTCAGAAGCATAAAACAGATGCAACAGGGCAGAATTTAGCTCCATTGCTTAACAAGAGTATTAAAAGCTTCAGTTTGTGGTGGTTTTTTTCCTTTAAATTTCATATTAACCAGGTGCATGGCTACATTTGAAACTTCTTTCTTCTGTCTTCTGTTTTATGTAGGCATAAAAGCCCACCCTCTAAAGCTCAGCAGGAGACAGAGCACAGGTCCATTCTCATTTACCCAGGAACCTGACCACTGCATATTCAATCTTCTCCTCTCTTTTGTAGCAGATGCTCTGCAATTATAAACAACATTTGTCATTACTCTAAACATATGAGGCCGGAAGAAATATGATTCTTACACAAAAGATGCAGGCTATACATACTAGATGAGAGGCAGATGGTAAATTAGCTTGTAAAGCCAAGGTCTCTGCCATTTATTTTTATTTGGAACAGATACATAACCAAAAAAAAAAACCTGAACAAACAAGTGGTTATCTCTATGGCTATTATGTAATTCCATGTAGCTCTGCCTGGTAAGAATCTGGATGGATTTATCCCTGTACCTCCTGAAGAAAATTAAGTCTGCAGAGTGCATCTGTTCCCCCCACAAATCAGCAGAGCCCAAATGAGCTGTGAATGGGAACAGAAGCCCAGCAGTGACAGGAAGGTGCAGTCAGGGCCTGCAGGGTGACTCGAGCCACATTGCAGCACACACCTCCACCACACATTTCCATTTCCCAGACAGAACTTTGTCTTTGCTCTGTCCTCCTTCCAGAGACACTTACACAGCACTGGTCCTGATGTATTTTATGCCACCCCTCACATTCAGATCAAATATTCCCTCTGAAATCTTCTTTCCTAAGCGACAAAGCGTCCACAGGCCAAATGAAACTCAAACATCTGCACCAAAGCACAGAATTCACAAGGGAGCTGCTTTCAAAATAATCATCAATGGGATATTTTAGCAGGCCTCCTTGCAGTTACTTTAGGAAGCTACTGAGCTTCAGAGTTACTGAAAATAGCCAGAACTGTTTGGCCTCCTCTGTCTGTGCTGTTATCCTTCTCCATCACACCTGGGGATGAACAACTTAAAGAATTGGTTGAAAAGGGCAGTAATTCTGCCATTCATGGTGTACTATGTATTCCTCTGGTAAAGCTGGTGAAAAAGTGAGTGCATTTGGACAATCTGGGGACCCTCAGTTTTTCCATTTCCTAATAGACTTTGATATCAAGAAGGAGATGTCTGTTAAAGATTGTTCACAGACTTTGATATCAAGAAGAAGTCTGTTTAAGCTTGGTCCTGGGCTTGATAAGGAACACTCTGCCAGTCCTAGGGACTAAAGTTCTGAATGTAAATTATTTTCACAGTAGAAAATTTTCCACATGGTAAGTAAGAGCTTGTGGGTTTGTTGTCCTTCTGTAGCAGTGGTGCTAACCAAAAATTGCTGGGTCCAAAGCTGGCACAGTGGGCAGGCAATCTGAACGACCAACACCTCAGCCTCTTGCTGTCCCAAGGCTTTTGATAAGAGATAAAAGGCCTTGTGCAGAAATTCCTGATACAAGATTAGGCAATATTAATTGCATGTGATTTCCTTTAGAAGGAATGCTTTAAAAAAAAGGGGCATCTTGTCATCTGACATGGATGACATGTTTCAACAAGATATTTTATCAAAGCTCTTAAATAAATGAATCCCATAAGAAGGTAGGTGGCCAGTTCTCTCAGATGCCTGCAGCAAAGGAATGGACTCTGGGCCCACTGACCCAAACTCCCAATTTATTTTTGACAAAAACTCAGCCTTATGTAAGATACATGTCCTTCTGCACCTCTCCAGATGCAAGTCACAGAGGCTCTGGGGTTAAAGCACCACTGGCTGATTTAGCTTTTGCCTCAAGGACTTTCATTTTGAGAATGAACACCCACCTTTCAGTTTGCAATGCTTTAATTACAAATCCAAATCAGTTCATTCCCACGTGCCAATCATGTAAATTTTGCTGGGGATCTCCTTGCATGTTGTTTCTTGTCTTGACTTGTTATTTTAATAATAACACCAAGCACTGTTTTCTAATAGAAGACAAAGTTATGCCTCCAAAGCTCAAAGGGTGCAGATGTGAATTATGAAGCAGCTGAGTTGAGTGAGGGCCTGCCACATTCTGAGTGTCATGTTCTGACTGTCTCCACGGTTTACCTACAAGAAAAATGCTACAGAGAAGTGTGAGAGGAAAATAGTAATAATTTCTCAGAGGATACAGAGCTGAGCTCTGAGATATTAAATCCCCATAGAACAAAAATCTGCCCTAAAGATCTGGTAAGCTCAGACCCCAAGAACTTCCAGAGGCACTTTCCAAAATGGCATGAAAGAAAGTGCACAACAAAAAATGAACTTTAACAGCATTTTTACTCAAATTAGCTTCTGCTTTTTTCTGCTCTTGTGATTTCTCTTTCCTTTCAGTGAGGTTGTGGAAAACCCTGATGAACCATGTGATGTCTGAGGTTTCCAATTGCAAAATGCCTCTTGCTTGATCTTTCCTCAGCCTTCAGATGGATCTGCAGACTACAGAAACCAAAGTCTGCTTTGAAATGTGACAAAAGTACACCCAGATGCTGCTGCTTGTCATCTGTACCTCCTCAACACCTCGAGCAGGGCATGGCCACCTATGGGCAGAGGAGAAATCATTTCATCAAACCCCACTCAGCATACAGCAAGCTGTACTGAAGGGTGTCAGGGTGAGCTACAGCCAGCCCCCAACACTTTTTGTGAGAGATGGAAACAGCACAGACCAGAGCTCAGACTCCCAACAGCTCACTGTGATCACTTCCTGGCACAGGAATTCCAGAATGATTTAATTGGCAACTCTCTAAAACCGCCTTCCTCAGCCACAAGGTTTCACAGCAGCAGTTAATAAAGTTTATTGTATCAAAACATTAGCTAGAATAAAAAATAGTGAGGTCATTGTGATGTTTAGGTTTAACAAACAATACAGCAAGGAGAATGAAGATGTTCTGCTTTAAGGCTCAGTGACCAAAAAGCCCTGAGTCAAACTCAAGGCACATTTCTATAAAAGCTCTAGGTCAAAAAATCCTCCAAACAAACAAAAAAAAACCTCAAACCCCAACAAAAACAAACCCACAAAAACAATGGATTCTGCTGGAAGGAAAACAAGTAATGCTGAAGTAAGGGCATACTCAGCTGGGAAACAGCAGAAGGCTCAGACAAAGGGGCTGACCAAGATTTGTTCCCAATAACCTCTATTTTACAGAACACATGCAAGAGGACACTGGGAAGAGTTATTTATCACTTAATAAAACACTGTGAACTACTCCAGTAACAGCAACTACTCAATGTATTTTTACCATCTTGACACAGCTTAAGTGTTAAAAGAAAAACTACACAGATTTTATCAAGGTTAAAACATGTGCTTAGAAACCCTCTGCTAAAAATCATGCCTCATTTTAATTAATTTTGCCAACACTTCAAGCCGCTGAAAAGGAACTACACAATATTTGCCTGAAAACAGCCTTTTACCAGTATTGCAGTTGGTTTCAGCTGGCCTAACTTGTTTATTCCTCCTAACATATGGATCTTAATTTGCACAAGAGATGAAAACAACTGTCAGACAAAGCAGGCAAAAAATGGTGGAGAACAATACAATCCATCTGGCAGAGAGAGGAGAGGGGGAAAAGAAGGAAAAAAAGAAGGAGAGGAAATTTCAAGGAGAGAAAGAAAGGAAAGAGGAAGAAAGAGGGAAGGAAGTGTCGGAAGGAAGTGTCGGAAGGAAAGAGAGAGAAAGGGAGGAAGAGAGGAGGAAAGAAAGAGAAAGAGAGAAAGAGAGAAAGAAAGAGAGAAAGAAAGAGAGAAAGAAAGAGAGAAAGAGAGAAAGAGAGAAAGAAAGAAAGAGAGAAAGAAAGAAAGAAAGAAAGAAAGAAAGAAAGAAAGAAAGAAAGAAAGAAAGAAAGAAAGAAAGAAAGAAAGAAAGAAAGAAAGAAAGAAAGAAAGAAAGAAAGAAAGAAAGAAAGAAAGAAAGAAAGAAAGAAAGAAAGAAAGAAAGAAAGAAAGAAAGAAAGAAAGAAAGAAAGAAAGAAAGAAAGAAAGAAAGAAAGAAAGAAAGAAAGAAAGAAAGAAAGAAAGAAAGAAAGAAAGAAAGAAAGAAAGAAAGAAAGAAAGAAAGAAAGAAAGAAAGAAAGAAAGAAAGAAAGAAAGAAAGAAAGAAAGAAAGAAAGAAAGAAAGAGAGAAAGGGAGGAAGGGAGGAGGAAAGAGAGAAAAAGAGAGAAAGAAAGGAAAAGAAAGGGAGAAGGAGAAAGAAAGAGAAAAAAACAAAAGAAAGGAAAACAGAAAGAAAAAAAGAAAGAAAAAAAAGGAGGAAAAAAGAAAGAAAAAAAAAGAAAGAAAAAATAAAGAAAGAAAAAAAAGAAAAATCTCTGTCGGAAAGTGGGTTTTTGCTCGCTCCCGTTCTGCATCTCTCCCTCCCTCCTTTCCCATCTTAGCAACAGCGGCAGCGCCCGGGTTACTGCAGTGCATTGCCCGGCAGTAACCGCGCCGGCCGGGCGGGCATGCGGCACCTCCGGCACCGCACCTGCCCCAGCCCCAGCCCCAGCCCCAGCCGGGCCGGGCCCGCTCCCCAGCACGGATTAGCGCCTCATCCCGGCCAAATCCCCCCTGCCGCCCCCCGCCTCCCCTGCGTTCCGTTTGGGCATCTCCGGAGGGCATGGCAGAGGAGGGTGGGGGATGTTTGCAGTGAAGTCATACAGAGGATGCTGCGAAAAAATTAAATAAATAAAGCGGACGGCTAAATAAAAATAAAGGGCTCTGTCCGAGCGTGTGTTGCAGAGCTAATTCCTAAGACAGCACCGAAGCAAATCGGCAAAGCCCAGGCTGTTTAAATCTCCGCTGATGGTTTGACAGCGGTGAAGTTTCCATCTTATGCAGAGAGCGGCATTAGCATCACACGCGGCGCTGGGATCGCGCTGTTCCGATGACACTATCTCGGGCTGTGACGGCCACTCCTGGCCTTCCATGAATAGCAAACACCTGCCCAGGGCTCCGTGTTCCCCCCCGGACACCCCGGAGCCATCCGAGTGCTCCATTCCCCTCCTGCCGCCCAAAGCTGCGCAACAACAACCCGGACAGCAAAGATAGCACCAGCACCGCTCTGCTTTGCTTGCACGGGGTTGGAACCATCAGAACAAACCCAAAATAACAAGAAATTGGGCGTTTTGTGCCGAGCGTGGATTTCTGCAGTGAAAATCCCCGGTTTGCACGGTGCCCGGCCGGAGCCCGCTCCCTCCGAGGTTATCCAGACCAAATCCCAGCAGAGCTCGAACGCAGCGCAAGTGACTCATTACAGCCCTAAAAATAACAACCGAGAAATTTCCAACTAAAATGTTGCCTAATTAACCATGAATACTGAGAAGTGTGAGAGGGGAGGGAGGAAAAAAATAAAAGAAAAAAAAAAGAAAAGCAATCCCTGAGTTGTTGTGGTGTTTTGCAAGCAAATTTATTACTATTTTCTTGCTGGATGCACTCAATTATATAGGCAGAATATTTCCATCTCCATCCTATATTATAGCAAACCCACCTAGAAAAAATAGAACAAATGTCCTTTCGTGGCTATATAGAAAGCATGTATCTTTTCCAAGTAAAGCTGAATGACTTTGACCCAGACAGAAAGCTCCAAAGTACTTTTCATGCCCCCTTTGTATATAGGGGGCTATACATAATTCATCCCCAAACCACAATTCAGATTATTTCATGGTGCTTTTAACAAAAATGACAGAAACCCGAGGCACTGACTTTTCCACCAAATCCTCTTGCAAGCAGTTTTCAGGAGTCCTAGTATGAAAACCTACATGTCTGTAATTTTTCTGTGAACTGGTAAAACCAATTTCTGTGTTCCCATTTATATTTCAAAGTGCAGTTCAAATATACAGCTCAGAAACCAGGACTCACTTCCATCTCTTTCTCAGCCCTTAGATAAATGGCTTTGTGACAAGACAGTGAAACTTTGGCCATGTTTTGTTCCAAAGCTCTGCAGATCTCGCTTTTCGCATTTAAGGATCCACACTGGATCTAACACAGGGCTCTTTCTTTTCCCCTCCAAGCCAGCTGGGTCCCTCATCCTAAAAGAAAGGAGAAGTATCCTGACTAAGCAGCCCTATTATTTCTACCAAATGTGCTGAAGTTCCCTTTTTGCCGGTCCATCCTAACCTCATAGCAGTTCCTCCAGGAGCCCTGGGGCTTTCTGAAATCATGAACCTCACTGACCCACAGGAAACCCCCAGGACGTGCTTGAACGTAGCCTGGATTCAAAGGCTGAGACATATTTTCAGTTCTGGAAGATCCTTAACCTCGCAAGTCACTCAAAAATCCCTTTCCTTCAAACCTGAAGGAATATTGTTTCTACCTGTTGACCAATTCCCTGAAAGTTTTATGGGGAAAATGCCAAAGTCAGCTGAGACCTTCTGAAACTTTTACCTCTTTAACCTCTCCCAAATTCCCATGTTGGCAACAGCTCCTGCTGAATGGAATGGGTCAGATGGAGCAGCTTTGATCAAGGACTGACCTGCCATATTCCCATATTCCTTCCCTGTTAATCCCACTGACCTCAGGGGAAATTACAGCAGGAATTAACCAGCTCCAGAGTCACACCAATCTCTGCCATGAGTCTGATAAAACCTCAGAAGAACAGCAGCATTTATCATGTAAACCTTGGAATCAAAATGCCCCTCCCTATATTTAAAGAGAAAATGATATTTAATAGTTTAATTAAGCAGTTTAAGGCTGAGACAAAAATAAATGAAAAATTCCAATTTGAAGTCTACCATGGCTTCTTTAGCTTCTTTGTTGTTGACAAGCAATGCAAATTCGCCTTTCTTTGGGCTTTTAATGAAAAGTAAAAGACATGACATACCATGAGTTGCATTGTCTGAACAATCAAGCTAAGCACAGAACACAATGGCAGCACTGCTAATTATTCCTCCTTCTGCTCATTTAGAGCCTAACCTTAACATTACTTTGCAATGCCATTTTTACTGAAGGGAATTGCTCTTCAGCTGAATTCCTGTCCAGCATGCTGGCACAAATTGTCTTTGCAAGGAAACAGCACTTCTGCCTTTGTGATGCAACACTCTTGAAAGGTTTTAACTAATTCATTACAGTCATAGAGAATGATGTAGAAATAGTAGATTTTCTTTTCCAAGCTCCATTTAAGAATAGAAACACCATTAATTAAAAGACATTTTTGAAACAGCATTCCTTATCTCTTCTTACCACAACCAGCACCCAAGAACAATGTGAACTGAGAGGCATCTCCTTCTTTTTTTTTTTCCCCAGCATGTTTTCTGCTACTCTTCTCATAAAAAGTGAATTCAAATATTTCACATTACAGCAATGAGAGAGACATTTAGCACAGGGAATCCACAAGGAATGCTGAACTGCAGCAACCACCAGTTGGAGGCACAATGCAGTGCCCAAGAGAAGGGCAATAAAGTCCCAGTTTCCCACTGGAACAGGCACCAGTGTAAGGTATTCAGAATAGTTTCATATGTAATCCACCAGGTTTGAACAGATATATCTCAAATTACACACAAAAAATCTTCTACTTGCAGAACCACTACAACAATTCAGAGTATCTGAAGTGTTTGGTTCCTACCTTCACTGGGGACTATTTAGGCAATTTGGTTTTCTATTTCTCTAATGGAAAATCTTTTCTCTTAAAACCAATATATTGAGCCAGTCCCTGGAGGAGGGAACGTGGCTGGGAGGAAAGTTTGGTTCTAGAAGGTTTCTATAACCTCACCAGCAACTCACTGAAACACTGAAGGAAGAGACCTTTGGAGGTCACCTGGCCCAGATTTCTGTCTAAGCAAGACAACTTCCACATTTTCAGCAGCTGGGTGTTTTGCCAGGACATTGTTTTGTTCAAGCCAAGTCACCCAGGCATGTCAGAAAATCTGAACAGGGGTTTTGGGTATAGAAACCCTCAATCAATCCTGGCCAGTGAGAAAGAGATTCAGTTAGGAATCCCAAGCTTTTAAATCTTAAATGAGACATTTTGGCATGGCTCCATTTCTTGGAGGACAAAAAAACCTTCAGTGTTTTGTGTTCATTCTGATAAGATAAAGAATAATTTTGAATGTACCAAAGCTGCTGCCAAACCAAGCTGTTCTCCTATGGACAATGTGGCTCCATGCAATTTTAGAAAGTAATTAAAAGAGGGCCAGTGGGTCTACACACAGTTTTGATGTTGAAAAACCCATTAAAGCATGAAATCTGCAGATCTTTCAACAAATGAATAATTGTATGCACAGCCTGTCGTAGCACTTTCATGGCAACAGCTCCAGAGCTTTTCATTCCACACATTTTTAGACTATTGAAGCCTTGGTGTTGTGATCATGATACAATTCACAGACAGCAGCCAAGAACTTGGTGAAACAATTTCGAGTGGGACCTTTAAGCCAGTGGATTTGTAGTTTCAGGGCCAGTGCAGGTACCAAGCATGGCTCAGGTGAGGGCTGCACTGGCAGGGCCTTATCTCTAAAAAGAACTGAAGCACACAATCATGCCAATTTACATTGCTGGGAGAGAGTTCCTCAAGGAAGGGCAATTATGGCATTTAGTACACAAAATTCTCCTGGAGATTTCAATAGTTTTCTCTTGGGCATACTTCTTTTTGCTGGCAGGAATTTACTGCATGACCTAGTTTTCCTTTCAGAGAGGAGCAGCCACACACACCAAAAAAAAAAACCCCAAAAACCTAAAAACTCTCTAGGAAACACATGGTTACACAAAGCCAGTGAAGGCATGAAAGGAATTGATGCCAAGCAGAGGAGAAAGAACAGAATCACCTATCAGAACTGGAATCAACCAAGAACCTATAGAGAAGAGAGCTGAATAATCTCTTCTTACTCCAAACTTCTCTTCTTTGAGAAGTGCCCAATATTTATAATTTTGGAGTGAACTCTTGCAGTGTGTATCAGCAAAGGAGAACCCAAAGAGCATCCTGGTCCCTGACTGAACCTCAGGATTCAGTCCCAGTGTTTTCATCACAGAAATTATAAGCTTTGAGAGACCCATCTAAGCTGTAGAGAAACCTAGAGCTCACAGCATTTCTTTCCAAACACAGCCTTTAAGGAAAACAGTTTTTATCCTGGTGCCTAAAGCCTTCTGAAATTCTGAGATACTCACTGTTCTGAAAGAGTACTGAAAAAAACAACCATCTCACAAAGCAGCCAATTGCAGGAGCAAAATAACAAAGCCTCCTCACTTCCCCCACCCCCATTTTAAACTCCTGCGTGCTCTACCCACCCTCAACAATAAATTGTAGACAAGGCAGGATCACAGGACAGATATTTGGCAGCACAGCAACACTATATTTACTTCAGATCCTCAAGAACGGGGAGGCAGAAACGAGCAGCTGTATGAACTGTGGATGGAACCTTGTTTTCCTCACCTTTCTTTCTCCACCACGGCCCTTCCTGGATGGAGTAGGACAGTTCTTTGAACTCAATGTTCACAGCTGGCCTGCGGGGCAGGTAGGAGAACCTGTGAGCTTCTGTCAGAGCATTGTCCACTTTTTTCAAGTGTCCATTGATGAGGTGGATGTCCTGGGTGTCGGTGCCGTTGGAGACCACCTCGTCCACAGAAACACACACAGACTTGGGCTCGGCCATGGTGCAACCAGAGCTGCTGCCACCCTGCAGGGAAATGGAGAAAGTTCACAGACTTTTGTTTGGGAACACGTTTCAAAACCTTCTGCGCCAGAATTGTTCTTTAAATAGCACAAAAATCCAGCTGTACTGCGCTAAAAGGTGAAAGAGGAGTAAAATAAATCAAGCTTTTGTTGGTTCTTTTGCCTGAGTCTTGACAGAAGAGGTAAAAGAGCTCTTGCAGCACATACAGTTCCTTTAGCACTAGTTTTTCTTTCAGATCTTGCACCAGATTAATACATTTATAAGTTCAGTCCCCATTGTATTTGGTTTCTCATGCACTCAAGGAATTTGGTTCTAGTTACTCTGATTCCAGGGCTTGGGACAGAGCTGAAGGGGGAAGAGCGCTGGCTGAACTATTATTTGTGCAGACATTTCAAAAGACAGCCACTCAAAATACCTAACAGCTCTTGCTCCTCTGGATCAGCCTATGCTTCTGTCAAGGTGAAATTATATTTCTGAGAATTTTCAAATGTACTATTTCATGCTTTATTTTCTCCTGCACTGCTAGTTCTGGAGACTTTGCCACCTGGGATGACAGTACAAGGTTTTTCTGGAGGTCTTTTAGGAAAGCACAATGCTTTGCACCCAAAATCCTTGAGTGCTTTCCATGCTTGATAGTGATAACTAATGGAAATCTTATCAGCTACATGAGCACACAAACCCTGCTCCAGTTCTTGCACCACTGACACTGTAAGGTCAATGTCCTGTGCTCACAGCCATCCCTCTTGCTACACTTTGCCTATCACAGCACTCTGTGCAATTCCATTTGGCATTTTTTGGACTAAACCTCCTTCCCCTCCCCTCCTGGCCATGACAATGGCCTTCCACCCATCTTTCTCCTTTTTTTTTATTATTATTTTTTTATTATTATTTATTATTTTATGGATTTTTTTATTCCTTTTACCACCACAGGTGCCTTGCACCAATATGAGCAGGATGTGTGTAAGCTCAAGAGAAAAACAGTCATAAATTTTCTACAGCTAAAGAGAATTTTGAACAGTTCTGTTTAAAGGCTGTTTGCTGTCATCTGTTGTTTGGCGGATGTCACAAGCAGAGCCAAACATCTGCACAGTTGCCTATTAGGAAATTTAGTATTTTTGATGCAGATTTGTATTGGAAAGGACTCCTGTAGATGGCTGATGTGCCAGGCCTTCCATGCTGACACATAATACAAAGTCATGCCCTGGAAAGCAGATGTGCTGCACTACTTTTCAATGCATGAACACAGAGCTGCAGATCTTGCCACTGTTTCCCTCTATTTGTCCAATTCAGCTAAGAAGGGACACTGCCTCCTCTTGCCTGTGCCACTTCCATTTCCTTCTCATGGTTCCTGGTATTCCCATCTTTGCTGTAACAGCAGCCCAGCTCAGATCAGTCACTTGTCATGAATGCTGACAAAAACATTTAAAAACCTCCAGTCCTACATAATCACTGATGGAAAAAAAGTATTTCTGCTTAACCACTCCAGAAGCTGGCATCTTCACATTCTTCACACACAAGCCCCAAGTTCTGGATGAAAATAATCAGCTCTGCTTACCACATTTTCTCAAGAAAGAGATTTTAATCACGCTCTCACCTTACTTAGAGGTCAGGTATCCACTAACACTTACTGTCAAATTCTTAAATAGTTCACTGCCATGGTATGTAATTTGAACATAACAAGAGTAATGTGAAACATCTTAGAGCTCAACAATCAAAGCTGGGGAACTTCCCTAGAAACTAAGAGAAGGCGAGTTAACAATGTTCTTCCCTGAATGTTTTCAAGGCTCACTCTGGCACTCATAATCTCTTTTGTTCTGAGGAACCACTGGGCACTTTCACGCAATCAGAGGGAGTATCCAAAAATGAACTCCGAATGAGCAGGTCACCTTGATTATCTAGGTGACAGTCAGAGCTTCTCCAGTTTAGATCGATTCCAAAAGAAACATCCTTTGGACAAGCCTTGCCTCTGACTATTGAATCACCCAAGAGTATGAAGCCAAAGATTTTTGTTACTGGGACATTAAACAATTTCAGTCACTGTGTGGACCGAGCTGCCTGTTCACACACCTTCCCCTTCCAGGGACCACTCGCTATGGGAGAGGATCCCCCGAACAACCGGGATGATCCAAACGCCTCCTGATACAGTGATCGCTTGGAAAAAGCTGGGCAATCGCGTGGCTACGACAGGCACAGACTTACCCAGGGCACAGACACACCTGAGCCCCCTCTGCACGCCCCAACACCTGCAGCACCCTCTCCTCGGCGCTGCCACCCCCAGCGATGCCCCAGCCCCGCATCCCGAGCCCTGCTCTCGCAGCCCCGGCGGCTCCGCAGCACCGCGCTCACCTCTCCGCGGCTTTGGGGCACTTTGGGCTATTTCCCATGGAGTTTGGTGCAGCCGCTGAGGAGCCGGGCCGCTCCCGGAGCCCGGCCGGTGGCAGGGGCAGGACGGTCCGTCCCCCGCCGGCCCCGGGTGTTATGCAAAGGTTACGGTCCCTCCGCAAATCCGCCGGGAAGCCGGCGGGGCGCAGCGGCGCAGCGAGCATGCTCGGCGATAATCCCCCCGCCTTAGCTACAGACTGAGGTAACCAGCGGTCAAATCCCGCCGTGCGGCGCCAGCCGCTCGCACACTCGCATCCTTCACCCCGCATCCTTCATCCCGCATCCTTCATCCCGCATCCTGCATCCCGCATCCCTCACCCCCTATCCTGCATCCCGCATCCCTCACCCCCTATCCTGCACCCCACATACTTCATCCCGCATCCTTCATCCCGCATCCCTCACCCTGCGCATCCTTCACCCCGCATCCCTCAGCACTCATCCTGCATCCCACAACCCCGGGCGCACCCTCCGACCCTGCTTTTCCCTCGGGAGCTCCCCGCCGAGCCCCGGCTCCATCTCCGTCCCCCAGCCCCGCACCTCGCCCCCCGGCCGGCGCTGGCAGAGGGAAGGCAGGGCTCGCCTTACCAAAGCGCTGCCCAGGGAGAAAGCCGCCATCAGACATGCCATGTGCGCCGCTGCCCGCCCGGCTGCCGGCGCGGGAGCCTCCAGTGCCGCCTCTCCGCCCCGACTGGCTGCGGGAGGCGGGCGGGCCGCGGTGGAGCCGGGGCCGCCCCCGGCCCGGCCCGCCCCCAGCCGGGATGGGGGAGCGGAGGGATCGGGGCGCCCCTCGGGGCACCGGGGAAGGTGGCAGCGTGTCCCCATGCCGCTGGAGCCGTGGCTGTCGCTCTGCCCAAACGCGCGGCAGATGCTTGTCCCGAGGAATGGGGCACCGAAGGTCGCTCGCTGGGATAGAATGAGGAGGGCAGCCAGAATTGTCCCCACGCTCCAGGCACGGACAGCTTCCTAAAGAGCTCCCGGAGGCTTTCCCTGAGGAAATGGGAAGTAGAAGCACCATCCAATATCGCCTTGTGCATCCCATCTTCATGAGGACGAGGCAGTTCTGGCCCTGGGACTCCCACCCTCTGATTTGTGAGCCATTATAGTTCAGGAATGGAGAGGAAGGGAAGTTGGCACTAAGTTACATTCTCCATTCATTTACTCCTCACACCAAAGACCTGCATTTCAGCGAGGTCACACAATCACTAAATCACAGAATGGTCAGGCTGGAAGAGACCACAGTGAGTCACCAGGTCCAACCCCCCTGCTCCAGTAGGATCCCAGAACACACAGCACAGGATTGTGTGCAGATGGTTCTGGAATATCTCCAGTCAAAGACACTCCACACCCTCTCTGGACAATCTGCCCAGTGCTCAGTCACTGCTGATGAAAGTTCTTCCTCATGTTCAGGTGGAGCTTCCTGGGCATCAGTTCTGCCCATTCCTCTTGTCCCACTGCTGGGCACCACGGGGCAGAGCCTGGCCCATCCTCTGTCACCTCCCTTTGGACACTGAGGTCCTGCACAGGAAGGACAGTGAGTGGTGTCCACATGGCACTGGGGCTGTGCTGGCTCTGCTGGCTTGGATCTGGATCCATGACTAGGCCAGGGGTTGTGACCATGTTCACAGGGGTCCCAGGATAAGGGAAGAGACGTAGATCTGACTCCATGTTTCAGAAGGCTTGATTTATTATTTTATTATATATATTACATTAAAACTATACTAAAAGAATAGAAGAAAAGGTTTCATCAGAAGGCTAAGTAAAAATAGAAAGGAAAGAATGATAACAAAGCTTCTGTCTCGGACAGAGAGTCTGAGCTAGCTGACTGTGATTGGCCATTAATTAGAAACAACCACGTGAGACCAATCACAGATGCACCTGTTGCATTCCACAGCAGCAGATAATCATTGTTTACATTTTGTTCCTGAGGCCTTTCAGCTTCTCAGGAGGAGAAATCCTAAGGAAAGGATTTTTCATGAAAAGATGTCTGTGACAGCGGGTGGATTCATTTGCTCTGCCACCTGGGGACAAAAAGCTCTGCCCCGAGAAGCCAGATGCTGAAAAACCCACCAGCCATCTGAGTGTTCCCATTTCTGCTGGGACTGTTTTGGGTGTGTGCTGAGCTCCCTCTCAATTCCCCTGGAAGCAGCAGAAAGTAGGGATAAAATACAGCAGCTGTCAGAGAACTGATTTCAGAGCAACCACCAAACATGACATACAGGAGTCCATAATCTGAGAGGAATCTTCTAATCAGGGAGCGTCCCAGAGTGGCTGGAACTCGTGTAGCATTGTACAGACACAGGATAAGCCTCACAAAGCCCTGGGAGGCAGGTCAGTATTTTATTCCTGTGCTTCCCACAGGCAGCGGGGCGCTGCAGGGAGGGAACTGCTGCCCAGAACATCTGTGCCAGGCCAGATGTGGTCCCTGCCCTGCAGTGTCCTCCCTCCTGACAGTGCCTGCGAGGTGGATGCACACAAAAGTGCTTCAGCACAGGGCTGGTATTACAGCGACCTGAGTGGGCCGCTGCTGGTGAGAGAGAGACTGTGAATCTTGCATCTTGATCAGAAGGCTGAATTTATTAATATATGATATATAATACATTATAGTTATACTAAAAAGAATATAGAGAGAGGTTTGCAGAGCTGCTAGCTAAGCTAAGAAGAGATAGAAAAGAATCCACAACAAAGTTGTGTCCAGGGACTCAGTCCCCTGGCTTGCACTGATGATTGGCCCTTAATTATAAACATAGAAAATGAGCCAATCAAGGTGAATCCTATTGCATTCCACAGCAGCTGATAATAATTGTTTACCTTCTCTTCAGGGGCCTCTGGCTCCCGAAGACACAGAAATATGAAAGAAAAGGATTTCTGTGGAGAAATGTCTGCGACAGGCTGGCTTCTGTCAAACGTCTCCCTGAGGCTTTCCCAGCCCTCAGCTGTTCCTGGCTCAAGGATTTCCTGATGTGATTGTCTCTCCAGAATGGGCTTATAAACCTCAGTGGGAATCTCTTCCACGAGGGAAGACTCCCCCTTGGAAACATGCAAAATTCACCATCCACTCAAGCCTTGGCAAGGAATAGTGAGGAGACTCTGATTTCAGCCTTGGATTCTGTCCTTTGGTGTTGTAGAAAGTTATTTACTTATAACTCATTTACTGGGGAAGAAAAATCTACCTGCTGTGGAATATCACTCCAACATGGATGGACCCATCCAGAAGTCCTCACTGAAGGCTTAAACTGTGCTTGAGTAGACATTTTAAATACAATAATCACCTAATATTAGGAATAAAGAGAATTTATGATGCATTCTTCCAGTGAGGATCCCAGGGTTTTAGTTAACTTGGTTTGGAGCACATGTTTGTAGCACCTACAATTTAGTCAAGCTTATATCTTCTATTTTCCCTTAGAACATTGAAAAAGCTGCATTATCTCCATACAGGAGCTGAAAAGGGCTATGAAATACTGATGCGTGTGTTTAAGGCATTTACAGGGTAAAAAAAAATACTTAAAGATATCATTATTTTAACTTTGAGGTGGAACTAGAGACAGAGGAAGCCATACCCTGATCCTAGTGAATATGTGATGCAGATGTTTGCTATCCTGTTTAATTCCTAAAGCCCGAGAGAGAAGCAAGGAAAGCAGCATAAAAGCTGTAGCAGAACTGATATGTCCAGTCCTGAAATGTGCTGCACAAACCAAGTTTCAGCTCTGCCCATGAGAAGTTTGTGGCACCAATGTGTTGCCTTCCACCAGAGTTTTTCCTGGGCAAGTGTAAATGACCAGATCCCTCAGATTTATTTTTATCATGGTGGCTGCAGTATCAGTATCTACGGGGGTTTCTTGTAAAACACTGAGACATAAAACAGGTTTATCAGAAACCAAGTTCTATTTGGTATTTTGGTATCTATTTTGATACCACACAGGGAAAAAAAAATCATTACATAAGATGAAGCACGCTAAAAATAGCAATCTCCTGCATTCCTACATTCCCTCATTAACTCTTCCATTAACTTTACAGGTGATCCCCTGCTCCCTGCAGACAAAAAATATCAAGAATACAACTCTGTGTAAAGGGAAAAAAAGGAAGTGAAAAAAAAAAAAGAGTAGAGATTTAAAACTGTGTTTAAAAAATGCAAATTGACAAGGTGGTTTGGATGGCTTATGGAGTATGTTTGCTGTCTTCTGATGCCCTGTGACCTTTATTTCTGCAGATTTATTTATCATCTGGGAAAATAAAATTGGGGGGGGGGGGGTGAATCACCAGCAAAAAGTCTTGTGGCTCTTGTCAATTCTTATTCTAGAGAAATAAAAGTGGAAAGAAGACAGTCTTGAAGAGGAGTAAGATGAGGTTAAGGAAAAGTTGTTTGTAAGCCCCTGAATTTGTGTCATGGGATAGGTGTGAGTGTACAGTGGAGAATAAGAAAGAAGAGGAAAGGAAATTTCAAAGGAAGGGAAGGTTTGGGAAGGGAAGGTTTGGGAAGGGAAGGTTTGGGAAGGGAAGGTTTGGGAAGGGAAGGTTTGGGAAGGGAAGGGAAGGTTTGGGAAGGGAAGGTTTGGGAAGGGAAGGGAAGGGAAGGGAAGGGAAGGGAAGGGAAGGGAAGGGAAGGGAAGGGTGTAAGAAGTAAGTAGGTGATTGATTGTAAGAAAGAGAAGAATGGATTGAAGGAAAAGGGAGATTTTGTCTCCCATGGAGTTAGTTTGGAAGTGCCCGTCCTATGCAGGAGCCGTCTGAATGTGTTTGTGTGTTGAGCTCCCGCTTGGGCAGAGCACCCTGATCCTTAGCAGTATTGCGTTGTTGAGATCGGCAGTAGACACTCCACAGCTCCTTCCCCACCCTGCCGGTTGTCAAACCCTGCGGCGATGGCAGGGCTGCTCCTTCTCCTCTCGGCAATGGAGAAGCTGTTCCTCCTCCTCTCCTGGGGAAGCTGTAGCACTGATCCGAGACATATCACGTTCGCTTGACGGGAAGCAAAGCACACGGGGGGCCGGGCCGGTGCCGCGCGTGTTGCATGATGGCTGAGGGCGCGGTGGTTCACGCGTAGTCCGCATGCAGCACGCTCTTCTCGCCGATACCGGGCTGAGTAAGACGGGCCGACTCGAACCTGCGACGGCGGGATTTCTCGGGAAGTGCCCCAAGACACCGAGCCGATCCTCGAGTCCGCTCCGCCTCCCTCAGCCGGGCTCCTCATGGCTGTCCTCACGCCGCGCCCCAACCACCGGCCCCGCTCCCCTCTTCCCCACTCTCCTCTCACACCCGACACTCCCACCTCTCCCACACTAACACACCACAAACAACACACACAAAACTCCCCCACAAAATCAACAACTAACAACCCACACATACACCCCCGCACCCAACACCCACAACACACACACCCCACATCCGCACAAAACCCCTCAAAACACCCACACAACCTCCACACACTCCCCACAGCTCACAACACACCCCACAGATCACCCTACAGCCATGCCCCAACAACTCGCCCCACACACCCGCACCCACCGCCCCCAGCACCGCCCCCAGCACTGCCCTCCCTCAGCCCCGCGCCCGCAGCGCCTCACGCCCCCAGCACAGCCCCGCTCCCGCCTCCCAGCCTCACGGGGGCAGGAGCACCGCTGCCGCCACCGAGGGCCTTTCAACTCTGCTTTTACTTCTCCTCCTCCTGCTCTGACTTGCTTGGAAATTAATTCAATTAATTCCATACAGTTAATATTCCCAAGTGAGTCTGTTTTACCCATGATTGTGTTTACTCAGTGGTCTCTTTCTGCCCTTAACTCAGGAGCATTTTATTTTCTCTCCCCCGTGAGGGGACAGTGACAGAGTGGCTTTGGTGGGTGCCTGGCATCCAGACAGGGCCATCTCAGCAAGAGCAGGGCCTGTGCTGGATCTGATCAGAACCCCCTGGATCCTGTTTCACTTCAGCCACTAGACCTGAAATTATCTTGGATTTTGTGAGGAAAGAACCTTCACACCGGGTAAAATCATATTGGAGACTAAAATGTAAGGAGGCATAGTTAGTCCCCCCATATTTCATACACATCATTTGAGTCACTGTCTGTGGTGTTGTGAAAAATGCATGTATTTTATGATTGGCTTTACGCAAATATTAAAATGAATATTATATGCGTTGTGTTAGAAAATAATGCTGTATTAGTTCTCTTAAGTAGTGTATTAAATACAGTTTCAGGTTATAACAAAATGTTAAAATAGAAACTATGCTATGTAGGATAGTTTTTTCCTGAAGAAAGAACTCACACTGAGATATCAGTCACAGGACACCTAAATCTTTCAGAGAAAAAGAATTTATTGCTCCAATATCAGGAGAAACAAACTTCTTCCCACCTTGCACAGCCAGGACAGTGCTGTCAGGATTTAGAGGAAGAAGCTGAGGATGACCAGACAGAATCCTGTGTTTGAATGGAATTTATACACCATGTATGAGCTGTATGAATATGCAACAGGCTATTGTTTTTAAGGGTTAATCCTCTGTTCATGGGTGTCCATTTTCAGGATTATGCTGCCCAGAAAAATGTACCTGGACATCTAAAACTCTTTGTTTCTATTGTCTCATTTTGTCCTAATTCAAATTGTCCAAATTATTATTACTCTAATTCTATTATTACTGTTATAACCATTTCATTACTATTAAACTTTTAAAAAATGTAAAAACAAGTGATTGCTGTTTTTCACAATTTAATTTGGCATACGGCTCTTGTGGCTCTTGCTAAACCTAGGACAGTTTGGCCAAATTATAATTTTATAGGCTGTAAAAAAAAATGGAGTAGAAGGTATAATTTCACGTATTTTTACTAAAGTGAGAGCAAGTGAGAGCACTCACTCAGGGACAGCCAAGGGAAACCTTCAGCAAAGCTGCTGGGAGCAGAGCAGGAGAAGGAAATATTCTGGCAGGCTGATGAAAAGGCTGCAGCCTCCATTTGCCAGGCAAGGTGGAATAAGCTCACCAGGAGATGGGAAAGAGAAAGAAGTATAAAAGGCAAAATATTTTATTTCTGCTGTCTTCTGATGCCGTGTGACCTTTATTTGTGTAGATTTACTTATCATCTAGGAAAATAAATTTGGGGGGGTGGGGGGGGACACCAGGAAAAAGTGTTGTAGCTGTTGTCAATTCTTCTTGTAGGGCAAGTGGAAGAAGCAGAGGTTTGAAGAGGAGAAAGATGAGGTTAAGGAGAAAAGTGTTGTTTTGATAGTGAGGTGGTGAGTTAGTGTGAGGTGTTAGGTGTGAGAGTATAGTGGAGAATCAGAGAGGAGCCGAAAGGAAAGGACGAGCGGTTGCGGGGGGGTGGGGGGGGGGGGGGTAAGAAGTAAGTGTATGAGCGTAAGAGAAGAATGAATGGAAGGAAAAGAAAAGGGAGACTTTTGTCTCCCATGGAGTTAGTTTGGAAGTGCCTGTTCTGTGCAGGAGCCGAGAACGTTTCGTTGTTGCGTTGGGCTCCCGCTGGAGCAGAGCACAGAGATGATTTGCAGTGTTGCGTTGCTGAGATGATCGGTAGTGTGAAGCCTTTATAGTGCGCCTTCCTTGTCTCCTGCCGGCCAACCTTCTGAAGCCACCATGACTCGGGAATCCTTGTAGCGCAAGCGTTGCACGGGCTGCTTGACACTCGCTGCCGCCGCTGACACAGAAGACGCGGAGCCGGCCGCGGGCGCTCTGGGGCTGATGTGGTTCTCGTCTTCCTCGAACACACGCCTCAGGAAAGTATCGGCAGCTCCCGAAAGCGCTGAGCCAAAGCTCGCATCTGCTCCGCCTCCCCTGCTCATGCTGCCTTCAGGCCGAGCCCCGACCACCGGCCCCGCTCCCCTCTTCCCCACTCTCCTCTCACACCCGACACTCCCTCCTCTCCCACACAAACACACCACAAACAACACACACACAACTCCCCCACAAAAACAACAACAACTAACAACCCACACATACACCCCCGCACCCAACACCCACAACAACACCCTCTACCCACACCCCACCAAAACACACAACTCCACAACACACACCCACCCACCCACCCCCAAACACCCCACGCTCACACAAACACACCGCACAAAACCCCTCAAAACACCCACACAACCTCCACACACTCCCCACAGCTCACAACACACCCCTGCACTCACCAAACAACCATGCCCCAACAACTCGCCCCACACACAACACAACCCACACCCACCGCCCCCAACACCGCCACAAGCACTGCCCTCCCTCAGCCCCGCACCCACAGCGCCTCACGCCCCCAGCACAGCCCCGCTCCCGCCTCCCAGCCGCACGGGGGCAGGAGCCACCGCTGCCGCCACTGAGGGCCTTTCAATTCTGCTTTTACTTCTCCTTCTCCTGCTCTGATTTGATTGGCAATTAATTCATTTAATATCCCTCAGGCAGTCTGTTTTACCCATGATTTTGCTTAGGGAGTGGTCTCTTCAAAGCCCCTCCCAGCCGCTGTGGCTGCCCTACTGAGGGAGGGGGAGTGTTGATGTTGGAGTGCGTCGGTGTTGGGGTGTATTGGGGGGTGTGGGGAATGGGTGTCGATGTGGGTGTTGTGTTGTGTGTTGGGTGAGGGGTGGGTGGTTTGTTGATGGTGGTGGTGTGCTTTTGTGAGGGAGTTGTGGGTGTGTTGGGCTTTGTGTGGTTTGTGTGAGTCGGGAGCATGGGGAGCGGGGCGGGCATGGCGGGGGCAGGCGGGAGCCAGGCGCTGGGGCTCGGCCTGAGGGCAGCAATGAGCTGCCCGGCTGAGACAGGCGGAGCACACTGAACCAGTGGCTCAGTGCCTTGGGGCGCTGCCCCACAAATTCCGCCGTTGCCGGTTCCAATCCGGACCATCAATAACCAGCTCCACCATCGGCTGCATCATCGCTCTTCCAGCGGCTCCGCGCCCCCTGCCCCGGCCACGGCCGTCTCGGAGCTGCCGCCCAGCGCCAGCAATTATGCGTGCTGTGTCTACTGCTCAAGAGGGACTTCAGCTTGTGGCTGCCTTGGTCCCCATTGAGATCCAGCAGGGGCGAGGAATGCACGCTTCCAAGGCCTCCACTTCAAATCCCCCAGCTCCTGCCAATCTCAGCAACGCAACACTGCAAACCACTTCTGTGCTCTGCCCAAGCAGGAGCCCAACACACAACTACTCGGCTCCTGCGCAGGGCAAGCACTTCCAATCTGACACCATGGGAGACAAAAACCTCCCTTTTCCTTCCATTCATTCTTCTCTTACACTCATACACTTACTTCTTATTCTCTCCTCTCCTCTCCCTCTCTTCTTTTTCTCCACTCTGCACTCACACCTACCACCTGACACTAACTCAGCAGTTCACAATCAAACCATCTTTTTGTTTTCAACCTCATCTTTCTGCTCTTCAAACCTGTGTTCTTTCCACTTTCATTTCACTACAATAAGAATAATTGACAAGAGCAATATGAGACCTCTTGCCTATTTTTTCCCCAATTTTATTTCCCTAGTTGATAAAGAAAACTCAAGAAATAACTGGGGCCACGCCCATCAGGACACACCAAACATACTCCACAAGCCATCCAAACCACTCTGTGTTTTCAAACTCCAAAATCATCCTCTGTCCACAACAAACTCTTGTTCTGGCACTTTTGTTCTGGCAAATAGTTGCATGAGCCTTTCACAGGGGCCCCCTTCCTTTTTGCTCTCAGCTTGACTCTTTAGGAAGATTTCTCCTGGAATTTTTCCAGAAAACTCCTTCAGCTATACCCACAGCAGCTCACATTAACAGTAAGTTGCAAATTGGTCATGCTGAGGTGCAGTTTGAGTGAAAATTCCATCTAAAATATTTTGCCTTTTACACTTCTTTCTTTTTCCCATCTCCAGCCTGAGTGCCCAGGGGCAGGGTGCTGTGGGAGAGGTGCTGCTTGCAGCTTTTGGCGAGAAAAAGCTGAGTTTGGGTCACGGCTGAGAATTGCCTTTAGAAACAGCTTTCAGGTACTAAGCACAAGTCAAATCCTCCAGGCATCAATCTTTTTGCTGTCAGGCATTTCCTTCTGCCTAGCCTTCCCTGGTGATGTGTGTGTGTGTCCCCCTTTGCCAGGTGCTTGACTCCATCCCTTGGCAGAGTAGAGGGAGGCTGAGCTAAAGGATTTCAGGAGATTGGTGCCATGGCTGATTTCATGTTGGCCTGCAAATGGAGGCTGCAGCCTTTTCATCAGCCTGCCAGAATATTTCCTTCCCCTGCTCTGCTCCCAGCAGCTCTGCTGAAGGTTTCCCTTGGCTGTCCCTGAGTGAGTGCTCTCCCTTGCTGCCCTGTGCCCAGAGCCTGAGCCTCCAGGCTCCAGGCAGATGGGATGCCTGAAAGGCAGCTGGGATTTCCAGTGCTCAGCGTCAGCCACGGGTGCACATTTGTGCTTCTGAGCAGGGCAGCAGGGTTGGAGGGGCACTGCACTGCAGGCATGCACAAAGATGTCCAAAAGAGCCTCAGGGCTGGGGGCCTTTTCCCTAGAGCCCTTGTCTGCTTCCAGCATCAAGCACAATCTGCTGCTTCTTCCTTCATGATGGCAGAGGGAAAGGCTGCCTGCATGCTCTGTTTACATCAACGGGAAGCTGTGAGTTCATAGAAATTCTGCCCACTCTCTGACCAAATAACTCTGTGTCCAAGCAGGAAGGCTGGCAGTGTGTTTTTCTTGCTCTCTCCTAGCACATCTTGGGATCAGCTGGCAACTGAGGGCTCCTTAGGTACAGCCTAATGAATCACCAGCTCTTGCAGAGCTCAGCTAAGCCCCTGTGGCTTCTTCTTCCCGCTGCTACCCCCATTCCGTTTGCTTGATCCAAAACCAAAACAAAAACAAAACAACAAAAAACAAAGAGACACAAAAAAAAAAAAAAAAAAAAAAGAAACAACAAAAACATCCAGAAAAACCAAACCCTTGCATCATAGGCAAGGCTGTGCCCCTGCTGATTGCCAGCAGTGCCACAGGCAGCAGCCACAGCAATGAACCGCAGCTGAACTGCTCACACACAGCTCGCTCTTCTGCCCTTCAGTTTCTTGCCTGGGCATCTCTGCAGGGGGATGCTCCTGTAGCCCGATGTAAAAATGCTGATAAAATCCATTCAGAAATGAGCATGGAAACCTCTGGTGTCATTGCTGGAAGTGTCAGCT
This sequence comes from Ammospiza nelsoni, assembly GCF_027579445.1. Taxonomy (NCBI): domain Eukaryota; kingdom Metazoa; phylum Chordata; class Aves; order Passeriformes; family Passerellidae; genus Ammospiza; species Ammospiza nelsoni. The sequence goes on from NC_080634.1 coordinate 115,457,682, forward strand.
GAATACAAATGTGTGCAAGACACAGCTCAGGTGGCATCCATGTCTGGAGCTCTGGCCATGGCTGTTCCACGACAGGTGTCTGGAGCCCTCCCCCGGGGACAGGGAAGCAGAGATGGATCCAGAATCCAGCCCAAATTAAGGTCAATATTGAAGAAGGAAAGCCTAAATGTTCTTTTGGGGATTTGGCCATTTCTTTCCAATCTCCCCAAGACCCCCCCACTTTTGAGAGAGAAACCACATGATTAGCTCAGATAGCAATTTTCCAGGCAGCTAAAATTAGAGATGGATCCCACCCATGACACAGAGTACAGCAAACCTGAAAGGAATGACTGATGATGTTCTTCAGGATGAAATGGATCTGAAGGCAGATGTGTTTCAACCTGACTGATCCCATTCTTCTCAAATAGTATGAAGGGAGTATTTCCAGTATGGATAGGGAAGCATTAATGTCATGGCAGAAAGACATGACAAAATTCAGAGGGGAATTTTTATTGGACTGTTGTTCCAATAAACAGGGAAGGGAAGGAAGAGGGAGGACCACAGCTGTGAAATCAAATCTTTAGGGGAAGGTAACTTTGAAGTCAGAAGCAAAGTATCCTCAGGGTATTCAGTATCTTTTAACCGTTACAAGACTTTATTTAAAGTATGTCAAATTACACCTTCCCTTCCTTTTTTTTTTGCACCCTAAAAAATTGTAATTTGTCCAAACTGCCTTAGGTCTAGGAAGAGCCATAACCGGCATTACGCCATAAACAGTTCTTAAATGATGGGTATGAAATATGGGGGGAAATTATGCCTTTCCTTAAATTTTGATCTCCAATATGATTTTTCCTGGTTTGCAGATTCTTTCCCCACAAAACCCAAGATCATTTCAGGTCTAGTGGCTGAAGAAGAACAGGATCCAGGGGATTCTGATCAGATCCAGCACAGGTCCAGCTCTTGCTGGAGTCACCTGCTGAGATGGCCTTGTCTGGATGCCAGGCACCCACCAAAGCCACTCTGTCACCGTCCCCTCACAGGGGAGAGAAAATAAAATGCCCGTGAGTTATGGGCAGAGAGAGACCACTGAGTAAACACAATCATGGGTAAAACAGACTGACTGAGGGATATTAAATGAATTAATTGCCAATCAAATCAGAGCAGAAGGAGGAGAAGTAAAAGCAGAGTTGAAAGGCCCTCAGTGGCGGCAGCGGTGCTCCTGCCCCCGTGAGGCTGGGAGGCGGGAGCGGGGCTGTGCTGGGGGCGTGAGGCGCTGCGGGCGCGGGGCTGAGGGAGGGCAGTGCTGGGGGCGGTGCTGGGGGCGGTGGGTGCGGGTGGTGTTGTGTGTGGGGAGTGTGTGTGTGGGGCGAGTTGTTGGGGCATGGTTGTTTGGTGAGTGCAGGGGTGTGTTGTGAGCTGTGGGGAGTGTGTGTGGGGGGCTTTTCCCACGTGTTGTATCCCAGCCCTGAAGTCCACAGTGGCCTTTGCTTTTCCCGAGGCTGCAGCACTGCTACACATGAGCCAGTTCTTGCACAGACACCCGAGCCAGCAGTGATGCATTAAAATGCACTTCAAATAAAGCCAGAACAGGGCAGAGAGCTGAGCATTGCTGACTCCCACAGGACTGTATGGCTGAAGGACTGCTAAGATTCCAGGGGCCACAGTAGCAGCTGTGACCAGCTGTGACAGGTTAGTGACACGTGCCAGTCCATCAGTGGCCAAATGTGCATGAATTAGGAGCAACTCATTGTGAAAGGCTTTCATGTCATTCCTGTGCACTGACCAAGGGAGTCAGGCACCGACTGAATTCTGGCTGAGACGTTTGTGATGGTGCCAAAGAATTTGCAGAGTTCCAAGCTCAGCACTCTGCAGCCTTTCCTAGCTGTGCCAGGGACTCCGAGGAGCTCCTCTCTCCAGACTGACAGACTGCTACTGCAATAACCAGCACAAATCGGAGTGTGGGGCAGGGCCTGCACTTTGGCTCCCTCCTGGGCAATGACAGCTCTGCCTCCACATGTCTTTGTGCAGAGGACATTAATGCTTCCCTATCCATACTGGAAATACTCCCATCATGCTATTTGAGAAGAATAGGATCAGTCAGTTGAAACACATCTGCCTTCAGATCCATTTCATCCTGAAGAACATCATCAGTCATTCCTTTCAAGTTTGCTATACTCTGTGTCATGGGTGGGATCCATCTCTAATTTTAGCTGCCTGGAAAATTGCTATCTGAGCTAATCATGTGGATTCTCATTCAAAGAGATCTTAGAGAGATTGGAAAGAAATGGGCATCCCCAAAAGAACATTCAGGCTTTCCTTCTTCAATATTGACCTTAATTTGGGCTGGATTCTGGATCCATCTCGGCTTCCCTGTCCCCAGGGAAGGGCTCCAGACACCTGTCGTGGAACAGCCATGGCCAGAGCTCCAGACATGGATGCCACCTGAGCTGTGTCTTGCACACATTTGTCTTCAGCTGACACTTCCAGCAATAACACCAGAGGTTTCCATGCTCATTTCACACCAGATTTTATCAGCATTTTTACATCTGGCTACAGGAGCATCCCCCTGCAGAGATGCCCAGGCAAGAAACTGAAGGGCAGAAGAGCGAGCTGTGTGTGAGCAGTTCAGCTGCGGTTCATTGCTGTGGCTGCTGCCTGTGGCACTGCTGGCAATCAGCAGGGGCACAGCCTTGCCTATGATGCAAGGGTTTGGTTTTTCTGGATGTTTTTGGGTTGTTTCTTTTTTTTTTTTTTTTTTTTTTTTTTTTTTGTGTCTCTTTGTTTTTTGTTGTTTTGTTTTTGTTTTGTTTTTGGATCAAGCAAACGGAATGGGGGTAGCAGCGGGAAGAAGAAGCCACAGGGGCTTAGCTGAGCTCTGCAAGAGCTGGTGATTCATTAGGCTGTACCTAAGGAGCCCTCAGTTGCCAGCTGATCCCAAGATGTGCTAGGAGAGAGCAAGAAAACACACTGCCAGCCTTCCTGCTTGGACACAGAGTTATTTGGTCAGAGAGTGGGCAGAATTTCTATGAACTCACAGCTTCCCGTTGATGTAAACAGAGCATGCAGGCAGCCTTTCCCTCTGCCATCATGAAGGAAGAAGCAGCAGATTGTGCTTGATGCTGGAAGCAGACAAGGGCTCTAGGGAAAAGGCCCCCAGCCCTGAGGCTCTTTTGGACATCTTTGTGCATGCCTGCAGTGCAGTGCCCCTCCAACCCTGCTGCCCTGCTCAGAAGCACAAATGTGCACCCGTGGCTGACGCTGAGCACTGGAAATCCCAGCTGCCTTTCAGGCATCCCATCTGCCTGGGCTCAGGTGCCTCAGGCTCTGGGCACAGGGCAGCAAGGGAGAGCACTCACTCAGGGACAGCCAAGGGAAACCTTCAGCAGAGCTGCTGGGAGCAGAGCAGGGGAAGGAAATATTCTGGCAGGCTGATGAAAAGGCTGCAGCCTCCATTTGCAGGCCAACATGAAATCAGCCATGGCACCAATCTCCTGAAATCCTTTAGCTCAGCCTCCCTCTACTCTGCCAAGGGATGGAGTCAAGCACCTGGCAAAGGGGGACACACACACACACATCACCAGGGAAGGCTAGGCAGAAGGAAATGCCTGAAAGCGAAAGATTGATGCCTGGAGGGAGGATTTTTCTTTCATTTAATACTTGAGAGCTGTTTCCAAATGCAATTCTCAGCCATTTACCAAACTCTCATTATTCTCAGCAAAAGCTGCAAGCAGCACCTCTCCCACAGCACCCTGCCCCTGGGCACTCAGGCTGGAGATGGGAAAAAGAAAGAAGTGTAAAAGGCAAAATATCTTAGATGGAATTTTCACTCAAACCGCCCCTCAGCTTGACCAATTTGCTGTTAATGTAAGCTGCTGTGGGCAGAGCTGAAGGAGTTTTCTGGAAAAGATTTCAGGAGAAATCTTCCTAAAGAGTCAAGCTGAGGGCAAAAAGGAAGTGGCCACTGTGAAAGGCTCATGCAACTATTTGCTGTAAGAAAAGTGCAACAAGAGCAGTTTGTGTTGGAGACAGGATGCTTTTGGCATTTGAAAGCATAGAGTGGTTTGGATGGCTTGTGGAGTATGTTTGGTGTCTTCTGATGGCATGGCCCAGTTATTTCTTGAGGTTTCTTTATCAACTAGTGCAATAAAAGTGGGAGAGAAAAAAGGCAAGACGTCTCATGGCTGTTGGCAATTCTTATAGGGGAAAAAAGTATAAGAAATAGAGGTTTGAAGAACAGAGTGAGACAAAAGGAAAATGTTTTGATGGTGAGCTGCTGAGTTAGTGTGAGGTGTTAGGTGTTGAGTGGGGAGTGTGAGCAAAGGGGCGAAGAGGGAAGGAGAGAAGAGGGAGGGGGTAAGGAAAGAGTAGATGAGTGTAAGAGAAGAATGAATGTGAAAAAAATGGGAGATGGCGTGTCCAAGTAAGCCGAATTAGAGGTATTACAAATTCAGAATGAGAGATTTTGCACAGTGCCAACAGAATTGAGGCAGCATCAAGGTTCAGTCAAAGCGAGCATTTGTTGCAGTGCCTCCACAGCAGGCAATGTTTAAGGTAACATCAGCATTAACATACACTGTGGTGGTTCTACCACAAGTGTCTCCCATGGCCCTGGCACAGGCTGCAGCTGCTGCTCGCCCCATTGCACAGGCCAAGCGCTGCCAGACTTTGCAGCGCCCTCGGGAGCAGCTGGTGCCCTCTCCTACTGCCTGTGGCTGCACAGAGTCATGTTCTAGTGCAACCAGACTGTGGGGTTCACAACTGGGGGGGTTCGAACCCGCGCACTTGGTACTGCCAGCACAGAGCTCCATCCCTCTGAGCCACACCACCTCTGTGTGCTGCACCTCCCTCTCTAGGGGTGCTGATTCCTGCGCTCACGCCTCTCCCCGCCTTCCTGCCCCAATTGCGTGTTCCCCAGGCTCCTGTCTCTCCCAGCAATCACACATGCGCATGCCAACCTGCAAATCAGCCATGGCACCAATCTCCTCAAATCCTTTCGCTCGCCTCCCTCTGCTCTGCCAAGCAATGGACTCAAGGACCTGGCAAAGGGGGACACACACGCACATCACCAGGAAGGGTTAGGCAGAAGGAAATGCCTGAAAGGGAAAGACTGATGCCTCGACGATTGGACTTGCACTCCGTACCTGAAGGCTCTGTCCAAAGGCAGTTCTCAGTTATGACACAAACTCACCTTTTTCTCCCAAAAAGCTGCAAGCAGCACTTCTCCCACAGCACCCTGCCCCTGAGCACTCAACCTGCAGATTAAAATCAAATAAATTTCAAATTCAGGCAATCTCCTGTTGCCCAAACATGCCTGATGAGACAGGACAAGGCCTGAGTCACTGCTGTTTAGTATTCTGTGGGGAAATCTTTGGGTGTCTTTCCCCTCACAGGTTTTGGTTGTTTTTTTTTTTTTTTTTGCTTTGAAAACCAAACTAAATGCCAGCTGGGGAAAGGATATGAATACCACCTTCCTCTTTTTTCCTGTGTGAAGTGGAACAGCTTCATGAAAACCACAGCTTCACCTCAGGCTCTGCAGCTCTTCTGCAAAGGGCAGGGCACTCTGAATGAGCCCACCTGCTGCAGGTTGGCTGAAGCAGTGGCTGTGCCTGGCACATGGACACTCTGACCCTCCACACCAGGAGAGAAAGGAGTCCTTTTCCCAGCCTGTCTGCCTCAGGTGTTTTTGGGAATGACTGGCAGCAGAAGCACAGAAGATTTGGAATTTTCCAGTGGGATGGCCTCTGCAGAAGGTGCCTGCTCAGCAGGGAACTTCCCAAGGAGGCAGAGCTGTCATTGCCCAGGAGGGAGCCAAAGTGCAGGCCCTGCCCCACACTCAGATTTGTGCTGGTTATTGCAGTGCCAGTCTGTCAGTCTGGAGAGAGGAGCTCCTCGGAGTCCCTGGCACAGCTAGGAAAGGCTGCAGAGTGCTGAGCTTGGAGCCCTGCAAATTCTTTGGCACCATCACAAACGTCTCAGCCAGAATTCAGTCGGTGCCTGACTCCCTTGGTCAGTGGACAGGAATGACATGAAAGCGAGCTGCTCCTAATTCCTGCACGTTTGGCCACCGATGGACTGGCATTGCTGTGGCTGCTGCCTGTGGCACTGCTGGCAATCAGCAGGGGCACAGCCTTGCCTATGATGCAAGGGTTTGGTTTTTCTGGATGTTTTTGTTGTTTCTTTTTATTCATCAAGCAAACGGAATGGGGGTAGCAGTGGGAAGAAGAAGCCACAGGGGCTTAGCTGAGCTCTGCAAGAGCTGGTGATTCATTAGGCTGTACCTAAGGAGCCCTCAGTTGCCAGCTGATCCCAAGATGTGCTAGGAGAGAGCAAGAAAACACACTGCCAGCCTTCCTGCTTGGACACAGAGTTATTTGGTCAAAGAGTGGGCAGAATTTCTATGAACTCACAGCTTCCCGTTGATGTAAACAGAGCATGCAGGCAGCCTTTCCCTCTGCCATCATGAAGGAAGAAGCAGCAGATTGTGCTTGATGCTGGAAGCAGACAAGGGCTCTAGGGAAAAGGCCCCCAGCCCTGAGGCTCTTTTGGACATCTTTGTGCATGCCTGCAGTGCAGTGCCCCTCCAACCCTGCTGCCCTGCTCAGAAGCACAAATGTGCACCCGTGGCTGACGCTGAGCACTGGAAATCCCAGCTGCCTTTCAGGCATCCCATCTGCCTGGAGCCTGGAGCCTCAGGCTCTGGGCACAGGGCAGCAAGGGAGAGCACTCACTCAGGGACAGCCAAGGGAAACCTTCAGCAAAGCTGCTGGGAGCAGAGCAGGGGAAGGAAATATTCTGGCAGGCTGATGAAAAGGCTGCAGCCTCCATTTGCCAGGCCAGGTGGAATAAGCTCACCAGGAGATGGGAAAGAGAAAGAAGTATAAAAGGCAAAATATTTTATTTCTGCTGTCTTCTGATGCCGTGTGACCTTTATTTGTGTAGATTTACTTATCATCTAGGAAAATAAATTTGGGGGGGTGGGGGGGGACACCAGGAAAAAGTGTTGTAGCTGTTGTCAATTCTTCTTGTAGGGCAAGTGGAAGAAGCAGAGGTTTGAAGAGGAGAAAGATGAGGTTAAGGAGAAAAGTGTTGTTTTGATAGTGAGGTGGTGAGTTAGTGTGAGGTGTTAGGTGTGAGCGTATAGTGGAGAATAAGAGAGGAGCCGAAAGGAAAGGACGAGCGGTTGTGGGGGGGGGGGGGGGGGGGGAGGGGTAAGAAGTAAGTGTATGAGTGTAAGAGAAGAATGAATGGAAGGAAAAGGGAGACTTTTGTCTCCCATGGAGTTAGTTTGGAAGTGCCTGTCCTGTGCAGGAGCCGAGAACGTTTCGTTGTTGCGTTGGGCCCCCGCTGGAGCAGAGCACAGAGATGATTTGCAGTGTTGCGTTGCTGAGATTTGTCGGCGTGGTGCTGATTTGCAGACGTTTCAAGCGCCCCTGGGCGCAGTTCTCCCTCCGGCCAACTGGGCATAGCTGTCACCTCCCGGCCAACATCCTGATGCCACTACGATTCAGGACCCGTGTGCTGTGGGTTAGGTTAGACTGCACGATTTCCACAGTGTCCGCGGCAGAAGATGCGGAGACCATCCAGGCGGTGTGGACGTGCTGGGAAACCCGTCAAGCTCGAACGCGCGGCTGAGAAGTGTATCGAAGAGTATCGAATGTATCTGACAGCCCCCGAAGGCGCTGAGCTACTGGCTCGGTCCGCTCCGCCTCCCTCAACCGGGCTCCTCATGGCTGCCCTCACGCCCAGCCCCAACCACCGGTCCCGCTCCCCTCTTCCCCACTCTCCTCTCACACCCGACACTACCACCTCTCCCACACAAACACACCACAAACAACACACACACAACTCCCTCACAAAAACAACAACTAACAACCCACACATACACCCCCGCACCCAACACCCACAACAACACCCACATCAACACCCATTCCCCACAGCCCGCTCCACACCACAACACCGACCCCCCCAACACACACACCCCCCCAACACACACACCCCTCCCCAACACAACACACACCCCACACCCGCACAAACACACCGCACAAAGCACCCACACAACCTCCACACACTCCCCACAGCTCACAACACGCCCCACAGCTCACCCTACAGCCATGCCCCAACAACTCGCCCCACACACACACTCCCCATACACAACACAACCCACACCCACCGCCCCCAGCACCGCCACAAGCACTCCCAGTCCTTCAGCCATGCAGTCACTCCCTGTGGGAGTCAGCAATGTTCAGCTCTTTTCTCTATCCTCGCTTTATCTGAAGGTATCAAATCAAAGGAGAGCAAGGTTACCTTTAACAATTTTTTCCACCAGTTTGTCATTTGCTGTAAAATAGTTTGCAGAGTATTTACATACCTACCCCAATTTTTAGCTATTTGTTTACATGTGTGTTTAACCAGACTTAAAAGCCGTTTGCAGTTTGGTACTTTTCCCTCTCCTGGTCCCAATAAGGTAAATAACTCATAATAACAGCAAAGACATAATAAAGTTTTTTCCAATATTTTTTCTTTTTTTCTTTAATAAACAAAATGCACTGAACCCTTTAGGGCTCCCTTTGTTGTAATTTCTCCTGCCATCCAGTCATCTGAGGCTCCTTTCTACTACCTTCCCAGCCTTTCTTTCAAGCAGTTGATGCCAAAACCTGATGCAGCATTTCAGTGCTGATTCCACCAATGCCATGTTCAGAGTTAACATCACCCTGCTCCTGCACCGTTAATCCAAGCGTCCCATTAACCTTTTATGGCCACGATGTAACTGTGGGGGAGCTCAGGCTGACCTGCTTATCCTCCCACTGCCAAATCCTTTGCTGAATCCATTCCTGCTGAGAGATTCCTCTTGTTCTGGAGACATGGCCTTCATCCCTGATTCCTAAAAGTGCATTTGGGCACTCACCTGCTTAAATACTTTTCACTTAAGTGCATCAAGCTTATCAAGAAGTCAAGATCATTGCATTGCAGCCGTTCTTGCCTCTTTGTTTACCATTCTGCATAAGTCACACACCTTAATCAGCAGAGGAGTTATATTTACTTCCAAATCACTGATTCAAATATTTAATCTCTTCAGGCCTAACAGTGCTTCCAGTGCAATCTTAATCAAAACATCCCCTTTAGAAGCTTTCCCAGGGATAAATGCCTTGAGGGATATTATTTTACCTGTTGTTAAACTATTTATGTTATTTTATGATACTGTACAATGTGGGATAGATTAGGACAGGATACTAATTCAAACCTCACAAGAATGTGGCTGAGTCACGTGTCAAGGTGTGCATGCCCCGTCCCTCAAAGTGTTCAGGGCTGGGTTGGATGGGCATCTGAGCAAGCTGGTCTGGAGGAAGGTGGCCCTGGCCATGGCAGGGGGTTGGAACTGGGTGATCTTTAAGGTCCATTTCACCCCAAACTATTCTATTCTATTCTATTCTATTCTATTCTATTCTATTCTATTCTATTCTATTCTATTCTATTCTGAAGAGAAATAAAAAATAAATAGAATATATAGATATATAGATATAGATATAGATATAGATATAGATATAGATATAGATATAGATATAGATATAGATATAGATATATAATTCTGTTCTATTCTCTGAACAGAACTGGCATCAGTGGTGCCTCTGCAGCCACTGGCTTCTAACCCAGTGGGACAGTAAATACACAGCTACCCTATGTTGAGCACAACGTTTTTAAAAGTTACCAAATCAATACTTTTTAAAGATTCCAGTGTTGGTTCAGCAGTGACAGCTGCAGAGAACAGCTAAAATCTTTCTCCTTTTATTTCCACCAAGGTGCACTTTGCACAGTGCATAGACAGCAAGCATCTCTCAGTTTCCTTTTTCTGTTTTGAGCCATTTAGATCGACTTTCCACCTCACCTGTGCACGCTCTGTGGACATCTGGAGTTTCCAGAGGCAGCACCTGTGGTGAGGAGCTCCTTGCAGCCAGTAATGCACATGCTCATGGTGTAACAAATGCTCCACGGCAGCAGGGTGTGTGGTTAAGGGCAGGAGCACACACTGGGCATCCCAAATTTTCACAGCAGTTCCTCAGATTTTGCTCAGATAACTTTTTTAAGCAGAAAAGGACAGGCCAGATTACTATGACAGACCCAGAGACTGATGGAAACATCTCCAGGATAATTTTTTTCAAGCTATTCTTTCAGTTTTGTGGAGAAAATCAGGGGAGAAGATGGTTGGGGAAGGAAGGACCCTCAGGGAAGTTTTCACTGCTGAGCTCCCCACCATCCCATTTGAAGCAGATTGAAGGCTGGCACCTGCAGCCTCCCTGGCCAGTCTGAGCTGACAGGAAATCAAGCAGGATCCTACAGAACCGTTTGAATTTTTGGCAGTTTTCCAATGCCATGTTTTTGGCCTGGAAAAAAAATGACAGCTAGTTTTGTACTCTTGGGTCTGTGTCAGAGGTAATTCCTAAACTGAATAGCCATTTCACCCCCTTTTAAGCTCCTCAACTCCCTCAGCTCTTTTAAGAGCTGAGTAGTCAATTAAATAAATAAATAATGATATATGATGATTGTATCCTTAACATAAGAAAAACTAATTAAAGTAATAATGAAATAATTACAGACTGCATTGTGCAACGTAGAGAATGAAAAGGGCAACTGTTCCTGGCTACCCTTGGAGAGATCATTTAATAAAAGAGAACAAGACAGATACAATTGCAACACAAGCTGCAGGACACAGCAGAAATCTCTGTTTCCTCATATTTAAGATATCAGTCACTTTTATCATTGCACAAGCTGAACAAAATCTGATTCCTCTTTACAGTGACCCAAGGGCTTCCTTTGCTAGAGATTTTGGTTGGTTTTTATGTTGGTTTTTTTTTTTTTTTGGCAGTGACAGCCTGGAGCATATTTTCCTGTGAGAGAACTGTAAATACCTCACATGCCTTTGCACCCTCGTGCTGCAAAAGCCATTAAGGACAACCCGAGCACAGAGTTGTTCCAGCAAAGCAGGAACCAGTTCCTGAACAACTCAAAGAAAAGGGCATTTTCAAGCATGGCATAAAACTGCAGATCTATTCTCTTTTCCAACTAGGTTTTTCAGCACTTTTTGCTAGAAATGAGGACATTTTTCTCAGAAAAGCATAAGGACACACATTGTTAGCAACAACCCAACCACAAACCTTTGTGCCTAGACAAAATATATTTCAGAAAAAGGAAGAGGAGGGGTTTATCTGGTTTCCATCTCAGTATCAGCTGAGCCACCCTGCTGCCAGCTGCTTGTCTGAGGCAGGCAGGTTGCTGGCAGTGAGGTGAGAGCAGGTGTCTCCTGTCAGGCTCTCACAGAACACATCTCTGTTTTCTTGCTGCTCCCAGGACTCTGTGCAGCAGCCTGGGCACTGACCTGCCATGAAGAGGGAAGCAGTCACAGCCCTCCTAAATTTTCTTAGTTCAACCAGCATGCACTAATTTGGCATTAAAGAATTTTTCAGCTTATCCTTGCTTTAATCCTTTTTTTTTTTTTTTTTTCCTGTCTTCCCCTCTCCTCCTGGGTTGCCCAGTGTTTACCAAGACACAAGATCAGGCAGCAGCTCTTCATGCAGGGGGGATGAGGGCACGTGCAATAGTGCATTTTCTGTAATGTGTGGGTGTGTGTTGAGGTCAAGATGCATCCAACAGGCATGGTGAGAGGGATATGGGATGGAAAATATCTAAATCCTATCCCACACAGGACCAAAATCTTGTTAGTGAGAGCCATCCCATTTATGCAGTTATTTAGAACTAGAGGAAGGGGCTTCAAGCTGCACCAGGGGAGGTTCAGGCTGCTCACCAGGAGGAATTTCTTCATGGACAGGGTTTTCTTCATGGACAGGGTTGTTCAGGGCTTCTCAGGGAGGTGATAGAGTCACTATCCCTGAAGATGTTCAAGGAACAACTAGATGTGGCACTCAGTGCTCTGGGCTTGTTGGCAAGGTGGGATTGGGCACAGGTTGGACTCAACGACCTTAGAGGTCTTCTCCAATCTAAATTATTCTGGTATTCTGTGATACTCAGAGCAAAGAGGGGAGGAAAAACACCAGTCATGAAAGGAGATGGGGTAAATAGACCCTTTTGACAAAATCCTGGAAAACAGAGAAAAATTCTAGTGCCAGCTGTGTGCCTGCAGAGCCACAATTTCCCTCATTGCTGCTGCTGCTGAACTCTCCATGCTTGCAAAAACTGTTCTTTCTTCATGACCCAAAATAATGTCCTGCCTATGTCTATAATGCCACAGATCTGCTGACCCACCTCACCAGGTGTTGGCATGACAGACAAAACTGGTACCTTCTTCCAAGTCCTGGAAGTTGGGAATGGAATATTTTTAAATTGTGCTACAATGGAGTTTGTGTTGCTGTATGCTCCCTTCAGATACAGGGGAGAGAAACAGCCATTTCTGGGAGATTTCATCTCCTCTGAAGGAGACACACAACACAGGGCACATGAATCCTGTCCTGGAGGTGCTCATTTTCCTCTATTGACAGCAGAGGCCAGCCTGAGGTGAGACAGAAGCCTCATCCCTGGCACAGCATCACACCCACAGCAAACACATTCCTGCATCCCTGGGAGAGCTCAAAGCTGTGATTCCTGCAAGGTCTCCTTCCTCCTGGGCAGCCCTGCTGGGGGGCAGCCCCCAGGCCAAGGATGAGCTGCTCTTCCCAACTCTATTTCTTCAGGAAAGACAGAAAGGAGAGACAAAATTGTTCTGCTCATCGCCTTGGCGCTTTAGGGATGTTCAGTAGCCTGTGGCTGCAGGGTTATGGCTCATCACCTGTGTTATGTCTTGGTTTGAACAGACAGGTGTCTGCTAAGGAAGGCAGGAGCCTCCCCTGAAATGGAAAATGTAAATCCTCTCCCTGCGAATTATTATAATTTTGAAATTAAGGGGCTCTCAGGCAAAGATAGGGAATAACAGTTCTTTATTAGGGAAAAAAATAAAAATAAAATAAAAATGCAGTAATACAAAACAACCCTGCCAGAGTCAGAGCAGTCCCTGTCCCTCTGTGTGTCAGGCGGTGTCCCAGCCCCATCCCAGGGGGGCTCAGCCCTCCTGCAGTGCCAGCTGTGGCTCTGCTGCAGCAGGGATCCTGCACAAGGGGGGAGTTTTCCTCTGCAGCTCCAGGGCTGCTGCAGATGGGCCTGGGCTCCCTCTGGCCATGCAGGGCAGCAGAAAGCTGCTCCTCTGGGAATGCAGGGGGCAAAGGCTGCTGTGCTGTGCCAGGCCCAGATTGGATCCAGGCAGGAATGCTTGGCTCCTCCCCTGGGCGGAGCATCTCCCCATGGGATGCTGGGATTGGATCAGCCCTGCAGGGACACTCAGTGGCCATGGACAGCAGAGATCTCCTGCAGGGAGGGTTGGCTGTGGGAGAGAGAAAGGAAAAACTGCCCCAGGAACAGCAGAGAACTGCCCCAGCTCTGACAGATGGTGACAGAACACACACCCCAGGCACATCTTCCAACCTAAGGTGTATCCTATAGCTGAGCACCAAACAGTGACCCTGCCGGTGCCTCCTGTTGGCATTTATTGCCCATCCATGCTCCTATTTCCATGTTCCAGGCATGAATTCAGTGAGTACCAGGCACGGATTTAGGCACTGTCCAGCAGAAGGGAAGGAAAAAATGATCGTTTCCTTAAACACTAATTAGAGTTTAATAACTAATGGCACAATATTCAGGCTCTTGAATGTGATACTCAAGAGGAAGCTCACTGATAGCTGCTCTCTGCAGCTATCCCTGATCTTAGACAAGGGGGATGATGAGACATGGGAAATGACCTTACTGACTGTGAAGAAAAGTGACAGTTGGAATATCTCATTTTTTAATTGCCAAAAGCTAATATCTAATTACATTTTTGATTCATGGGGTGGTTTTTTCACAGATAATTTGGCCATGGTCATGAAATTATATCTGGTTTTAGTATTAATTTAGTTAAATTGCTGGTTCCCTGAATCCAATGTGGAAATCTCCACAAGGAACAACTGAAAAAATAAAGAGCCCATAGGCTGCTTAAGGTTTCTGATTATGAGAAGAGAAAACAAATAAAGATGTATTTCAGATGTATTTCATAGGCAATTAACCTTTTAATGAGTTGAATAGTTTATTGTAGCTATGGGACAAAAGTTTAGAAGCTGCTGTCAATATCTGACCACAGTGACAATGAGGTGGCTTTTGGAGTGTCCAACAACCACACCAGTGCCTCAGGGGGAGGCAGGTGACAACTCCTTGAGTTGTGATGTCCTCATTTCACCTCACACGAACCCAGATCATAAAAAATAAAGACAAAAGAAAAAGAAAAAGAAAAAACAAACAAAACCAAACAAATTGGAAGAGCAGTTTGTGGAGCAAAAAACCATTTTTCTTCAAGCGTATTTTGAGGGTTTAGGGCTGTGCTTTAGGCTGGTATTTAGACAGGTAATATCATGCTGAGATTCCCACAGACACCTTAATCCTCCTGGGCTGTAATTCCCCCAGGAGCTTAAGTGCATGTGTGATCAGAGAGCTGCATGGCTCCTCATGCCTGTGCCACCACTGAGCTGCTGCCAGGGCACAGCCAGGGTCACCTGCAGCATGTGCAGCTCCAAAGGTGTGTCCAAAATCACCTGCAGGATGTGCAGCTCCAAAGGTGTGTCCAGGGTCACACCTGCAGGATGTGCAGCTCCAAAAGTGTGTCCAAAATCACCTGCAGGATGTGCAGCTCCCTGGTGTGTCCTGGGTCACACCTGCAGGATGTGCAGCTCCCCTGGTGTGTCCAGCCTCTCCTTGCTCTGTGCCACCTCTCCAGAGCAATAAAATTTATTAATTCCCCACCTCTCAGGTCATCTCGTGTGCTGGGGAAGAGGGCACGGCTTGAAGAGAGAACTGAAGCGCACTCAAGCCATTGGAAGGAAATAAGTTTCCAGGCTGAGCCAAAAATGGGTGAATTAGTGAAGATTTTGGTGCAAACAGGTCCTGGAGCAGCTGATGCCGGCACAGGCAGCGCTATCTGCTGGCTCCTGCTGCACAGTGCAGCTCTCTCTGATCCCACACCTTCCAGGATGGAGAGTTTTCCATGTCTAATCAAGGTGCTGACAGGATTTATGGAGGCTCAGTTGGGGTGTTATAATCGTTCAGTCTCATTTTAAAAAAATTAAATTTTTTTAATGAAGCTGGAAGTTGAGAAGGAGGAATAACTGGCAGTGAGATACCTTTGAAGTCAGCCCACTCACACATATCCCCTTTCCTAATTAATCCATTAAGTAATTTTTTGGTTGGTTGTGCACATCTGCTGTGGGATCCCAGAGCTGCCCTGACTCTCTGCAGCAACTCAGCCAAACTGGGAGAGCACAGAAATGCAGAAAACTAAGCTGAACTTGTCTTCTGTGAGTCCAGTGTTGGTGTAGGAAATGCCTCAACCACTGACAGGACCAAGCCATCCTAAAATAATTTTGAGTCGTTTCTAATCCTGCCTAACCTGTGTTGTGTTGCTGCCAGCACAGGATCATGAGAGATTAGAACAGGGCACGTACAACGCCAGCAACAACAGCTTAAATATCCCTAAATTAAAACATCAATTATTGCTGTAATTTCTAGCCAAATTTCACAAATATTCAATATTTCATTTATTACTTTCTTTATTTCAGAAAAATAAACTTGTCCCCCACAGCAAGAGGAATGGAGACAGGTTTAACCTGCAGCTCAATAGACCTTCAGTTTCTCAGGACAAATTTTAAGTGGGGCCATGGGACAGCAAAGTGGATGTGAACTGGACAAACCCCAGTTTTCCACTGCAAACTTTCTAACCAGAAGTTGAGCACAGCCCTAAATATTTTTGACTGTTCAGAAACGGAGTCCTTAAAAGAACCAGTTAACTGGAAACAATTGGCAGGTGGGTGTGTTTATACACCAAAAAACGTTTAAATCCAACTCCTTTTCAGCAGCAGCACAGTCTGGATCTGCTGAGAAAGGGAAATTTGGGTTTCCAGCAGGCAGATCTACCAGCTTGATCCATTTAATGGTAGCTCAACAGGGATGTTATTGATTTAGGTCCCCAGAATGCAATGTCCTTGGACAGCCCAGCTCCCATAAAAGTGACTAAAATGACACAGCTCTGCTTGGATTACCAACAGGAATATTTCTGTTCCTGGATTTTTTTCCCCACTAGTACACTTGGAAGCTGATGCCAGCAGGTTTTTAATTCCAAATTCAATCATGAGGACCAACCACAGCCTGTGGTAAAGCCCTGCAGTGTCCAGTGCAGGGAATGTGGGCCTGAGGAGGGGCTGGCTGATGTCTCAGCAGCTCATGCCTGTTCCCTGGCACCAGCTGCCAGCCCCAAATCCCCCAAATCTTCCTTTTCCCAGGCAGTGCTGAGGGCACACAAACACTCCTTGGGCTGTAGTCAGTCTGTGCTTGGCATGTCCTGAACTCCTACAGCCCTTCCTTACTGTTTGAGGAGAGGAAAGCAAGCAGCAAAGTTTGGGGAAGGCACATTGCTGTGTTTTTTGTGACTTTGACCCCTCTGGTTGCTGGTTTGTGCCACTTGAGTGCCTTCAAACCCTTTAGTGTCTCACTCCAGTGTTTCTTCCAGCACATGGCAGATCCAGCTCCCTGCAGAGGAACCTTCTGGCCCTGGGGCTTCTCTGTGTGGATCCCCAGTTCCTTCTGTTCCTCTGGCACCTGGCTTGTCACAGGCTGGGGGACAGCAGGGCACACATGGCATCCCCAGTGTTCCCAGGCCTGCTTGGTTAAATCTGAGAGCTTGCCTGGTGCTTTCTCCTCCCTTTCAAGGTGTTGTCATCTACAATGACAGAGGCACTAAGGGAAACTCCTAGCACAACCTAAATAATCTCAGTTAGATAGATGGCAACTCCCCTGCCTAAATAATCCAAATTAGATAGAAGATGGTATCTCCCCAGCCTAAATAATCTCAGTTAGATAGAAGATGGAATCTCCCCAGCCTAAATAATCTGTTACATAGAAGATGGAATCTCCCCAGCCTAAATAATCTTAGTTACATAGAAGATGGAATCTCCCCAGCCTAAATAACCTCACTTACATAGAAGATGGAATCTCCCCAGCCTAAATAATCTCAGTTAAACAGAGGATGGCAACTCCTCAGCCTAAATAATCTCAATTAGATAGGAGATGACAAGTGCACAACTATCATGAATCTACAATGACAGAGGCACTAAGGGAAACTCCTAGCACAGCCTAAATAATCTCAGTTGGATAGATGGCAAGTCCCCAGCCTAAATAATCTCAGTTAAATAGAAGATGGCATCTCCCCATTTTAAATAATCTCAGTTAGATAGATGGCAACTCCCCTGCCTAAATAATCCAAATTAGATAGAAGATGGCATCTCCCCAGCCTAAATAATCTCAATTAGATAGAAGATGGCATCTCCCCAGCCTAAATAATCTCAGTTAGATAGAAGATGGAATCTCCCCAGCCTAAATAATCTCAATTAGATAGAAGATGGCAAGTGCACAACCTGCTATTCCCAAGCTTGGCTTTATCCAGTCCCAAACTGCCTGTGCCCTTGGAATGCAGTGCCACAAGTGGGTATGGTCCTGGTTCCAGAGCACCATGATTTTCACTTACTTGTGAAGAAAATCTTTTGGTTATTGACATCAGCTGGAATAATAAATTGTGGGAAAGTGAAATTGTTTAAAAAAGTCAGCTGAAGGCTTGAGTGTCATCTCATCAGTTGCAATAGGAACAGAACACAGCATTTCCTCAGACCCTGGCCTTGATCACAGCATGCAGGGAGGGATTGGCAGCTCAGGTTTTTCTGGATCATAGTGTCAGTCAGTTCCGGGGGGGGAGAAGCAATTCTGAAACAGGCAATATGCCCTTTTTCAGTCACAGACATCCTGACACACAAAAATGGAGGAGTTGCTTAAATCCCACTGATTCCAAGTGTCTTATCCTCAGCCATTTATTTCTCTATGCCACTTGCTGCCTCTGTCTGAGAAGGGAATATGCATGAGGAGCCCCTCTGAATGGTGTCTGGGAGCATTCCCAAATGGTCCTCTGTGGAAAGGGGAGGTCTGGCTTCTCCTGCTCCCATTTTCAGAGAGTTCCCAGACTCTAGACTCCACACTGCGGTGGGAGGGGGATTTTTATTGATGTAGAAGGTAAAAAATGATAGATTCAGTAGATCTTCTCTCTTGATTGATTTAGCTCCAGCAGATCATCCTTCTGTGTAATCACACCAAGGTCAGCTCTGTTGCTGACTGCACTGGCCACCCTCTCCCCCCCTGCAGGTACAAGAGGCTCCAAATTACGTGACAAACTTCAGAATGCACAATTGTAAAAATAAAGATTTTATTTGTAAAGCATCTTTGAGAAAATAGTTTAAAATACCACTTTTCCCCCGCCCCCCAAAGACATTAAATACATTTGGCATGAACTGTCCCAGGATTGTTCAAGCCTGCTGTACATGGTCTCTATTTAACACTATTTACAAAGACATCAGAAAGGTTTACTGACAATGAGGATTTGCTATTCAAAGTATATCGCTCAAAAGAGAAATAAAAGAGTATTAACACAAGCAAGAGTACTCATTTGTGTTTTCAACAGAGCTCCCTGAATAACTTGTATTTACTGACAGAATACATTGTTGAGTGACTACTCAGTGAGTGGAACACCAGAGCTAGCTATATTTAAAAGCCACAAAATAGAAATGTAACAAATACTAATCACTCTCTTCCCACCTCTGAGGTGTCTGTGACTCCACACCCCAGATCTTAACCACGACAGACATATTGATCCTACACAGAAGGAAAGGGAGAGCAAGGCATGCAAGCCCCTGTTTCATAGGTCCCTGCTGCTAAAAATAATATTGCAGCCAGCGCCCTCAGCAGGGCTGTGCCAGGAGCTGTGTCACAGCACAGGGAATGAGGGATGAGAAGATTGAATGCTGGCTGCACAGGGAGCAGAGCAGAGCTGCTGGTGCACCTCTGCTTGTGCTGCAGTTCTGGCACCAATGTACCCAAATCTGTGCCAAATAACCACAAAAAACCCCAAAAATCAGGGGTGTTCAGGGGCTGTGAGCCAGGGCCTCAACATCATGGTTTAATACTCAGTGCCTCAACAGGAATTCCAAATATAGAGATACATGGAGAGCTGGTTTGAAATGAAACTCATAAATCCTGCTGGAAATATGTGGAGCAGTAAACTGCCCCTTTGTCATCTGTTCAGCACATTCCAAGAAGGAAAAACTGCATCACAGAACTGGAATAGAATGTAACTTCACCAGGACTGCAGTGAAGAGGGGTGGGAAAAGGTGAAGGTAATTTCTTCTAATTGCTCAAAAAGCAATTAGGAGAAATCTGAAGCAAGGTCTGCTCCAATGCCACAGGAGCTGCTTCTGTTGGACTGGACTCTACTTTGGGATTATCAAGAGCAGGACAGAATTGCACTATATGGGACATCCTTGCTCAGCCAACCATTTTTGACAGGCAAAAATAGGTGAGTAAAATACTTTTGGCTCAAATTGACCAAATGTTTGCCTTCCCCACCTCTGAGATTATGCTGTGACACCACAGCTGGATTTAGCATGCCTTACATTTGACACATATAAGCAGTTATTTCTTCATAGCCCAGCAATTAAAGAAACATTGAATTCAGAAACCTCCAAATCAAGTTTCTGGTCCAGCAGACTTCTACAGCAAGTGCACATAACTGAGATTTATCCCATTTTCCTCCAAACTCCTAATCAAGCTGCAAATGCTGGATTGCTAATTGTCCTGGGCTCATTCTGCAGTCACAGGAGAGAAAAAGGCACATATATATATATATATATATATATATATATAATTCTATACAGTGATAGGAGTCTCAGGGGAGGTGAATCACCCTTGGGCAAGTGCACAAAAGCCAACAAGCCAACAGGATGACTCTGGGCTCAGCTGAGCATTCAGGTGACCTGCCACAGCTACCAGGCTCAGTCACCCTGTTTTCAGTGCCACCTAAATACAATATTGAGTAGTTTGGGTCTTGTCTCTCTAGATTGCCAGTTTTAATAGTCATTGCAGTACCTATATGGGATAGGCTGAAGAGAAGTTTCTCTGTTCCTCACTCTACCAGGTGTACAATGAGGAAAAATCCATACCTGTTTAAAGGAAGATTCATTAGGTGTTGTTAGAAGCTCAGGAGTTTGACAATGGACATTGGGAAGGAAAGGGTGTAAATTATCCTAAGTTATTATGCACAATTAATATAATAATAACATCAATATATATATAATATAATAATAACATCAAATTATAAGATAAATATATTAATTTTCTGCCTTGCCCAAAACATTTAAGTGAAGCTGATGGTTTATCTTATAAGTGCTTGTAGACAAACATTCCGATGAGTCCTGAGGGTTCAACCAAGTATTTACCTGATCTTCTCCTCCCATGGATGTAAAACAGAATTGCCAGCAGAATCACCACTAATGCAACTCCCAGCAGAACTCCAAGGACAATCACTGCTGCTCTCCAGGAGGAGATGTTGTCAGCTGGTGACTGAACAGACACAGCTGGAAATTTAAAGCACATTTTAGGAATGTTAGCTAGAAACAGTAAAGAAGTGGGTGTAAGAAATCCTGGAGCCCTAAGTGACAGCTGTGTTTTACTGCTTGGCAGCTTTGAAATTTTGAATAATATTGAAAATGTTTTTGAATGTGGTGAAGATTTGCTAACTAGAAATCTTTTATGAGGGCCCTTGTGATCTCTTGGTGACACCCATAACAGCTGCTCTGAGGATTTGCTGGATGGATTGGTGTAACTTGAGAGTCTTTAGATCTTTTTGTGTGAAAAGAACCCATCCTTTGAGTCTGGAACTGGGCATGTGTAATGACTCTTTAAAACAGGTCCATAATCTATATTAAATCATTATATGTTCAGTGAATGTTTAAATAGATTACTTGAACTATTTGAATCTCTTAAAAGACAGAAGTTAATTTATCATCTTCATTTAACAGCAGTAGATCTGACCCTTTCATCCTCACACCATTACAGAGAAGCTCTTTCAACATCACTTACTTTCCACTTCACTTTTGCTCCCAAACTTGCTCGTTAGTACATTACTCAGGCGGGTCTGTATGTCACCCACATCCATGGCTTCTTCTTTTGGCAGCAGAAAGAGAAAATCAGCAATCACACTGCCAGATCTGAACCCCAGAATGAAAATATCAGAGTGGTTATTCCCCAGTTCAGCGTGCATTGCTTCAAGAACCTGTGCAAGGTGAAATTGATATTTATTCCACTTGTCAGTCAGCTGAGGCAGAGCAGGAACACAAACATCCTGCACACATCAGGGCACTAAATTTTACAATATTATATTATAATATACAATATATAATATATAATATATAATATATAATATATAATATATAATATATAATATATAATATATAATATATAATATATAATATATAATATGTAATATGTAATATGTAATATGTAATATGTAATGTATAATATATTATATGTTATATATTATATATTACATATTATAATATATATTGTATGCTAATAATATATTATATTATTATATTATATATAATTATATATATATAAAATAATATATTATTATTTTGTATATCATATCTATTAAATATATATAATTAAATATATAACAAGGTATTAAATTTTCCTCACTTACTACTCTTTCAAGGCAATTGCTTTGGAATAACAAATAAAAAAACTCATTGGAAGAGGATGCCAGAGCGATGCATTGTCTGTGATTAAAAATGTGAAATCTGAGTTTGACTTCCAAAGCTCCAATCTGTTTAGCTAGTTATCAATGAATAATGCATTAAAACAAGTTGTCCTCCTCCACAAACACATATGGGACCTTGACTGTACAAAATTTGGAATCTACAAAGAACACCCAATATTTCTAAAGTTATGTTCAGTGTCCCTTAACTTTTTTTAACATGTGCAACTAAATTTCAGACATGGTTTTGCACACACTACCAGCACAAAACTTCATGTGAGAAGTTTAAAACTTATTTTGTCACCAGATTTTCAAAGTCATGACGTTACAGAACACCTTTGCAAAGAGAGACAAGGGTGTGATTTGCCTCTCAATCATTCTGGCATAAACCAAGTGTATTCCTGTGACATCAGTCAAAATCAAATTAATTTCACTGATATCTCCAAAAGTAGAGCCTTGCTTAGTGCTTTCAAATGGATACAAAGCAAGAACAAGCAGTCCCCTTTTTAAAATAAGACTGGTTGAAATGTTTTTGTCAGGACTGATCTTTTCAGAAAATTAGGTGTTTGATTCAACCCACTAAGAGAAGCTATCTTCTCCCTGTGGATAAATATGCTATTTTACCTGAAAAGTCTGAAAGATTACTATTTTTCCTAGATGATAACAAACCTTGTTCTGAGTCACTGCTCAGTTTTCTGCCTCCATCTTTTCTATGGGATAAACCCCACACTCCAAACTTTGCATCCCTTTAAGTTCTTTGGACAGAGACTTCAAAAATTATTTTCTTTTCCTCACCTTGATGAGCAGTCTACATAGGAAATCTGACTTATCTAGGCAAAACTAACATTTCAAAGCTACAGCTACAGAGTGGAATATAAAAGAAATAGTTCAACATTCAAACTGGGGAAAAAAAATTCCAATAGAGAAATTGTCTATATTTTCAACCATGTTAGTACAGCCTGTTTTTGATTTTGCCATTTTTCTGAAGAAAAGCTGACACTTTGCATGAGGTAAAAGCTTATTAAAAGCCAGTAAAGGAATTCCTCTGCGTTCAGTCAGGTTGGAGGAAACCTTTTACATCCACTAAAATAAATTTTCTATCCATGAAGTGGAGATGTTAGCAGTCATAAGACAAGGTTACCTCCGAGTTGGCGTGGTGAGAACAAATTAATTACTGCTTTTGAAATCTGTGGAGTTTCTTAGCTAAAGGGTATGATCATCACACTAAAAATAGCTGTGCTGGTTATTTAAAGCAGTCTACCCCAATCTCACAGGTTGATATCCATCAGGATTCCTGAGAGGTGTTGAAATTATTAGGGTTTTTTTTTTAACATGCTGCTAAAGACAGTTGAGTGGCAGACTGGTGCTTGTCGGCATTGCTGCCTCAAAACTTCCACTTTTGCTCCTTATTTTCCCCCTGAGATGGGGGAAAATGGGGGAAAATGACCCCTTGATACTTTGCCCAATCCTGCAGCCACTTCCATGATTCCACTTCCAGAGTATTGCCAATAATCTGGATTTACAGTACACATTTGCAAAGTTTTCACGTTTCCAAATCTGTGCTGAAATGCTGGTTTTGAGTAACTCCTTTTTTTTTTTGTCTCCACAGGCATCAGTTCAGTGAAGTGGGAGAAAATAAACAGAACGGGATGTTCCTTACAGAAATAGAATTTTCAAGTGCCTTTCACTAAATAACTTATATTTGAGGATGGCTGAGGGAATGTAGCCCTCCTCATTGGACAACAAGCTCTCTGTCCTTGGCAGATTTGGTGCTTCCTGCAATGTTTTTCTCTTTTTCACCTGTCAGAGTCCTGATTTAACCATGAATGTAGGAGATTAAGGCTGCTAATCACAAGCCTTTCTGCAGTTCCTTCATTGACAAAGAAGATTGCATCAACTTACCTCTGTTTTGAGTCTTTTAGACATATTTATGTAGCCTTCACTATCAGAGTTATAAAGTGTGTTATTAAATTTCTCGTTTTCCAACCAAACTCTGCAGGAAAATGCTTGGTTATCTGGAAAAAAGAAAAAAAAAAGAAGAAATAATTAGGTGACTCCCAGGATGACCTCCACAATTGGTCTTTGGACTTTATTATCTCATGTATTTATAATATGGATTGATAAAAGCAGAAAATAATAATAATAATAATAATAATAATAATAATAATAATAATAATAATAATAATAATAATAATAATAATAATAATAATAATTTATAATATTAATTGATATAATAATAATAATAATAATAATAATAATAATAATAATAATAATAGTAGTAGTAGTAGTAGTAGTAGTAGTAGTAATAAAGTGCATCATGTGTGTCTAATGCAGTGGCTTTGAAACCTTCAGAGCTGACTCTCTCCAAGTTTGTCAGCCATCACAATCTCCCAAATTGTTCACCATTCTTGTATTATTTAGGGTGCATCCCACTCCCTAATTCAACAGCCACTCTCCCATTGATTCCAGCAGAAGTAACACCAGTCTGTTAGGCTCTTCAAGGCTTTTAAATCCTCCTGAGTAGGTGGATGAGCCCTGAGCCAAAAGAAGAAAGCTTTACATAGAAAAGTCCAGACTAAAATAGAGCTGGAAGCTGACACTGAAGTTTGATGGAGGCAGCTTCTTCACCAAAGAAGTGTGAACTTCAGATGCTGTGTGAACTGACACCATAAAGCAGATGGCAAAATACTCCTGGGAGATACTATATTGTGAAATAATACCCTGCAGTTATGGATAAACAAATGTTGAGGTTCTATAAACTTACTGGAGCACGCAATGCCTTTTAAGTCAGAACAGCCAGTACTTTGTGCTAAACAAAACTCAGTCCCTTTGAAACAGGAACCATAATCTGCAAAATAAAGATAAAAATCAAGATAATCACTTCTGTGCATGCATTATCAATGACAATAAGACAATTATGGAATAGGTGAAAGTCTTTAATTATGGCCAAGGAGTCACCCAAGCAGCAGTTCCTTTGGCCCAGTGAGAACTTAGAATTGCAAATTATAAAATTGGAGCATATCAAAAGAGAGGCAGGTGGTGGGTGGGTAGGTGGTATTTGAGAACTCACTGAAATAGCACTGAGAACTCTGATTTCTTATGAGAGCTAAAGATATAGGTTGTGCTATTATGTGCTTGTACAACTCAGGTAAGCTAGATGGAGTTTTCAGAAGTAAAATTCCCCTGAAATTTATTTTGGAAAAAGATATGCATCATGGAGTCTCAGAACCTCAGTATGCTTGTCTGGACTTGCTAATCTGAATTATTTATGAAGGGTCAAAACCCATTAAAGGTTGGTGTTGCAGGTTTTATGTGGTTAGTTCATTGGATTATATCCCTAGTTCTCATAGAATTGAACATAATCTTTAATTTCACATGAAATATGGATGACTTGGTCTTTATTGCTCTTTTTAATTAGCTTACAAACAATTTTCTGGTAGGGCAGATGGCTCCAGATTCCAAAAGGAAACCATTTTTTATTTTTCTTGAATAGAGAAAGTAATAAATGAAAGCCAGTGGACTGAAGAATTGAAAGATTTCAATGGAAATAATGATGAGAATTCCTTGGCTTTGTGGTCCTAAAGACTAAGAGAGAGGGTAAGTCCATCAGAAGGAACCCCACAGTCCACTGCCAAAATAATGGCCCTAAGAAAGGTTTTGAGAATAATCAGACAATCCATTAGAGAACTCAAAAAGGGATTGCAGTAAGGACATTTATGCTTTAGAGGTCAAGAAATGCTGGAAGAAATAACAATTGCCAAAAGTCAAGTTAGATCTTTCAAGTTATATAAAAAGAAATCATGAGCACTTTCTCAGCCACTGGGAAAAGATGATAAAGTGCAGCACAGTTTTATCAAACTGGATCATGCCAAAATAACCCAGTGGCTCCCTTTGACTGACAGGATGACTTTTAGATCTCTGCCTGTGATGGAGAAGCAGCAGTGCCAAGTGGGAATTTGTTTAGTGGAAAAAGTTTTTTCTAAAGGGATTGGCTAAGGGGGAGATGGCAATGGGGAGTTTTAAAAGGGGAAACCTTGATTTAGAGGGATATTATGTGTCATGTTCCTGCAGAATCAGTTTTAGTACAGAGACACAATTAAACTGTTTGCCTTAATGTCTATAACCCAGGATGAAATGTAAAAGGTAAAAATGACAATTAAGGACTGCCTGCATTCACAAGAGCATGTAGAACCTAAACTTCACACTATCAGAATATTTTCTGGTAAATTTACAGCCAAAATATCTTGAATTCTGTACAGAATTATCTGCCTCAATAATCCAACAGGATCAGAAATTTTACAGAGCAAGCTCTTACTCTTGCAAACTCCTGTTGAATTCAAGCAGTCCCATCCAAATAAGGGGATGAGTCACATAAATAAAAAACAACTTGCAGGAATAAGAGTATGTGAGATCAAATCCAGACCATATGGCAACAAGACACTGTGAGTTTCTATGAATTAAAGAGGTGCCAGGGGGATGGAGGAGGTACCTGTTCGGACAGTGACTGAAGCAGGATTGCTCCCAGCACAAGATGACAGTGCCACAGAAATGGTGTACACATGGCCAGGAAGCAGGTTTTCAATCGCGGTTTCTGTCTCATTTGTAGTTCTTGTATTTATCTCCTCTCCATCCTTGACAGAGATGCTGTACAGGCTGCCTGTGCTGCTGCTGCTGCTCCAGCTGAGGTGAATTTCTTCTGCAGTCACGTTCTGAACTCGGATGGACACTGTCACTGCAAAGTGGGAAAGTATCATACAGCTGAGAGCAGCCCATTTCACTCCTGCAATTCTACATAGTTATTATTAAAGGAAAAATACTGATTAAACCAACATAAACTCTTGTGTGGTTTTTTGGAGCTGATTTCAGTTTTCCACCTCATTCTCCCAAAAGAGCAGAAGTGAACCATTTGCTCTAGAGACAGAAACCATACATCAATGTACTTTGTTTGATGGCTCCAGAACACAAATGTGGGACATTGTGCTTGGTCCTTGCCTTTCTAACTACAGGCAATGTGTGGTAAATGGTCAGAACTGTACAATGTTGCTTTTAAATAATAGAGAATTGATGAAGCTGATTGAGAAAAACATGAGCATTCTGAAATGGACTGGTATTTGACTCATCCTGATATCCTCAGGAGGATAGATTTTTAAAATACCACCAGAAAAACTGAAGTTCAGAGCAGTAGAGAGGCATTTATTAAATGTGCTTCACAGTAGGGTTAAGAATACTCACTTATCACCCTGGTTTATGCCTGCAAGCAGGCACCCAGTGAACATTTACTGGGTCCAGGAGAGCTTTACCAAGGTGTAGAAACTGCCTTGATTGATATTTGCATAATTATGCATTTCTAGTGATTTTATCAGTCTTCCTTTTCTGAAATGATATCCAGGGATTTTACCCCACAGATGATATGACCAAAGGGGATCTAAGACCCCTGAGGGGCCCCTGGGCTGTCCTTGGCCATGGAGCCACTGTCAAAGACCAAGCTGTACCTTACTGTGTGTGTGCATATCTCCTACTGCACTCCATGAACACTGTGACTCCAGAAAAAGGATGGATTAACCCCTTGGACCCCTCTGAAGAATAATATTATGCTCTAAAAATGGAAGTCATGCTGCCTTTTTTTTTTTGGGTGCAGAGTACAAAAAGGCTGCATTCTCTTCTTCTCCATCTTTGCTTTACTTTTTTATCCCATGGAAAAATGATGAAAAGTTCATTACTGCATATTCTTTGAATATGGGCAGATAGCCCTTTGGCAAAAAATTAAAGATGCACTAGAAGAGAATTAGTATTGAAACAAGTAAGAATCAAGTTAGCAAAAAAAAATAAATTAACTGGATTCTCCCAATGAGGAAACTGCCTCTAGTATTCTGTAAAAGGAAATTTCAAGATCAAAACTAACAAAACCAATAAAAACCAACAGAAACCAATAAAAACCAATAGAAACCAATAAAAGTTCCTATTGACATAACTTGGCCTATGCAGCATAACTGTAAAGCATTTTATCCCTGTGGCACTGCCTAACACAAGGTGTGTCATTTCAAAAACAACCTCAGACAGGAACTGCAGCTTTTCAGAAAATAGATGGATGCAGGGATTCATATTCCTGGATTCAATATAAAAAGCTCAAATTCCAACAAAAACAACAGCAATGAAAGGAAATTATACTCAATTCTTCCAAAAATAGAGCAAAATAAATTTAGTATCATGTGTTAAAATACTCACAGCAAGTTGTAGAAATAGAAGGATTGACAGATGTTGCTGTACTGAGGTTTGTCGTGGATGGAGTTGTCAGGGATGTGGCAGGGAGGGAATGGGAGATGTTGGCAGTGGGCTCAGTTGTTCTGTCCTCCTGGTTCATGGTGGAACTTTCCCCTTCTCCAGGAGGAGTCGTGGCACTGCTGCCTGCAGAGGCTGTGGAGGATGAGGGAGGTGAAGTGGCCATCACCAGGGCTGTGGATGGATGGGATGGGGTGGCTGAGAGCATCCCAGTGGTGCTGCTTTGCTGTGGGCTGGGGGACACAGCTGAGGAGTTCATGGAAGATGTGCCAGAGGTGGAAGGCACTGGATCGGTGCTGGCTGTGGTGGCAGCTGAGCTGTTCACAATGGGCTCTGACTCATTGCCAGCAGTGGAGGATGGAGAGGACACCAGGGCTGTGGGTGGGTGGGATGTGGTGGCCAAGGGTGTCCCAGGGGTGCTGCTGGTGCTGCTCTGCTGTGGGCTGGGAGGCACAGCTCCCTCAGGAGAGGAGGAGGAGGAGTGGCTCGACACTGTTGAGCTGAAGGACAGGGAAGAAGCAGTGCCAGTCTCTGAGGCAGTGGTGGTGCCAGTTCCTGTTGTTGAGAATGCTGTGAACGCTGCACCACTCCCAGGAGATGTCCCCAGTGAGTCCCTTTCTGACATTGATGTTGTGGGTGCAGTGTCCGTCCGCCCTTCTCCACCCACCGTCATCGTGGACACCGGCAATGTGTAAGGGAGGGAATGGGAGGTCTCAGTTGTTGTTCTGTCCCCCTGGTTCATGGTGGAACCCTCCCTTTCTCCAGGAAGAGTCATGGCACTGCTGCCTGCAGAGGCTGTGGAGGATGAGGGAGGTGAAGTGGCCGTCACCTGCTCAGTTGGCTGTCCCTGGGGCAGGGCTGTGGAGGTGAGCTGAGGTGTTGGTGTCCCTGTGCTGCTGCCCACAGTGGCTGAAGGCCTGGTCTCGATGGTTTCTGAGGCAGGAGAGGTGGAAGCCACAGGCCTGGGGGTGCTTGGGCCCTGTGTCTCTGTCCCAGCAGAGGAGGATGGAGAGGACACCAGGGCTGTGGATGGGTGGGATGTGGTGGCTGAGAGCATCCCAGTGGTGCTGCTGGTGCTGCTCTGCTGTGGGCTGGGAGGCACAGCTGAGGAGCTCCCAGGAGAGGAGGAAGAGGAGGAAGAGGAGGAGTGGCTGCTTGTGGCTGAGCTGAGAGGTGGGGAGGAAGCAGCAGTGGTGGTGCCAGTTCCTGCTGTTGGGAGTGCTGAGCTCTCTGCACCCACCATCCTCATGGTAGAGGGGGACAGCGAGGTTGTGCCGAGGAGGGAGTTTTGGATTGTTGGGGTGTCAGGCTCTGCCACGGAGCTATCGGAGCTGTTTGCAGCTGGGCCAGCTCTGCTGCTGCTGTTTGTGCTCCTCGGGACACTCGGGCGGCTCTCAGAGGTGGCAGTCGTTGTGTCCTTTCCCTCCAATGCCATCAGGGTACCTGCCAGTATGTCAGAAATGTGGATTATGGATTGTTTTCTTGGAATTCTCTGAAGTACTTTAATAGTTACCAACATAACTGTGTTCTTGTGTGGAAAATTCACTCAACGTTCTCATCTTCATTGTTATTCCTTTCCTTCCTCATTTCCACTTTTATATTCTTTGCTATTCCTCAACTACCATGAAATCTCTGTTACTTCCTTTTCCATTTGCATAAATTTGAGGAGATCTTACCAATTTCCTGGTAATACCTTTTTCCTGTATAGATGTAGAGATTTATATTATGTTTCTATTCCTAGTCTACTTTTTTCCCCCCAATTTTCTATGCACTTCTCATAAATATTATTTTATTTACAGCAAGGAAAGAAATTAGTGGTGGACTCATCAATGTTAGGTTTAAGGTTGGACTCAATCCTAAAGGTCTTTTCTATCCCAAATGATTCTATGATCCTATGATTGCTCTAAAGTATAATTCCTAGAGAATTAACAGGAAAATTAAAAATTAGTAGAATGAGTTTTTCAGCACAATTTTCCCCTTGCCTGTTTGTGCATATTTTATTGCTTCAATTTCTTTACTTTGCAAGGCATTTATTTCTTTCCTAATTACTTTCTGTCAGGCAGGAGAAAACAATTTTTCTGAAGATATCTTTTTGTTGATGTTCTAAATAATATCAAATCTGCGTGAAAATCCATTGCCTTCCTGTGTTTACCTCTATTTCTAACTACAAATAAATTGTAACTCCTGTAGTTCCCAAATGTGAAGGTGGCAACATTTCTAACACTCTCAAAGTTTCTTTAAAAGGAAAATCAAACCCTTTTTTCATTGTGATTAAATGGTCAGGCTAATTTGGGTTTATTTAATTATTTTAAAAATAAAATAATATTTTAATTTTAATTAAAATATTAATTCAATTAATATTTTACTTGATCTGGTAATTCAGCTTTGATTTTGAAGAGGGGCTTTGTTCCTGTTGAAAACCCAGACATATCCTTCTGCCTCATTGCAATTTTACTCCTTAACAATACTTAATTATTATCCTGGATCTTTGGATTTGGCTGAATGAAATTTAGAGGATTCTGAGACAGGGTGTAGTAGAACAGCTCTATCAAATTCTTAAGGACCACATTAATTAACTGCTTTTGACTCTATTCACCTGTAAAATCAAGGTGGTATTTTCATATCATTTTAATGTCAACATAGAAACTTGTAATATTACAATTCATATTTTTCAAAATTCTTCCTACAGACTGATATCTTTTTTACACCCACATGCAGTTTGAATTGCAAGATCCTGTGCTTGTATCTCCCAGATTTTTAACAGCAGGTGTTGATCAGTCAAGAAAATGGTGTTTATCTGCACTGAATGACATGAAACCAGACATTAAGAATAAAATAATGCAGCCCTCTGAATTTCTAGAATTTTTTAATCTCTTGCAGTGCAGTGAGAATACACCGCAGTTAATACAACTTAATCCATACTTTTTTATGTGTTTTGAAAGACTCCTCTAAAGAGTCTTTCAGAGGAGAAAAATTGGCAAAATGCATCATTCATGACTAAGCTTAGAGGTAAAAAAAGTCAAAAAATCTGGTCAGACACTGCATGTTTGATCTTTTAGATGAGTTTTCTGAATACTTTGCTCTCATTCTTTTACCTACTTACAGCTTTATATCCCTACTAAAATATCTGCTGAAATCCAATGCATTCAAGCTAAACAAAAACAAAAAAACCCCAACAAAGCAAAACAACAAACCACAACCCTATAAATATTGCATGTTATTTGATTTATATTTATTTTTAGCAGCCCCCCCTTCCTTGATTATAATTTTGAATGTTTCTCAGTGACGCACAGCGACAATAAATTATCAAATTAATTTCTACTCACAGAGGAGAACGGAGAGGATGAAATGCCAGGGGTAATTCTGAGTGCCCATGCTGAGTGTCCCCCTCCTTGCAGCGCTGAGAGTGGCATTTTGAATGGAACACTTGGGGAATTTAAACAGGGGCGAGGCTGCAAGTGTCACCTCCCAGCCTCTGCGCGTCGGGAGCGCAGCCAACGCAACGAAAACCTCACACCTGACCTGCTCTGCAATAAATCCCAGCTTTCTGCTCAAGCATGCTTGCTTTTCCTTCATGGAGAAAGGTCTGAGTGTGAGCCAAAGGTGAGCCAAAGGCTGGAAGAATTCAGATGCAGTGCAACGCATCTGAAGACCCTTTTGTTCAGGGTGTTTAATAAGTAAAATATTTTAACAGCCTTGGGGCTGGGCAATGCATGACTTAATGGCAGTGCAACACTTGATATGAGTAAAAAAAGATGCTTTAAGCAAGTAACAAGCAAATATAGTCTAGTAAAGCTATAAAACACAAAGCAGTTAATAAACTACACAGTTACAAAAGTTTCTTTTTAATTCAACCAAGAAAAGAAGCCTGGGTCCACAAGTCTTGCCTGAATGTGTAGATCCACTTTTTTCCTTTATTTTTGCCTGTATTATTAATTTTCCTGTATTATTTTCCTGTATTATTAATTATTTGGAAGCAAAAGTTTAAATATTCAGTTCTAACTTGCATGTTTATTGTATTAGAACAACCAATTGCAAGAACTGCACCAAACAGATGCCAGTCATTGCTTCTGCAATGCTGCAAAGAGACTGGAGGGGTTGTAAATCTCCATTATTTCACTCCTTTGAAGTGGGTGGAAAAAACTGGATGACCAGGCTTAAAATACTAGAAAAATACTGGATGACTTGTCATTTTTAACATCCCCATTTTCTTTAGCAGGTAAACTCTTCATAACTACAGGCAGCTGCCATGGACAGTCACCAAATCTGGGTCACAACTTGAACTCAGTGATGTCAAACCTGCCTCTGTGTGCCTGGGGCTCATCAATTATTTAAACATTTACATTTTGTCATATTTTTAATGCCTGAGGCTTATACTGCTAAAAGTCTTAATTAAATCATTTGCAGTGAGATTTTTTTTCCAGCCACACTATGTGAGAGGAATGCTGTCCTGAGTAGGGTGGGATGGGGTGGAGTGGGGCAGAGTGAAGTTTGAAGAGAGAAGATCATTATTTACCTAATTCTTTTTCAAGTTTTTTACAGACCTGCAAGATTTGGCGCATCTATAACTGCATAAATTCCAGATTTTGCTTCGGCAGCTGTTTTCTAAAATTGGTTTCGTTTTGGTTTTACTCTGGCAGGGAAGTGAGACAAAAATATTCCTTGAAATGAACTTAAGGGTATTGTTGTCTGGTGTGAGGCAGCAATTTCAGCTTTGTGCCTTGTTTGATGTAGAAACTCCTGACTCAGTCAGATCTTTTCTTAGCAACCCCTTGTTTACAGATCTAACTGGAACTCTTAAAGATTAAAAACAAGCTATTTCCTCTTTCATAAATAATTGAAAATCACATTTTCCCTCTACTTAGGAGGTCAATGTTGTCAGACTTCTCTCTTTTGGACTTCCATAGGACCAAACCCAGTCTGTAATTCTTGCTCATGGTATAAGAATTCGAGATTCTTATCTCTAATGAGATAAGATTATCCCACCATGGGGACTCTGGGGGTACAATTCCACACACCAGGGCAGTTTCTGACCCTCAGCCCCTCCCCTGACCTCTGCAGGTCCAGCTCACATGCAAATAACCTTTAATGAGCTCGCAAACTGTGGAGTGCAGGGTGGGAAATGCCACTCCCGACTTTCTTAACCAGGATTTTCTCTGAAATTACATCCATGGAAACTTGGCTGCAAAGTCTACTAAGTCAAATTCTCGGTATCTTAGAAGCACCACTGGTTTTTAGTGAAGTCTCTTTTAGTGAAGTCTTAACTTGTGAGAAGTCTCTTATGAACCAAAAGAAGAAACCAACTTCAGATTTAGCAGCAAAAGTCCATTTTTACTCAAATACATATGCAAGTGACATATTGCATTAAAAAAATTCCAAAAATCTCCTTTTTTCAGGAAATAGGTACAGCAGAGTGGGTGTTGCATTAGAACCTGCCACCAGGGCTGAGGTTCAGATAAACTCCTCTGTTAGGCAGCCTCAATTCCACAGCTTCTCTTCTTTCACCTTGACAGTGCCCCAAAACCAACTTTTAATTCAGCTTGTCATGTACTTTACAGTAAAAGTTGCTTTCTGGTAAACACAGAACAAGTTTTGCCACATGCCTGGTAAGAGACTTTCCAGTATGAAACTGGTGACCCTTCTCAAATATTTTAAGTTCCTTGTGACTCATCTCACCAACCTTTAAACCCAAGATCTAAATGATCACTTAATTCTTACACTTATTTTTGAAAGATGCTGAAGAAACTCAGGTTTCACCTAGAGCTGGAAGGTGAAGATACACAAGGAAGTAAAAAGATTAAATGACATGGAGTTGACTTACAAGAAACCTTGTCATTCCTTTGGGGTGATCAAAGACTCAGGACTTTGAAAAAAAATCTCTCTTTAGATTCCAATTTCTATCTGTTAAAAACACCTTGTTAAAAGCCTGTGTTTACCAAGGGTTTAACTTCTCAAAACAAACAAAAAAAAAAAGAATGATGGAGCTAAAAGAAACACAGAGGACGGCCGAATTGGTGAAGGCAATATCTTATTAAATCAAAGAATACAATGTGGAGAAAATCAAAATTCTTCTGGGCTTCCAAGCCCCTCAGCCAGCTTGACTTAGAAGGAGCAAATGTTAGGGAGAAATGCTCACTGACAGCTGAAAAATAAACAACCCATTCTGAGGCACTCAGTTCTCTAATTTTCCCTCCTGACAGCCATCCCCAAGCATTTCCAGACTCTCACTGTCATTTTGAGACTCAGAGATGTGATTTCTTGTGGAAATCACAATTTGGGGGAAGAGAATAATGCTGCTTTTACCTTTTTTCATCCTGCTGTAGTACCAAACTTACAAGTCCAAGAACTTCCAGAAACATGTCAGCACTGTCAGTGAGGATGTGCATTGGTCTGTGGGTGTTAGGAGTGAAGGAAAAATGGGATTTTTAGGTAAGAACTGTGCTTCCCATATGGGTAAAAATGTCTGTAAGTTCGCATACCTGTCACTGGTAAAAATCAAAATGTGTTTTATTATTATAAACAAACCCAAAAATTTATTATTTGTGTTAGAATAACACAAACAGGGCTCTGTAGCCAACCTGCTCTCATAAGGAAATGGTGAATGAAACAGCCTTAGAAACAGGATGTGCCTGCACTGTCACAAAGTGTGGTCACAAGATGGATTTTAGACATTCAAACCCTCCTGACTTCTACAATCACTCAAAATTATTATTACTGTTATTTTTGTTGCAATTTTCTTTATTTTCATTATTGCATTGTTATTTGTATTGTTTTGGTAATGTTATTATTATTATTATTATTATTATTATTATTATTGTTATTGTTATTATTATTATTACTATTACTGTTACTACTATTAGTACTATTACTATTATTACTATTATTACTATTATAGAAAGTGTCTCACAGTGGAGCTCAGCTAGCCCAAAAAACATTTTAATTCTAGTACTTATCTTAAAAAAAAAAAAAGTTATAATTTTAATACTAGCTCAGTGACATTTCCAGCTGCCATTCTGCATTATTTACAACCACACTTGTGTAAGAAGCGCCCTAGCACTGAATTTTCTCTGGAATTCCTTAGTGTGTGATTGTGATTTCAGAGGGCTCAGCCTCCCTGAGCTGCATTATTTAGAGGAAACCTGGGTTTGTTTCTGTATCAGCCTATTACATACAAACTCAGAACTGTAGGTTTTTATTTGATATTTACTCTATCATCAATCATAAATCACGAGATTCTCCCATGTCTAAAGCTGAGAATGTGGGAGTTTCCTTTTTTTCCAACAACTCTCTTATTTTTAACTGATTTGTGCATTTCTAATTTGGTGTGATTTCAAACTGCACAGATATGATAAATCCCAAAAGCCCCAAAACATTCCAAGTGTTTGGCTTTAAATGTGCACTCAAATCTTACAGGGCATGGAGGGTGTAAAATGTTACAGGGTAAAAAAATATTTCTGAGAAGCATTAAAATTTAATCAGATATAAGGAAATTAGATGGTATTAGCATTGGGTATTCAAAGAGTATAAATTTAAAAATTTAACAACACAACATGTTCCAATGGGGTCCCTTCTCCCACATCAACCACCCTGAAAATCTTCTTAAAACCAGATCCAAAGCTCAGCCCAACCAGGGTAAGGAAAGTCATTATTTTTCCTTGGAAAAAAAAATAAAGGGAAAAAGGAAAGGAAATTTCAAGGGAAGGGAAGGGAAGGGAAGGGAAGGGAAGGGAAGGGAAGGGAAGGGAAGGGAAGGGAAGGGAAGGGAAGGGAAGGGAAGGGAAGGGAAGGGAAGGGAAGGGAAGGGAAGGGAAGGGAAGGGAAGGGAAGGGAAGGGAAGGGAAGGAAAGGAAAGGAAAGGAAAGGAAAGGAAAGGAAAGGAAAGGAAAGGAAAGGAAAGGAAAGGAAAGGAAAGGAAAGGAAAGGAAAGGAAAGGAAAGGAAAGGAAAGGAAAGGAAAGGAAAGGAAAGGAAAGGAAAGGAAAGGAAAAACAAGAGACAAAATTATCTCTCTTTGCCTCTGAGATTTTGGAGGAATTTGGAGTTCATGTTGAGATATTTTTTAATGCTTTATAAACTATTGCTGTTTGCAGTTGGCAAAGCAGAATTTTTTTGTCGAGGACTGACAAGGCATGGTGCTGAGCCACAAAGGTGATGAGTGGGCTCTGTCTGAATGAAACCCACATTTTCCTTCCCAGCCTTGTGCTGGATTATCCTGAAAAGAGCAAATGGAAGAGGAATCAAGCACAAAGCACCAAGACAAACAGCACAGATGAAAAATCAGAGATGCAGCTGAAACAAATCAATGCCCACAGGTCACAGCATACTTGGAATCCCTGAGGCTTCCAAACCATGGATAAAATTAGAAAAACTCTGATAATTTTCATCCATGCTAATGACATAATGCTGTTTCTGTGACTGCATTTCTGTACTTCTGTGCTGTGCATTTGCAAATTCATTTGCTCTACCAGGGAATGAAGCTGTGTATATAATCCTGTCCTCATAATTCTGGACAGGAAAATGAAGAGAAAATTCCTGCAGAGAAGAAATTCCAGCTGTCCACAAAGCAGCATCCCCAACTCAACCTCTGCTGCAGGAACACATTAAAATACCCCACTGCAGAGAACAAATACATTAACCACAGACCACAGGTGAAAATAAAGAAA
Source organism: Ammospiza nelsoni (assembly GCF_027579445.1). Taxonomy (NCBI): domain Eukaryota; kingdom Metazoa; phylum Chordata; class Aves; order Passeriformes; family Passerellidae; genus Ammospiza; species Ammospiza nelsoni. Next base: position 115,494,296 of record NC_080634.1, read on the forward strand.
TTACCTGTGGGTTCCAGGGTAGAATTCAAGACCATTAGCCAGGGATTGTTGCCTGTAAAACTTAAATAACCACAACTCTGATGCTCTGTATCCACCCTTGTGATCAATAATTTTGTTTCACCTATAGATATTGGAATTCATTCAATGAGCACCTTTTTGCCACAGGTCTTTCCGGATGTTTTTAAAGAGGGTATTTTATAAATCACTTTTCCCCCTTCCCAGCTTTAGTCCACAGAAGTGAGCCACAAAATTTTGAAAATTATTTGGGCTCAGCATTAAGAAAAGCAGCAGGAGGTGTGACAGCCACAGCCTCACAATCAAGGCTCTGAACATCAAGATTCAAATTGTCACCATTATCCAAAGAGCTGCAAGGTGCTGCGAAAAAAAAGAATTTCATTATGAAGGAAAGTTTTGGTTGCATTAAGGCTGAACAGTCTTGTTTTGACTCTTACCTGAATTTAAACACTCTGATTTCCCAGCTCTGTGAAATGGCAAATTTATCCAAAATACACAATTATAAAGGCATAGTAAAACTTATTTACAGTATTTTGGGAAGAAGGGTTGTGAGAAGTTTTCCATGATAATTCCAGTGAAAACAATCTACTTCTCAGGGAGTTTTTCTTTTCATGTAAGCAGGTTTTGTTTTTCAATAGTCTGTTCTCTCAGGGGGGAGAAAATCATATTTAAAGACCTTTCAATGGAGCAATATTTTTGCCAGTGACTCCTCTATGTTGATAATTTTCTTTTATATGCTTTAGGTAATTACTGTGTAAGAAAACCTTGCTCCATCTTAGGAGGTATTTCATACCCCCACCCTTTTCATAGTAAATCATTACTTTTGCTTCAACACAATGCAAAAAATACCAGCACAGCCAGCATCAGCATTTCAGACTTCTACCACCTTTTTCAAATTGTTGAGGTTTTACAAAAAAAAAAAAAAAAAAAAAAAAAAAAAAAAAAAAAATCAGGGTTTTTTCCTAGAAATGGGAAGTGAAAAAGAAAAAGAGGTTCTAAAATACCACCCTCAGCACAAATATCACTAAATAGGAGATATGGACTGCTCCTGAGACCCAAGACCAGAGACAAAATTTGTCTAAAATTACACTGCTTAGAGCTCATCTTTCTAAAGGTTTATGTTAGGGAGAACCAGAGAATGAATTAAGAGTTAAGCTCTGTGAGAGATCAGAGGTTCATTGCATCAACTCTCTCCCTGGCCCACACTTTTTCAGAATCATAAATGTCACTGGGAGAATGTGTTATCTCTTTTTATTCAGAGAAAGCATTTGCGGAAAGTTTTCTCAGGTTTTTTGGGGTTTAGGGGTTTTTTTGGGTTTTTTGGGTTTGTTGGGTTTTGGTTTTTTTTTTTTGTAGTTTTGTTTTGTTTTGTTTTTGCAAGGAAAGGCTCCAACCATACATTTTTCATTGTCTCAATGACAGGTGCAAGATCTAAAAGATTCAGGACCAGAATTAGAAGATGAGACCATCATGAAGAAAATGTGCTAAGGGTGTGTGGATCTCTTTTGGCTGAGGACTGAATGCTGATCATGAATTGGTTGCTGTGCTAAATAAGTGATTTCCTTCCAACAATTCACTCTATATGTTTGATTTAACCAACTGTGTGCAGCAGCCAAACATTCCATGCTTGAGCAGCCTTGGAATCCAGTCTGGGTTGGATAAACTGCACAAACAGCACGAGGGCAATGGAGCTGACCCTGCAATTCTGACTAGCTCAGCCTGCAAAGGAGTACACAGGCACTTAGTTCAAATTTTCTTCCACTAGGTCAATTTTTCTTTCACAAATAATTAAGATTTTGCTCTAGCAGCAAGGCAGTTACAACTTGTTTTTACCTAGACAGATGTGCCTTCTGTAGAGTCATCCCAGCAAAAATCTGAGATTTATCCTCCAACACCTTCAACCCTGGTATTTATCATTAGAAGCAGTTAATAAATGAAGGTATGAATCAGGTAAATGACAATATAATGAACATTTTCAAAGCAGTGAGCAGATATGAAAATGAGATAATAGGTGACTCATGTAATTATACAAATATAAATATTGTATCCATTATAACACACATCACCCTGAGGGTGTGCACAACACAGAGTCACGGGATGATTTGTTTTGGGAGGGACCTTAAAGATCATCTCATTCCCCCTGCCATGGGCAGGGACACCTCCCAGTACAAGGCTGCTCAGAGCCCATCCAGCCTGGATATAGAGTTACAGAAATTTCCATCCCTAAAAATACCCAGCCCGACTCTCCCACTCCCTGCCTATCCTCAGCACCACAACAGAATGTCCGTGCCAGTTATTACAATTAGTGACAAGATAATTCCATGAGTATGTGGGTTATTGAATGCTTCTAGCTGGTTTGGGTTTTTTGTGACAATGAAAAACAGCTTCAACCTTTGTGCACTTTGAAAAAAAAGAATTAATTACCTGTAATGAGTGCTCAGTAATTAATTACCTGTAATGAGGCACGGCATCACAATCCCTTTTTGTGCTCCAAAGCCTCACAGAAAACATCCCTACACAGCACAGGTGTGGGAACAAGAATTCACTGACATTTGTGAACTGGGAACAGGGAGTTTAAACACCCATGTTTGCAACCACCCCATAAGTTTGTGAGAGATGTTTCAGCCTAAAACGATTGTGAATTTTCCTGTGATGATGCTCTGGGGCAGCTCACAGCCACCAAGCTCCTTTCCAGGTTAATCCCCCTGCCAGGTGGGCTCAGCTCCCCGTGCCTGTCCCAGCTCATTTCTGAGAAACCCTTTTGCAAGTCAGATAGGAAAACAACAAGGGCTTAGCTGGAATGCAAATTATTCTTCTGGGGCCTGCCAGCATTAATGGAAGGAGGATGGGACCCATAATCTTGTTTTGTTTCTTTTCAGGGCTAAATATAATGGAAGGCTCTGTTTCCCTGTTCCTGTCTTCCTTCAAGGGCTCCAGCAGGAGATCAATGACTGAGACTTGTTCTCTGCTGTTATTTCTTTGTCTCAGCTCCTTAGAATGCTCTTTTCTTTCCTCGCTTTAATCTGGTCTGGTTTGCTCTCCTGAGGGGTATTAATTCAATAATTTTCTAGGCTAGACTCTGGCATTGGAGGCTTTCTCCTCCACCAGCCTGATCTGTCCCTGCTTTCAAAACAAACATATGGGAAAGTGGCACATTTATCTCAGAATACACCAGAAACAAAGGGATCTGATGGCAAAAAATTAGGCTGACAATCCTTCTCTAAAGCAACAGTTCTTTAAATGAATCACCACAAAACAATCCTTCAAATTCCTGCAAAGGAAATGTGTGTGAGCAGTGGAGGGGCAGCACCAGTCTCTGCTCCCTGAGAATGGTGCCAGGGCTTGAGGGAATGGATGAAGGAGAGGTTTAGGTTGGATTTTAGGAAAAGATTCTTCCTCCAGAGGGTGGTTGGGCACTGAACAGGCTGCCCAGGAAATGGAGAGCCCCAGGAGTTTGGACAACATTCTCAGGCACAGGGTGGGATTGTTGGGGTGTCTGTGCTACCAGAGGTTGGACCCTGATCTTTGTGGGTCCCTTCCAAATCAGGATATTCTGTGATTCTGTATTTCAAGTGTAGAGTGCATAGGATAACAGGAGGATCCATGATTACTAGCAAATAAAACAATATTAAAATAATTTTAAAAATCTATTTAAGTCCTCCAAGATTGTGTTGACGTTGGCAGTCATTTGATTTCAGTGCCTAAGTGTCACCATGATATTTTCTGAAAAATCCCTTCACCAGGATTTCTTCTCCTGGGAAGCTTCAGCTTCTCCCTGTTTTACTGCTTTGGAATGTGATTTGGAGATTGTTTATCCAGCATGTGAATTGTTTTAATTTAATGATCAATCATGGTCCAGCTGAGGCTCTGAGGAGTCACGGGTTTTTCTTTATCATTCTTGTTAAGCCTTCTGATGTATCCTTTCTCTTTCTGTAGTATAGTTCTAGTATAGAATGATATGATATGATATGCTATGATAATAAATTAACCCTCTAAGAACATGAAGTCAAATTAATCATTTCCTTCCTGCCATGGGGGAACCCTGAAAATGCCACAGGTGTGGAGGGTGGTATGTGCCCCTTTGTGGGGAACATAAGGGGAGGTGGGTGCAGAAGTCACTGAAATGAAAAAGCCTCAGTGCTTGAGGTCCTCATGACACATGTCCTTACAGATAGAGAAAATATAGCAATACATGCACATATGAAATATAAATCACACAGGCTGTTGGTAAGTAATCTCCTTTTCTGTGATGTGGCATATATTACTGCATGGGAGATATGTTACTGCATGGCATAAAAAAAAAAAAAAAACATAAATATTTCTTAGCTCAGTGGCTGGGTATTTTGCATACAGCTTATTTCTTCCACTGTCACTTATTGCTCTGTGATCTCCTGGGGAAAGGGACAGTCAGTCAGCACAAAGCACCGGGGCTCCACTGCCAATCTGCCCCCCTGCTCTACTGTGACACAAATTATTAAACCCTCTTGCTTTCTACAAAGGCATTTCTACTGCCTTTGTCTTCCAGTTACGCTGAAAGCACAAAAGGAGCTGTGAACTCTGTCTCAAGAAGTGAAAACTGGCTACAAATTCTGAATTAGCCGTGTAAGACTAAGCTGAAAATTCAGCCTACAAGATGGAGTGAGACTATTTATGAGGACAGGTGGTGGCAGGGCAAGGGGGAATGGCTTCAGATTGGAAGAGGGTAGGCTTAAATTAGATATTTAAAAGAAATTCTTTATTTTGAGGGTGGTGGGGCTCTGGCATGGGTTGCCAGAGGGGCTGCCCCATCCCTGGAAGTGTCCAAGGCCAGGTGGGATGAGGCTCTGAGAGCCACCTGGGATAGTGAAAGGTTCCCTGCCCATGGCAGGGCTTGGAACTGGATGATTTTTAAGGTCCCTTCCAACTCAAACACTCCAGTGATTCTCTGATTCTGTGACAAGTTTCTGTTCAGCTCTGCTACGTAACAGAAAAGGGGAAATTACACAGGGGTGAGGTGAAAGGGAAGGGGAAACAAGCCAAGGAAGGAGCCCCTCCTTTATTGAGCAATCCGGAATCCACACATCACTTTGCAATGTTAACAGTCAGGTGAAAACTGCCTTCTAACGTGAGCTACTCAAACAGCAGGTGACTAAAATTTATGGGGAAAGACTCATGTGCAAACGTAAAAGGAAAGTGCACATCCCAGATATTTAAAGAAAAGCAATAATTCAAGTACTTTTGAAATATATTTCCCTTCAGGTTTCCTATTTAACTGTGGGATTTATTGGCTGAGTGAAAGTATTTTCCTAAATCTGACTCCAATTTACACTGCAGGTGCTGTCCAAACAAGGAACACCGCCTGAAAGCTGAAGCCAAGTCTCCAAAATTAACCCACAAAGGTCAGAACCTGCGTTCACTTGAGGAGAACAAAAGACTCCGTTGCCATTTCTGATCTTATCACTGCAGATCTGTGTTTGCTTTTGCTTCAGCACATTCTTTTCTCCTTGTTCCTGGCTGGAGGTGCCTCATGGCCCAGCCTGAGAGCAGGATTGTTGAGGCTTTTCTCATTGTCCATTATGATGTGGCTGACAGCACTGGGGTGAGGTAAATGTGGGGGATGAAGGATGGACCAGCACTGCTCTACCTGAGAGGAGATTTGGGGAAAAATCCATGGCTTGGCCACTGCCCAGCTCCTCCGAACACAAAAAGGCAGATCCCAGCTAGAAACAGAGCAGCACACCCCACTGGTGTGCTCAGGTGATGTGCTAGAAGCTGTCTGAGCTCTAAGTCATGCTATTAACTGTGAAAAACGCCAATCACTTGTTTTTAAAATTTTAAAAGTTTAATAGTAATAAAATGGTTATAACAATAGTAATACAATTAGAGTAATAATAATTTGGACAATGTGAATTAGGACAATATGAGATAATAGAAACAAAGAGTTATGGACAGTCCGGGTACCTTTTTCTGGGCAGCACAAGCCTGAAAATGGACACCCATGAACAGAAGATTAACCCTTAAAAGCAATAGCCCGTTGCATATTCATACACCTCATACATAGTGAATAAATTCCATTCAAACACAGGATTCTGTCTGGTCAGTGTCAGCTTCTTCCTCCAAATCGTAACAGCGCCTTTGAGGCGGGAAGAAGTTCATTTCTTCTGATAAGAGAGCAATAAATTCTATTTCTCTGAAAGATTTGGGCATCCTGTGGCTCCTATCTCGCTGCGAGTCCTTTCTTTAAAAAAAAAGTATCCTACATAGCATAGTTTCTATTTTAACATTTTTATTACCTAAAACTACATTTAACACACTAATTAAGAGAATTAATACAGCGTTACTTTCTAACACAACACATATATAATATAATATAATATAATATAATATAATATAATATAATATAATATATTAATTTCATTATTATTTTTTATTTTTCTGCTAATCCTGGTATTGCTTGGCCATGTGCTGGTGCCAGTGGTATTATTATATTTTATTTTATTATTTTATTATTATCCATAATATTAATATTTGCAAAAAGCCAATCATAAAATACATGCATTTTTCACATAAACACTCTTCTTTGTGCTTTGTGATGTGCAGACACTTCAGAGCATCTTTCTATTACCGCGACCTGTGTGGGTCGCAGTTGGTGAGAGAGAGACGGTGAATCTTGTATCTTGATCAGAAGGCTGAATTTATTAATATATGATATAATACATTATAGTTATACTAAAAAGAATATAGAGAGAGGTTTGCAGAGCAGCTAGCTAAGCTAAGAAGAGATAGAAAAAGAATCCACAACAAAGTTGTGGCCAAGGACTCAGTCCCCTGGCCTGAACTGGTGATTGGCTCTTAATTATAAACATAGAAAATGAGCCAATCAAGGTGAATCCTATTGCATTCCCCAGCAGCTGATAATAATTGTTTACCTTCTCTTCGGGGGCCTCTGGCTCCCGAAGACACAGAAATATGAAAGGAAGGATTTCTGTGGAGAAATGTCTGCGACATCTCACCTTTCTAAATTGTATAAAATAAAAGAAAAATGCTGATGTGGAATGAACAGGAAATTCCTTCACCTATAAAATATAGAATACTAACAATTCACTAAAACAATCCTACAATATAAGAAAAATTGCAAGAAACAATGCAAAGAGAATTCAAGTCCATGCAGCTGAGTTTCAGGAACAGTCCATCAGCTGAAGTCGTTTCTTTTGGACATCTGAGAGTCCTTTTTGGTCCTGAAAACAACTTGCTGCAAAAGGAGTTCCATCAATAGTTATCAAAAACCATTGACAGTCTTAATACAATTTGAAACAATTTGAAACAACTTGAACAATTTTGAAATGTCCTTTCTGGCCTTTCAGTGCTTCAGCGCTTCAGAGCTGCTGCCCTCTTTTTTTTTTTTTTTTTTTTTTTTTGATCGAAAAGCAAAAGAGCAGCTGCCGAGCAGAGCAATGCCAGAGAAGGAAAGGCCCTGGGGGCCCTGGCCCATACTGGACCAGGAACCCCAAAACTGGCTCACACAGGGGGACCCGGACCGGTAGGACAAACCAGAACCCCTAGAAACACAAGGAGGCCAAATGATGGCCCTGGCCCAGGAACCTCCTGAGCCCAGCATCCCAGGCCAAACCCATAAGGAAGGCTCTGCATTCCCGCGGGCCTGAACCTTGTTGCCAGCACAATGGCAGCACGGGTAGTGAGACGCTTCCTTTCCCCTAAACCACTGAGGCATGCCAGCAGCAGGGAAATAGAAGCTGCCCCGAGACTCTTCATCTCGGGTCTGGGAATGTTTGTTTCCCACAGCATCACGGCACCACCCCCACTGGGCTGGGGACCAAAGGCAAAACTTTCGGGAGCCCCCTCCCCCTCGCCGCTAGGGCACAAGAGAGGCGGCGGCCTCCATGGGACAATCCCCGAAAAACCACCCCCCAAACCGCCGAGCTTGAAAGCCGGCAGCCGGACTGCCACAACAGTGAGCTGGCGGGCAGCCCCTGCTCCACTGAAGGAGAGACCAGCCTCCAGGGCGGCTGCTGGGACGTCCGGTGGAAGCAGCGGGGACGGAGCCGGAACCGGGGAGGGAGCCGGAACCGGGGGGGGAACCGCGCTGAGCGTGGGATCAGCCGCGGGCTGCTTCGAGGGTCCCGCAGGTTCAACTCCGTTTTCTGCTGCTGACTCTGGGGTCCTCTGTGGCGGCGCAGTCGCAGTCTCCGTCGCAGTGCAAACCGGCAGCAACGGAGCTGGGAGAGACAGCGGAGCGTCGCCGTTGCTTAGCAACAGGTCAATCGCCGAAGGTGCGGTCTCTTCGGCCTTCTCCGACACAGGCTCTGGCGGGGGCAGGGAGGCCGATGAAACCGCGGGCGGGACCTCCTGGAGAGGCGGAGACGGGATCTCCTGGAGTGACGGCTCTAGCAGGGCCGTGGAGGAAACCTCGGAGACCGGTGCCGCCCCCGTTTCTGAAGGCGGAGTCTGAGAGGCCGGCGCTGGCTTGAGCGGCCGCTCCCATCCCCCCGGAGAGAGAGAAGGGGGGGAAGGAGAACACTCCATCTGAGCATGCTCCGGAGCAAGAGTAAAAAAAACTTCTTCGCGCCGCGAAGTTTCACCCCCCCCCGCCGTGAAGCAGGGGGGGGAAAAAAACCCAAAGTCGTCACCCACCGGGTCTTCTGCCAAAGGCGGTGGAAACGGAGCCTGGCCATAACAGTTAGAGATCCACTGAAAACAAGCTGCTCTGCGTTTCAAGACAGGGAAAAGCTTTATAAATGCTGGGTAGATGGAAGGCAACACGCGTCCCTTACTGAAGACACGCTGGATAATCGAGTCCATGCACTCCCAGACAAAAGCATCTAAAGCATATAAGACATCAGCAAAGAACCCAAAAAGCTTTGCCCATCGAAAGAATTCATAGATATCTGTTTTTGACAAAAAGAAACCGTCTTCCCTGCACCAATGTTTCCAGAGGGCTATTTTTTTCTCCTCTGAAGGGGAGAATTGAATCTCTTCTGGCAAGGCATGGGTCTGCCATACAAACAGCCACAAGCTACGAAGGGCTGGTTCATCAGGGATAGAAAAGTGAACAGTACCTTTTGAAAGAGTCCAGCTTGCTCTGGCCAGCTCCACAGGTCTGCTGCTCTTTTCCATCATCTTTCCTGATGGTTTTCCAGAAGAAAGATTCTCTTTGTGGTCAGCCTTGGCTGTGAACTCTGTCCAAATCAGGATCTTCGGTTCTTCAGCTCCTGGCTTGAATCCACTTTCTGAGGTCACTTCAAAGCAACCATCAAATGCCACACATACAGGATTTTTACCCAGTGCAGCAATTTTTCTCCTCTGGTCTTATCAGATTAATTTTTGCTCTTACACGAGGGGTCACCAGATATTACCGCGACCTGTGTGGGTCGCAGTTGGTGAGAGAGAGACGGTGAATCTTGTATCTTGATCAGAAGGCTGAATTTATTAATATATGATATAATACATTATAGTTATACTAAAAAGAATATAGAGAGAGGTTTGCAGAGCAGCTAGCTAAGCTAAGAAGAGATAGAAAAAGAACCCACAACAAAGTTGTGGCCAAGGACTCAGTCCCCTGGCCTGAACTGGTGATTGGCTCTTAATTATAAACATAGAAAATGAGCCAATCAAGGTGAATCCTATTGCATTCCCCAGCAGCTGATAATAATTGTTTACCTTCTCTTCGGGGGCCTCTGGCTCCCGAAGACACAGAAATATGAAAGGAAGGATTTCTGTGGAGAAATGTCTGCGACATCTTTCCCCTGTTCCAAATGTGGTTCTGTAAAACCCCTGCCCTGACTGCTGCATGTGCAGCTTTGGGACACCTGGGGACAGGGAACCAGATCAGCTCCCAACAGTGGCAGATCCTTTGGTAAACAGGGCAAAACAATCTCCAGGCTCAGTATCCAGCACAGCAGGTCTGCCCGGGCTCAGAACAGATCTCATTAGCTGTCTGTATCATAGGCAGGTTTGTGGTTTTGCTTATTTCCTGCATTACTGCACTGGAAAGCAGCACTTTCCCAAACTCATGCCACTTGAAATTAATTGTTATTGTTATTGTGCCAGTACAGAAATAGAGGGGGTGGAGGGAGGAGCACCGAGAGGTTCATTATCTCACTGGAAAAACATATTTTCTATCCTAGGCTGGTCTTTTCTCCACTAGGTTATTAATCCAAAGATATTCTTGCAGGATTCCAGAAAGGATCCACTCTTATCCCATGAAGCCTGAGATTTGACCCATTGTGATTGGCTCTCCAAACTCCCTTAATACTCCAAAGCTTTCCCTCCTTTCTCCAAGTAAACAATATCTTTGCTTTTCTGTGTACAAAAGAATGAAACCAAGGAGGGTTCTGGTTTTGTTGAGATTTATCACCCAAATTTTGGTTTCTTGACACCATGAGTAGGTTAACCTTGCTGGTGTAGTGAATTTACCGGATACACTCCAGTCTTGCGGGAACTTAGAATTTTTCAGAGTATTTTCAGCCAAACTGTTGTTGGCTGAAGAAGGAGAGGAGTCTGTCCACCCCAGGTGAAAGGGGGAAAGAGGAGGACAGAGCAGTTTTGAAGGAGCAGAAATGAAAAAGCAGTTTTCAGTAGTGATGCAATCACACAGCAAGATACCTCAAGAAGGCACCCCTAGAGTGCACTTTTAATTAAGAAAATTTCTGTTCACCTTCTAGCTGGTCAAAACTGAGGGAAAAATGAGGAGGGGAAGGACAGAAATAATGACACAGCTCACTTATGGCTGTTCTTGGCTTGTTCCCCTAGCCTGGGGAAATTCCCTGCAGCAACGTGAGTAGAGAGTCAACAGCTTCACCTGATGGTTATCAGCAGACACTGGGACTATAAAAAGAGCAATTATGTCATCTCTAAGTAAATAAATTTGTCATTGTATGTAAATATGGGAGTGTGCAACATGTGAGCTCATCCAGCTCTGTGGATGCAGCAGTTGGAAGAGTTAAAGCATTGCCCACATCCATCAGGTTCAAATCCTCTATAGGCCATGGGATGCCTTCCAGAGAGACCAGGGACAGATGGGCTGGAACATCACCTGAGAGTGGATTCAGGAATATTCCTGACAGTAGATTCAAGGGCACAGCGGAGGAAAAGCTCCATGAAGGAAGACTTGCACTGCCCTCCTCTCCATCTTTGGACCTTCACTTCTACCAGAGGTGATCCTGTGAGCTACAGAGGGCTGGCTGCCTTTCCTCTTTCAGTTCAACCCATCTGACCACAAATTTTTCAATTGTGCCTCTGGCTGCAGTAAGAGATGAGTTATTTCACAGAATTATAGAATGGTTTGGGTTGAAAGGGGCCTTAAAGTTCCCAAGCCCTGCCATGGGCAGGGACACTTTCCCTAATCCCAGCTTGCTCAGAGCCCCCTCCAAGCTCATCTTGAGCACTTCCAGGGATCCAGGGGCACCCACAGCTTCCCTGGGCAACCTGTTCCAGTGCCTCAGCAGGCTCACAGGGAGGAATTCCTTTCTAATGTCCCATCTTTGAAGGACAGTAGGTTTAGATTCCCATTCCCCCTTGTCCTCTCACTGCATGCTCTTGTATAAAGCCTGTTATTCTGTTGGGTGATTCAAACCACAGAACAGGATCTGTGTTAACAGAAGCCATTTCCACTTGAAGAAGCATAGAAATCACTGAGTTTCCAGTTCTGTAAAGGGAGTGTCCTTTGATTTCTGTGGGAATGTGTTATTTGCCACAGGGCAAGGAAAAGAGAAATCCACAGGCAATGATAAAAGTACACAGTGAGTGGCAACAAAATGTGAACAGCTGAATTAATGTATTTGTTGCTGTTTTAAAGGGAGAGCTTGAGAAGGGTGTGGAGAAATGAGTAAAAAATTTCTGCCCTGTAGTCAGATCCACCTGCACAGACTTAGGAGGCAGTTACAGGTCAGGCATCCAGGGAAAAATGCTCTTTATGTATTTTGTGTGATCTCTTTATCACACATAGATTTCTTCTGCATGGCTCTGCAAATCCCTTTGTCAGCTATAAGCACATACTGGGAATTTACATAAATGTGGTACAAAAGAATATGATCTATAGTGTGCAGCAATAAATGTATCCTGCCTAGACATGGCAAGGCATTCAGCTTTAAAATATGCAGAAATTATGAAATACTTTAAGAAGTTTAAACTGGACATATAAGTACAGTCACAACAGGAAAAAAAATCCTACCAAAGGCCAAACCCATTTATTGTTTGTCAGGAAAAAATGTGACAACCTGTGCTATTATTGGGACATGGTTTCAAACTACTTTGAACAGTTATTTATGTGTCATCTTCTGCTTGGTAGATAAACAGAATAATTTGCCAGATTTCTGCAAATTCTCACTGCAGAATGAATCACTGCTGAGAACAAAACAACACCTTCGTTTCAGGTCCTGACCAGCTTCCACCTCCTGCTGGGAGGGAAAATCCACCGGGGCCAAATCAGGTGACAGGGAAGGGATGTGACAAAAGCACTTTGTCCACCTCAGAGCTGGCTCACCTTGGCATGTGCAGCACAGCTGCCTCCCCCTGGTTCTGGGATTATGAAATCTGTGAAAGAAAAGGAGGAAATTGACTTTGCAGTGTTACACAACAGCTTAATTAAATATTTTGTTTAATAATTTATATTATTTATAATTTATTATAATCTATAATTCATCATAACTATAACTATAACTACAACTATAACTATAACTATAACTATAACTATAACTATAACTATAACTATAACTATAACTATAACTATAACTATAACTATAACTATAACTATACTTTTTTAAAGGTAAAAATTGAGCATAGTTTTAAGACTTAGAATCATAGATACATTCAATGGTTTGGGTTGGAAGGGAACTTAAAGATCATCTATTTCCAACCCTCTGCCATGGGCAGGGACACCTTTCACTAGAAGTGGTTTCTGAGAGCCCATTCCATTCAACCTGGCCTTGGACACTTCCAGGATTGGGGAATTCACAGCTTCTCTGGGCACCCTGGGCACCCACCCACCCTGACAGTGACCTCTGCCTGCCTTGGGTGCTCCCCTTCCACTGGCACCAGCACATGGCCAAGCAATGGCAGCATTAGAAAACAATAAACAATAAAAAATAAAATAAAATATAAACCCCAAACCCTGTTGGCAGGAGGGCAAACAGATTCTCTGTGAAAGCAGAGGAAGGGTTCCCCTCTCCCTTCAGCAGGAGAAGCCCCTGCTGCCAGCCCGGGGCCAGGGGCTGCATGGCTGATCCTCAACCAGGGCATCCCCAGGAGGAGGCTGTGTTTGGTCACCTTAGGGGATGGTGTTTTATCAGCTGCCAAACTCCTGGTTCTGCCAGCTCAGATCCCTCTGTGCATCTATTGAAAGGGCTGCTTACAGCTGGAGTGAGAGGGGCTGCTGGGGACTGCAGATCCTCTCCTGGCAGAGCTGAGGCCAAAGGCACCACTGTGGGCTCCCAGCAGAGAGCTCATCTCAAAAATGCATGTATTTTGTGATTGGCTTTTTGTAAATATTCAAATGAATATTATATGTGTTGTGTTAGAAAGTTATGCTGTATTAATTTTCTTAAGTAGTGTGTTAAATATAGTTTAGGTTATAACATAATGTTAAAATAAAAACTATGTATGTGAGATATTTTTTTAAAGAAAGGAATGAAGTACTCACACCAGATAGCAGCCAGAGGACACCAAAATCTTTCAGAGAAAAATAATTTATTGCTCCATTATCAGAAGAAATGAACTTCTTCCCACCTCACTCAGCCCTGAAGACACCGTCAGGATTCAGAGGAAGAAGCTGACCCTGACCAGACAGAATCCTGAGTTTGAATGGAATTTATGCATCATGGATGAGGTGTATGAATATGCAACAGGCTATGGCTTTTAAGGGTTAATCCTCTGTTAACTTGGGTCCTTTTTCAGACTTATTTTGCCCAGAAAGAGGCACTCAAAATGTCCATAACTCTTTGTTTTTATTGTCTCATATTGTCCTAATCCAAAATGTCCAAATTATAATTACTCTAATTAGATTGCTATTTTTATAACCATTTTTATTATCATTAAACATTTAAAATTTTTAAAAGCCAAGTGATGGGTGTTTTTCACAGCTCAGAAAACTGGGCAACAGGTACAGAACATTAACTCACCTGCCTGTGCTGAGTGAATCAGTCAAGGCTGTGTTGGCAGGGGAATTGCAGTAAAACTTTCCATGAGATTTTACTTGGGCATGTTAATAATGTAAGGCTGGTTTGCAAGGGCACCACAGAGGATTTATTAATTCCAGCAGCTGTAATTGCAGGTTTTGTGTGTAACTAGACAGAAAACCTGAGTAAACCTGTGTCAGTAAATGCAGAGCATGGCCAAGGGATTCTGTAGGTTAGCAGGGTCCCTCTGACTCCCCAGGGAAGTGCTAAAATAGACACAGATCTGTTTGCATCCTTATGGAGACTGGGAAAGAAAAACTCCAAGCAGGTGACTTTAGAGCACAGACACAGTTTGTTCAGCTGACAGCCACTAATACCTGTGCCTACACAAACAAAAGCTGTAGAATCACAGAACAATTTAAGCCTCTGTTTCATCCTTAATTCTATCTCCTGCTTCATCCATCACCTGCCAAATGAAGCAGGAATTCCAGCAAGAAGCTGCCATGAAGACTCACCTCAAATATCAGCAACTTGCACAGAGGGAAGTTGTATTTTCACTCAGCACCCCTCTTTGAAAAAACTCAGGCACCATCACATGAACTTCAAACTGCATCTCTTACTCTGAATTTTGAATTTCTTTGACAAAGTTGAGAGGATGCCTGCACAGGCCTGAATGAAGGCTGCTGGGAGACAAATGTGTGTCACATCTTGCTCTCAGGGACAAGTGCCAGGGCAGCCACAGCAACTGAATGGATTTGAGAGGCTCTGGGGAGTTCAAAGATGCAGCACACCAAGACATGGCACAAATATCAGCTGCTCATGTGGATGGGGAGACAAGCAGAGGCCACCCAGGTGCTCCTTTCTCTGGTGTGTATGGCTTTGTCCCATGAAAATCCCCGTTTAAGAAATGAATTTTGGGGGAAGTGCAAGAAATAACAAAGCTGGAAGATGCCAAATATGCATTTTCTCAGGGAGGCCACACAGCCTCCAGTCTGCACAGGGAGTACCAGAAGAGATCCAGAAGAACATAAGAGTTGTGTTATCTGTGTCACAAGAGAAGTGCAGGACACAAAACATCCCAGATACAGGACAAAGACACATCATGGACATCCTGGCATGGTGACTTTGGCTTTCTGAGAACTCAGGTGAGAGTGAGATGTCCTTTCAGGGAAGAGACCAAACTTCACAAGGTCATGCTTCTCATAGACCTTTCAGAAAACAGAGGTGCCTTTGTCCTGGTCAAGAATTTGATGTCACAGCTGTGGCCAATCAAGTGAAAAGGAGGAGAACAGGCAGTCAGATAAATGCTAACAGGTAGTCAAATAAATGCCAAGAAACTCAGGAAATTTGCAGCAGTATCTACCATCTCCTGTGACTAAGCCAGCTGATTTTTATAAGGGCTACAAAATGTAGTCTCAAACAACTTATCAGCTGAAAATCTTTAAAATTTTTCTGGGACAATAAAAACATGCCCAGGAGCAAACAGCATCTTGTTCAGCTGTAAGTCCTGCTGTATTCCTTACAGACACACACAAAGGTGGGGCCCCAGAGCTGCTCTGTAAAAGTTAAAGTTGGATTCAGTAAATGTAAAATTCTGAATTTCAGTTCCTCCATATTTTAACATTTTATGCTGAGTAACCCAGTGGACAACTCTGCTCACTGGGCAGGTATGGTACAGAGCACAATTAAATGTGCTGGAATAATGCTGAGAACACTTTTGATATATAACATTCAGTAATTGAGTAATGAATGTTGGGGGCTGTGTTTTTATTTATTGATATGTTTATTTATTTACATTTATGTTTTTTAATGGTAAAATGTCAACATTAGCAGCAGCCTGGGCTGCAGTGATCATGCCCTGGTGGTTTTCACCAGGTTTTCTCTCAAGGCTGGCACAAGAACAAACACAGCACCCTTCTGTCTCCATGTACCAATAATAGCTGGATTTATTCAAAATATTGCTGTGAATCCCTCCCTTCATCTTTTCAAACTGCCAGATGCCAAAGGCAGCTAATAAATGAGAGCACTGTTCGTGGCCAGCATTCCACATCAAAGCTCCAGACACTCTGAGAGTCAAAGCCAGACATTTCCTGGGTGGATTTGCAGAGTTTCAGTATCACTAAGCGTAAGCCATGAAGAATCCACACTGTCACTGGTGTTGTTGGCTGCCAGCACATTCCCAAGGATGCAGTGGGATTGTTTGCTGGAATAATTACAACTAAATGCAAATTCTACCCAAATGTCTGTGTCAGGAAGGCAGCCTCCTCTTGGAATTCAGAGTCACCTTCATAGTCCTGGAAGGGAAAAAGGTTTTTTGGGATGGATTTGTGTCAACCTGCTGAGAATGCAGCTCCTCATATCCTCCTGAACCATGCCTGATCTGCCTCCAAACACCAGCGACAGCAACTCCAAATGCCACCATACCCAGAGGTCCCAATCGCTCCTCAATGCTTATATCAAATTTTTCCTTGAATTTTCCCAAAGGCTTGATCCAGGTGAGGAAAGAGTATGCAGCAATTTGCCAAATATTCACTGCATTAGCAATAAAGTAACCAAAGCTTATTTTCTCTTCTCATTTTCCTCAGGTTCTGGCCCTCCTCAGAGCTACCTGTAGCAAAACCAGACACCCAACAACTCAAAGAAAAGCAGCTGCCAAATGGTTGTGTTCTTTATGGGCTTAAACAGAAATGTTGTGGAAGAGAAATGCCACTTTACTTTTGAAACTGATTACTTCTGTATTAAAGCAGGAGAAGGAGAAAACCACTGTTTAAATAAAGGTTTATTACTTCACCTGTAATACACCTGTAATTCACCTGTAATTACTTCATCTTCTTACAAATACTTATCATTTTCCAGAAAGTATTAAATATTTTATATGTGAGAAAATTACCTAGGAAAAAGCACTTTTACTAATTAATATTTCCTCTGTAAGGACAGGGAGAGGAAAAAGGGGAAAAGGTGAGCTCAAACTGATCTCTCTGCGCTGTAAAATTGCAGTATTCTTAAATGTGCTTAACTTTCCCTAAAACACACCTAAAAAAGCAAAAAGATATTGCAAAAAGATATTGCAAAAAGATATTGCAAAAAGCAAAAAGATTTTTTAGCAAAAAGTTGGATAAAACTAATATTTTCTCATTCATTACAGTTATTATTTCATCAAATCCAGTTTCTAAGCAGAAACACTCATTTACCCCATCCATCCTAATTGTTTTAGCCTTCATCACAGAGAGGACTGAACACCAGCAAATTTAAAGAGAATTTTGTGAGTGGATGTTTTGAGATCCATTGTAAGCACCGCACCAGTGTTTTATTTGTGAAGCTTCCATACAGAATTTCAGCTTCATTGCTCTGATCTTTTCTTTGCCATCTCCAAATACTGTGGTTTTTTCTCAATTCTTCTTTTACACTTGCATTATTGTTGTTTTTATTTGTGTTAGGTCTCTGAAATCTCTTCCTCCTGTGGATTTCAGAGGAAAAATCACTGTGGAAAGGAGGGCAGAAGAGGCAGGGAAGGGAATTTGCTGCCTGTGGATCAGAGAAGCCATTAGGAGGCTCTCTGCTCTAGGTTTTTGACTAAATCTCACTCAACATCATGGTTTTAGATCAATTCCAGCCAAACTTCTCCAGTTCCTTTGTTTCCTTCCGCAGCCTGCGAGAAAACTTTCCAAGCAGGCATTAAAAACCTGCCTTGTTTATATTGTAATGAATGAGGAAATTTTCCAATATCTCAGCTTTTTCCCAGCCCCACTGGGACCAGAATTTGGCAGCTTTATAATGTGGGGGGAAGGAATAGTGGTGAGTGTTTTGCATCAGGTGTCAGCAGTGCTGTGCTCCCAGTGAACAATGGGGACATCAGACATGCACACCACTGGCCCAAAGAGCTCCTGAGGAAACAGTGTGAGAAGCCAAAATTAAATCTTCATTTCTCCACATTTTCCATCCATTGTTTTAAATAATTATTTAGAGCCAGGGCTTAATTGAAAGAACAAAATATGGGCAATGCCAAATTGGAAAGGGGAAAAGCAGCTCAGGGATTTGAAAGCAATCAGTGAGGCTCTGGGGCACAAGGAGGTTCATTTCTTAATCCAGGTGATGGTGCAAAAAGAGAGGGAGCATTGCTACACCTGTGTTTACCAGCATAGATTAAATGAATGTTGGGGGCTTTGTTTTTATTTATTTTTATGTTTGTTTGTTTACATTTATGTTTTTAAATGGTAGAGATGTCAACATTAGCAGCAGCCTGGGCTGCAGTGATCATGGCCTGGTGGTTTTCACAAGCCTGAGGTGTAGCCATGATATTTTATGAAAAATCCCTTTGCCAGGATTTTTCCTCCTGAGAAGCTGGGAGACCTCAGGAACAAAATGTAAACATTGATTATCTGCTGCTGTGAAATGCAACAGGTGCATCTGTGATTGGTCTCATGTGGTTGTTTCTAATTAATGGCCAATCACAGTCAGCTGGCTCGGACTCTCTGGTCAGCCACAAGCCTTTGTTATTAATTCTTTCTTTTTCTATTCCTAGCTAGCCTTCTGATGAAATCCTTTCTTCTATTCTTTTAGTATAATTTTAATATAATATATATATCATAAAATAATAAATCATAAAAAAATAATAAAATAATAAGTCTGACTCCTTCTGAAACAAGGAGTCAGATTCTCATCTCTTCCCTCATCCTGGGACCCCTGTGAACACCAGCACACCTGAGGTATACAGGCCAGGCAAAGAGTCAGAACTCTGAATTTTAGAAGACCAAACTTTCAGTTGTTTAAGGAATCAGTGGATACAACCCCCTGGACACCTCCCCTCAGGGATAAAGGAGCTGTGCAGAGCTGGCCACTCCTTAGGAACCTCTTTATTCAAACAAAGAACACTCAGTTCTTCTTTTGGAGCAGCTGCCAGAACTGTGCAAATTGAACACCTGGGGAGGCTGGTGTGACAGTAGTTTCAGATTGAATCACCGCATTGCTGTAATAAATTGGACTGGGAATGCTGGATGCTCTTTTGGTTGTCTTTGCTGAAAAGGACGAACCTAAAGTGTGTTTGCCCTTTGTAAAGATGAAGAAAGTGACCCTTAGGAGGCTTTTTCCCTTGCAGTTGGTGGTAACTGCAGTTCACTGGGGTTTGGATAAGGTCCTGTGTCATGTTTTCAGTGATTTCTGAACATTACACTGGTACTGGAACAGCTCAGAAGCTGCCACATCCATCAAGTGCACATCTTCAATACCTGTGACCAAATCACACAGGAAACATAACAGCACAGAAGTCAGCAATAAGTTACAAGGCTGCTTTTATTAAGATACCAAAATTCCTATAAACACAGTCACAACAGTTTCTGCTGAGCAAGCAAGGCATCAAATGCAAGCTACTGGTTCACATTTCCTCCAGAGGAGTGGTGCTCAGCTTTTGAAAATGGCATAGCTCCACCAAAATCAACAGGCAGATCTCTAATCCTGTCACCTCCAAGAAGTTCAGGATTGTAACTACTAAAATCTAGAAAAATATTTATAGTAAAATAGCTGAGTCTTTCACTGAGTGCAGAAGCCAAACACATTGCACATTTGACAGCAAATTGAGGAAAAGTTAAGAGACTCCTACACAACAAGAACTCATGGTTATGTTGTTGTCCAAGGAAGTTGTGGACTCCCCATCCCTGGAAGTGTCCAAGAGCAGGCTGAGAACCCTGGGATAGTGGAAGGGTCCCTGCCCATGGCATGAACTTGGAGCTAGGTGGTCTTTAAGGTCCCTTCCAACCCAAACCATTCTATGGTTCCACGTTCATCAGACTAAGACTGCAAAGATAATTTATAGTTTCACCACTTACAACTAAATGGATTTATTTTTTTTAGATCTCATAAAGGATCTTTAGATCTCATTTAGGATCTCATAACTGTTATTTCTATAAAGAAAAGACAAGTCAAAGTGTCTTAGTCCTTATAGAGTCACTTGAATCTAAAGCAGAATGCAAATGATTTCTCTGAAATTTATTGATATAAATAATCTCTAAAATCAATCAGTTCAACCTTTTGCAAAATGTGGAAGTCTTTTGCCCAGTAATCTCACTACCTAATGGAAACTGGACTAGGAGGATAGAAAAGCCACTTTCCTATGCTATTCTGTACCCAAAAATCAGCACCTCAATGCTGTGACTACTGGAAACATCCATGACTTCAAGCTAAGGACCATTTTCCACTGAGAGTTATTTATAATGGTGTCTATTGAACTTAAGGAGGAATTTATTTATAAGTTACTGAGTTGGATGTGACCCAGGCACAGCAGATTATCCCTGTGTAGGAGGAGTGGGTGCAGCAAACAGAATCCAGGGCTGGTGGGACAAGTTATTGTCACCTCTTCCCCTCCCACCTTCCAACACCCTCACTGAGGAGGAGATTTGGGGCAGCAGAGAAGAGCAGCCCAGGAGAGAGCCCTGCATAAAGTGATTTTTGCTCCAGTTTATGCAGCTGACCAGACTGTTGTTGTACCCAGTGGACTGTGCACGGTGAGCCTGTGCTGCTGCACTGATGATCGTGCAGTCAGGAATAATTCAGGTCAAATTTAACTCTTCATTTGCAATTGGAGAGCTCTCACTTAGGTGGGCAGCAGCGTGTGGCTTCACTGCACAATCATTAGGGTTTAACTGAGCTGAATACACAGGGACCAATTGATTTATCTGGAAAAAACATGGGCTGCCAGCAACAAAAATCATTTCTTTTTTGATTTTTCTTTCTTTTCCACTGAAACCTTGTCAATTGCAGA
Source organism: Ammospiza nelsoni (assembly GCF_027579445.1). Lineage (NCBI taxonomy): Eukaryota > Metazoa > Chordata > Aves > Passeriformes > Passerellidae > Ammospiza > Ammospiza nelsoni. The sequence goes on from NC_080634.1 coordinate 115,515,176, forward strand.
ATGAATCAAATTCAAAAACTCATGCTGAAGAACACCCTGAGCAGGTTAAAGCCCAGATCCACAGTGGATTTCCTTACTGGGTAGCAAGTCCAGTGCTGGTTCCCCAGCTTCTGTATACTTAGGGCGTTGCACAATTTGCTCTTCAACGCTGTTGCAGCTCAAAGTTTCAACCTCACCCTGAGTAAACAGCAAATTACAAACTGAAAAAGAAATATCTCTGAGGCTTTGCTGATTTACTTCCTTGAATATCAATGGAAACATGCAGCTTGTCAATATTAATAGCAGAAATGATGCTAAGATGAGCACATAGTGATATGTCACAGTGAGAAATCAGATCTTGAAACTCAAAGAAAGAGCCAGATGTCTTTGTTTTCTTCCCTCCTATTTTATCAGTGGAAAAACTGCCAAAATTCACTTCAACCTGGAGCTGTTGTCACAAAAAGTTCTCAGGATACCAGGGAAGAACCAGATTGATAAGAAAAAACAACGTGCAGGGGAGAAAGGGGGTATAGAAGCTTTTTATATATTACAATAATTTGAAAGAGTCAGTGATGTGCAGAGCAAGAAAAGCCAAATGTTGAGTGAAGACAAACTTCAGTTCTCCATGTGATGAGATATGATTCCACTAGGAAAAAAATATATAAACCAATTTAATCAGGAGTGAGACACGTAATCAACTCCCTTCCAAAGACAGTAAATACATGGGAAAGAAGAGCTGAGTAGTGCCAGCTCCAAAATGGAGCCATCAGCTGAGGCTCCATCATGATGGAGAAGTGTTATGAGCCTGACAACATCCTTTATGCTACAGCACCTTTGCACAACTCCAGAATTCCCATTACTGAGGAATTACTCAGGAGAGCAGAATGATGAATGCAAGAGAAGCCACTCTTGCTCTGTGGAGAGACTCAGAGATTCCATGTGTAGGTTTGAATTAGTGAACCTCAATGTGCCCTTTTTGCTGGCTCCATGATGGGATTTATGATGGAACTGCAGCTGCTGGAGTTGTACCAAGCAGTCCTGGGCACCTTCCCTTGGGGCTCCTGGCACGTCCAGCCCTTGGGAAGCCACCAGAGCATCACCCTCACCTGCAGCCATCCCCCAGGAGCTGCCCAGAGATGGGTGAGAGGGATGAAAGAGATGGAAATACAGCAAAATAAGTGACCACTCAGGACTTACAAGCAGGAAGCTGGGATGGTGCCCCCTGCCCTTTGCCTGGGTGTATATTAAATTATACAACTCTGTGCTCATTGAATTGAAATGGATTATCTGCAAATGGCACAGGGATGTGTCCAGTGCATCTTTTCCAGAATTCCCATTACTGAGATATTACTCAGGAGAGCAGAATGATGAATGCAAGGGAAGCCATTCTTGCTCTGTGGAGAGACTCAGAGATTCCATGAGTAGGTTTGAATTCAGTGAACCTCAATATGCCCTTTTAGCTGGGTTATGGCTCCATGGTGGGATTTAGGATGGAACTGCAGCTGCTGGAGTTGTACCAAGGACTCCCAGGTACCTTCCCTTGGGGCTCCTGGCACAACCAGCCTTTGGGAACAGCACCCTCACTTGCAGCCATCTCCCAGGAGCTGCCCAGAGATGGGTGAGAGGGGTGAAAGAGATGGAAATACAGCAAAATAAGTGACCACTCAGGACTTACAAGCAGGAAGCTGGGATGGTGCCCCCTGCCCTTTGCCTGGGTGTATATTAAATTATACAACTCTGTGCTCATTGAATTGAAATGGATTATCTGCAAATGGCACAGGGATGTGTCCAGTGCATTGTCCTGTGAGAGGCCTGCACCAGGGAAGGGTCACTGACTAACTCTGGCAATAATGGCAAATAAACCTTTTCCAGGAACAGAATTCCATCCACAGCAAACATCCTTGAGCTGTGAAGTGCTGTTAGGTGTTGTTCCTCAGCCTGCTTTCTCACTTCTCTCTCCTCCCCTTAAAGAGACAAGCATGAAAATGATGCTGAGCTGCTAGAATAGACTAATTTTACAGAAAAAGTGCTGAATTCTGTGCTATCCTGAAAAAGTGTTAAATTCCCAAGACCACGTGGCAGTGGTTGTCTCCTCAGAGCTGTGTTTTCAGATTCTCTGCAAGCTCATGTAGGCACTGCTTATGCATCTCAATATTTCAAGCTCTTTATGTTTAACATCCCACTACTTTCTCAAAAAAATCTCAAAAAAATAACAATTAAACTCAAGCTTTTGCAGAAAGGGTTTTGAGAACCTTTCTTGAACTTCTGAGAAAAATTTATAAAGAGAGTGGTAAAGTTTCTCTCCTGTATTACAGTAGTCACTGATTTAAACCCAGAAATTACATGGCTTTTTTGTAGAAATGCTTATTGGTGTTTTCTAAGGTGATGTGCCATTTACTCTGACTAAGATCAAAGCCATGAAAGAAGATGAAGGACAAAATGCTATTTTCCTTCTCTTGTAGTTTGCATCATTTGAAAACAGGGAAGAACAGTAGGAATTTCTTTCTTACTTGTATGGCCTTTACCCACAGCAAAAAGGACAGCAGCTTCAAATATTCTCATATAAAAGGTGGTCATACACAAGTATTTCACCATTTCAGGAAGAGATAAACAGCTAAAAAATGCAACTGATCATAATTGAGTACTTACATGTGAGTCACTAATCATAGAACACCTGGTAGCTGAAGTTGTCAGACTTGATCCTGAGGTTGCATCTTCCTGTCTTTCGCTGGTACTGGAAAATGAGCAGGGTCACAACTCCCAGCACAAAACCAAGCACAGCAAGGGCTATGAGGATGATGGATCCAATTCCCATTCCAGCCTCCTTCTCTCTCTTGGAATCAGATGCTGAAAAAAAAAATAAATCAAGAGGTGAAAGAAAAAATCTTGAAATTCCTAGATCTTTTACTGGGGAGAGAAACAAGCCCTGCATGTTAATTAGCAATGTGCCAGTACAGAACTGTGCTATAGAAGTATATCAGCCTCTGGGGAGGGTGATTCTCATGGAAAGGGTGTGAGGACAGACCATGTTCTCTCTTTATAGTCTAGAGTCCCTGCAGACATGAGTGTGATTTTCAGCTAAAGTAAGAATTAAAGAATTAGTACTGGTGACTTTTTGAATGCTGCCTTACTTTCAGAAGTACTTTAGAGGGGAAGCATTCCCCTATCTTAACCCTGCCTCCATTCATTTATGATAATAAAAATGAGTTGATCTGCTTTTCTCATGTATGTGACTGTTCTTCAAACACAGAGTATTTGGGGGAGGATTCTCTGCTGGATGTGGCTCAGTGGAGTGACACTGGCTTGGTGTCAGTGCTGCACCTGAGCAGTCGTTCAGAGCCAGCTGAGCAGCCTGAGGCTGTCTGCAATGTCTGCACAAGCCTGGCACACAGGGCACAGGGCCTGCAGGAGCCCTGTGCTCTGCTGGAAGAGCAGACTCAGGGGGGAAGCAAAGAACGACCCAAATGCCCCAGAGTGGGCAAAAGTCAAGTCCCACATTGCCAAGTGCCTCCCAAGGCACCACAGATCACAGACAGAAGGGTTTTCCTGGTTCCCTTTGAAACACTTCCATATATTTGTCCAAATCTGCAAGCAGAAACCCCTCTCCCTTTATTATTATGCCTCTCTTGATGTTTATACAAGTTATTATAAGAACAAACAAGTTCTTCCTTCCTACAAAGGCTCGATGCACCTACAAAAACCTGCATTTGCTTACACTTACAAAACATTTGTTTGCTTACACTTTCAGGACAGCACTTGTTTTGCCAGGCACTTGTGTGGTACCTGAGGCACACAGAAGATAAATATCACTGCAATTAGACACAAGGTTTCTGGCCAAAGGGCACTGCTGGCAGCCACAAAGGTCAGTGAGAGCAGTTCAAGCTACAGACACCCAGGGCATCATTCCAAGACAGACCAGAGCAGTGCTGTGTAATATATTCAGTCTCATTTTTGAATTTCAGCATGGAACAAAGGAATAAAGTAGAACATGCACAGTGGAAATGGCAGCCTGTGGCCAGACACAGGGCAGGCCCTCCTGGGGACATGGAACAGTGGCCTTTGCCATGGCATGTGGCCAAGTGCTGGCAGAGCAGGTAAGGTTTTTCATGTTTCACTCCAGCATTTACACCTATTATTACTGACATCATTATTAATATTGTCCCCTTCAACACAGAGATGTAGATCACTTAAAATGTGGAGTGATTATCCAAACTAGAAATAAGAGAGAGCATCCAAAAGTGCCATCTTTGCCTAGAAATAAATTTATCAATTTAGCACAACCCAGAGGAAGCTCCCGTCACCAGAGGCCCTTTAGGGAAATGACCATTTTTCAAAATTATAAATGAATCAGGATCTCCAGCAAGAATGGGAATGGAAGCTACTTGTTGTAAGAGCTAAACAAAAAAAGCTGCATTCGTTATTTTATTTTATTCTTTTTTCAAGAACTAATTCAGAAATGAGCACAGAGGGCCTGTTTGAACAGACCATGTAATGGAAGAAAAATACCTTCTTCTAAGTCAGAGTAAGTTCCTAGATCCAAAAGAACATTATGAACTTTCAGTTTAATGGCAGCCACGAGTTAAGACTCTGATATTGGTGAGCCAAACCCCTCTCAATGAGTGTTTTATGTTAAGGTATAAATGTAAAGCTGGAGTGGATCAAATGACTGAAAACATGGGAGACCACAGGTGCCCTTGAAAGCATCACTCAGGTTAAATGCAGAAGAATCAGGTGCATAACAAATTAGACTTTGCTTGTCCCTAGTGCTGGTGTTTGCCCTCAATTAACCTGCACTGCACGAAATTACCCAAGGGTGCTGTGCATCAGCTGTGCTCTGCCACTTCCCTCACTGTGGTAATGAAGTCAGCACCAGGGAGCCAAAGGAAACACAACAATAAAATCTCCTACATCCTCTGATTTGGGACTTCAGAGCCCAAAATAATTGCAGAATAACAGCAGTGTAAACACTTGAAAAACCGATTGCAATCTGAAAGATCAACTCTGCTTTCACACCTTACAATTGAAATAATTGTTTGATTTTGTGGTTGTTGCACTTGCTACCCTGTGCAAACAGCCACACAAAAGCACTTTATCTTTCTTTCTACATTCCCTTGACAGCCTGACAGTCCCTGCTCCAAGGAGGGCACGTGCTTCTCCAGGCTGCCACGTGGCTCCAGCAGGAATGCCTGCTCCCAAGGAACACAGAGGGGCACAAAAACCCCCGTGTGTCTGTTGAAGATTGCAATGCAAGTTGTTTTCCATTTCCATCTGTATGGCAGATTACCTTTGTCAAGTGGGCAGTTTGCCTTATCTCTCTCTTTGAGTGACCACATTCACTCCTCCCTGGGGAGGGGACATTGCTGATAACAGCCATTGAATGTCACTGCATGGCTGATAAGAACTACAGCATCCCATTGGGAGATGTGAGCCCAGAGGGAGGAGCCAAGCATTCCTACCCAGATATAATCCAGAGGTTTTGAGACACCAGCACGGCTTCTCCACGGGATTCCCCAGAGGAACAGCAGCTGCCTCTTCCACTGGATCTTCAGAGGAAGAATACATCCTTCTCTACAGATCCCCCTTGCTCCAGCAGAGCCACTCCTGACACTCCAGGAGGGCTGCAGCCACAATTCCAATGGGACTGCCACCAACACCCTGACCCACAGGGTGTCAGGTTGGGTTCTGACTCTGTCAGTGTTGTTCTAGTGTACTGCATTGTTTATTTTATCCTTTATTTTTTTCTTTCCCTATTAAAGAACTGTTATTTCCTGCTCCCATATTTTTTGCTTGAGAGCCCCTTAATTTAAATTTTATAGCAATTGGGAGGGGTGGGGAGGGTTTACATTCTCCATTTCAGGGGAGGCTCCTGCCTTCCTTAGCAGACTCCTGTCTTTCCAAACCAAGACAGTGTCACAGGCCAGCACAAATAATCCTGGCATGATAGTCTGTTCTCAACTCACCAGCTGATTTCCACAGGGGTCCCCAGGATGTTCTGTGCAGGGAGATGGTTTCTCCAGCCTTCAGGAGCCGAGTCCTTGCATGGCACCTCTGCAACATCAATTCAAATTTCAACAAGTCATGTGGCTTATTAATTCAAAATACAAAACCCTCTGAAGGGCTTGTGAGAGCCCAGTGCTACTCTCACCATCCAGCTTTTGTTTCTTAATGTTATGCTCTGTTAAACTGAAATTAGCACCAAAAGAAATGGCATCAGGGAAAAATCAGTATAAAATCTGTAATTAGTCACACTGGAACACACTGCTGTGAACAGACACTTCACACAGACAACCTTTTCATTAACTTGCTGTTTGTTTTTGTAAGAGAAACCTTATGGGAGAATAAATTTATCACTAATGCCAGGGGTTTGCAAGCACTTTTGTTTGGATGTTTGTGCTGGCCATGGCAGGCACAGCAGATCCTGCAGCCAGCACCAGCAAAGCAGCAGCAGCTTTCAGACCCTGCTGAGCCAGGTGTCATTCTGAAGCTACCCACAGCTTCAGTGACAAGAAAACCACTAATCTGGGAATTACAAGGCTGAAATCCCTGTCCTGGCAGCACATTCACAGGCATTTTCTGTGCACTTCCTTTTTTTATGTTTGCTGCCTTTTTGTTTTAAGTCGCAGCCCAAAGGTCCCTGATGGGAACCAAAACCTCCTGGCATTATTCAAAGGGTACTGTGGCTCTCCTGGAAGGGCACAAAAAACCCCAGAGAATTGGCAGCATCATACCATGACCAACAAAATCAGCAGGATGGTGTCTTACCAGCTTGTTTACACCAGAATGTCCCATCAGTGTTACCAGTTTGTCTGCACTGGAAAACCTCTACAATCCACTGCCAGCAAAAGTGTCTTCAGCTGGGTCAGCCCCCAGAAAAATACCCATGTGGTTATTTATGACTTTGGTCTGCTCTCAAGTAGCTTTCCCAGGTAGGTGGATCCATTAGAGAACACATTTATGTAGTTGTTCCCTGGTGGCAATGAATTTTTGGTTCTACATGGCCATGGAGCAGCCACATTCCACCAAACATCTGCATGGTGGTGGCACATCACTCCTCTTCCCATTCAAAGTAATTTTTCTCACTCATTTCTTGCTGCTTTTCTCCTCAGCCAGTCAATATTTTTCAGCTCTAAACTTGAGAGCACCTTACTCTCTTCCACAGAGGAAACAAGGAATAAATAGACTGAGTAAGAAGAAATAATCCAAGATGTAAATATTGAGTGTGTGGGTGAAGAGCTGAGCTAAACCTGCCCTGCAGCAAGTCACTGTTTCCCACAGTAACAGATCAGAGGGTCAGATCCCAGACCCAGGGCACCTTCCCAGCCATCTTCCATTATTTACAAATATCCTCTGTTTTTTGCTCATTTTCCTTGATCTTTGCACCTTCTGCAGCTCCTCCTCCCTTCTCTGCAAAAGCCATTGCTCACCCTGTGTAGATGTGCCTGGTGCTTGTCTTCCCACATCACAATTTAGCCTCAGTTGACTTGTGAGGAAGACAAGGACTTCTACTTCTGAATAGGGGTAAATTTTGCATAGGAGAAAGAACAATGAATCCTATAGATATATTTATATTCATACTCAGCTGCAAAAACTGGAGCCATCTTACCATTGTCATGTTTCCTGTCCCTACTTTTTTTTGGGTGATTATTTTCTTTAATCTGGAGGAAGCCTTATACTTTGAGAAAGGAAACAAGCATCTTCTGGTAGCATTTTAAAATCCTTTAGGAAGAGATCCTTTGCTTTATAATGAGTTTAAACTGTTTTATTTAGAGCTAGAGGAAAGTGTTGAACAATGGGGGAACACCAAACTGCTAATGAAAACATCCTTGATAGAAAAAGAGCCAGGAAGGTTGGCAGAGGAAGAGGAGAATTCCCAAGTGTCAGTTAGTAATAAAAAAGCCATCAGTTAAACATATTTTTCCTTCTTTCTATGGTAGAAACACATTTTCAGATAAAGCTTTGTATCACTTACTTGCAAGTAAAAAGAAACAATGCAATGCTTTGTAGCACAGACAATTAAAAACTGCAGCTCTTATCAGAACATGGCTTGGATTATTGCTTTAAAAAGCAATCAGGCTTTTAAAAAGCCATAATAATCTCTATTAAAGTCACAGCCCTAGAAACTTAATGACACTGAGCTTCCTTTTCTGGCACCTAAACTCTCAGTTGAAGAAGGAAATCTGTAGGAGATAAGAAAAAAAGGACAGAACAAAATATAAATTTACTCAGAGATTCTTCTGACACTGCTACTCTGTGAGTCCCTATTTTGTGACACATCCATCTGAGGTGACACTTTTCTACCCAGCCTAATTTCATTGCTTTTAGTCATCCTTAAAATGAGTGAAAGGTCCAGTTCTTAGGTTCCTCAACTCTGTGCAATCTCCATGCTTTTACTAGGAGATGAGACACAGGAGGAAAAGCTGAAACTTCCACATGGTTGTGGTGTTTCCCCACTTCTCTCTGCTCTCAGCAGAGAACAAAGGAAAACTCTAGAGTTATTTTAAACCTTGTTTGGAAACATTACTCCCTCCATCACATTGCAGGACTCCATATGGCACTAAGTACATTTTTTGGGGGGGAAATAGCAAATCAGAGCAAAGCACTTACAGTCCTGCAGGTGCTTCCTGGTGACTCCACACAAATACGAATTCTGCAGTGTAAGTAAACCACAGAGTTGTTGACCAAGGAGAAAATTTTCATCTTAAACTGAGCTTTGCTTGAATTCCCATTTTCCACCAGCGTGGTGTAAGTATTTGGGATGGGGCAGCTGAAAAGGGAGACAAAAACCACACAGAGCAGCTAAGGCTAGAGAAGGCAGGTTTTGGTTATAGCACAGAACTTGGTTTTAAGGCTTTCCTTTCTTTGGGAAGTCACAGCTAGACCCTTCAAGAAGCAGCTCTGGCAGTGCAATGGTGATAAGAGGCTTTTTGCTGCTTTATTCTCACAGTAACAAGTGGAATAGGAGATGTAAGAAGTGGTTGGAGAGCTGGAGAAGGAGGGAAAGAGTAACAGAAAGAAAGATTTAAACTTGGCTTCACCAAATTGAAAAAAAACCCTCAAACTTAATGGACTAGATTTTGTTACTGAGCAAAATGTTTATCCTATATTTTAAGGTGAGCCTAAGAAATATGAAACTGGGGTGAGATCAGGAATACAGACAGGAACAAACCTCCTCTTTCACCAGAGGCTGCTCTAATATCATATGTGAGGAATTAAATATCCTATTTCCTTGTTGACAAGAGACACATAAGCTCTTGATAAAGCTGCAGCCACAAGCTCTGAACCATAGATCAGGAGATAAAGCACCCATTTTTCAAATGCTCTTTCACTACTGACTGCCAAAATCACCTTCAAGTGATTTCTTCAGGTTAAAAGGACAATTCCCTCACAAAACTGGGAGGAAGATGACCAAACCCAAAAATCTTTCACATAGCCCTTTGAAATCCCTTTTCATATCAATATTTCTTGTTCAAAGAAGGTGTAACCAGGTCAGATAGAAAGGGACTGTGCATGTGAATGATGACAACAGATGTAAAAGCCATTTAAAATATAACATATTATTAGTCAGTATCACTGTAAGACCTAAGGCATGGCTCATATTATTTGCAAATGGCATTGCTGTACCTGTTGCTGATGAAAACAAATGGCAGGGGATCCACTGAATTATTGGTTGGAGTGGCCCAGCAGTCAGTGAGAACCACCTTGAGCTGGCTGTCTGCCCTCTGCATCCCCACCTCCATCAGCACATCCTCACTGGCAGAGACACTGAAATTTCTGGGCACTGGGGAGCTCCCAATGAACAACTGCATTTCTGTTCTGAAGTATCCAGGTCCATGCAAATCCTCAAAGATGGTGTAAAGTCTGAAAAATCAATTATCCTTTTTTAAAGACCACAAAGTTGACTGGGAGTTTCTGCAAGTCTTAAATCAGTGCTTGTTCCCCCACATAATTAAAATCTGCAGTCCAGGATGGCAGGACACTGTTCAAAAGGAAAGGTGGAAAAGCATGGAATTTTCAGCTGGGAAGGTAGAGAGAATGGAAACACAAGTGGGAAAATCCAAGGGGTGGTTCTCAGCAATTCAAACAGGGCAGAGAGAAATACCAGGGTGGAGCAGAAGGGGAACAAGGCTATGAGCTCTATGAAAGCTCAAAATAAGGACAGTAAAAGCTTAGCCAAAAAAATTGAGACAGGGAAAATCTGAACAGAAAGTGAAAGGCATGAGAAAATTATAGAACTGAAAGAAAAGTGGCCTGACAAACACTTTTTTGGGGAATAGGAAGGAAAATACAATCTCTGGACAGGGCTAGGAAACAGGAACTGGATTTGGTGCCAATAGTTTAAGCAGGGTGATGGGCAGGAGAGGAGCTGCACTTGTCTGAAGGGAGGACACTCCCATGACAGAAAGGCTTGGGCTGTCACATTTTCTGTCAGCACAGCCCTGATTTTCTAGGAAGTGTGGCTCTGATTCCATCTTACTTGAAGGTGGGGCCTTTCACAACAAAAAAAGTATTTGTATTATGTATCTTCTGTTTTTTCAAGTTGACCAAATAAGGATTAGTGGAGGGTTAAAAACTGCCATTCTCAGAAGCCACATAGCAATCTGCAGGCCCACATCAGGTGGAAAGATAAATAATTTATATGCTCCAAAAGCAGAAAAATGCTGGTTTTGCTACAAGGGATTGCCCAGGAAGGCAATGAGGAGAACAGGAATTCTGACTCCTAAACCTGCAGTTCCCAAAGGTTTATTTCCACCTGTGGTTTAGCCAGGTAAAGGCCAACTTGTTGGATCTACTGGCACATTAGTTGGAGTAGGAGAGGAGCACAACAGGGATCTCCTTGATGTCTTGGACTGGCTACCTAGAGCACAGGCTAGACAGAGTCAGAGAATAAAGTGGATATTTATTAAAGGCCTCTAACAAATACACCTTGGGCTGTGCAGGAGCCCTGCAGAGGCTACAGCCCAAGGTGGATGAGGGTCATGAGTTTTTCAAGCAGATACAAGTTTGGTCTATTTGCATATCAGAGGTTAATTGTCCAAGTAATTAAGTCACATTCCCTCACTTTGCTTCCCCCAATTTACTTTTGTTTATACTTTTCAGGCCTGAGGCTGCGATGATGACTTTGGTTCTCAGGTCTGGAAGGATTGATTGTCTGACCACACTGTGAGGAGAGCTTACAAACACTCTACATGGAATTCAGATTTATACACTAATGCAGTACAGGATCTGAAAAATAGAACAGCTAAAACTTAAGGCATCATTCTGAGCACAGAACTCCCAGATTGCTCCCAGTGCCACCACTGGATACAGCTACAGCCCCTGTGGGTTTTCCCAATGCAGCAGAATTTCAAAGCAGAGAGAGGTGGTCCTCACCTTTCTGCAGTGAACCCAGAGGAAGTCAAGACATCGTTTTGAAACACACAGTGGATGGGACTGGCAATGTTCAAGTGGTGGGTTATTCCCTGAGCAGAAACATCATTCCGAAGGGTGGTCCTCACCACAGTAGTAGTCATGTTCTGCAGCACAGAAAGGAGAAAACACATCAGTATTTCCAGGGTTGTACCAGAGCTTTCCACTTTCAGGTGCTTGGGTGTTCCTCATTCTCCTGACAGCAAAAATCAAACAGATTAAACCTCCAGTATCTTTGTTGCTGTACAGGGAGGGAAAGAAAATACACCAGTCTTCTTCCTTTTCCTTTTTGTCATATCATAGAATCATAGAATCACAGAACTCTGTGACCGTGTTCACAGGGGTCTGAGGATGAGGGAAGAGATGAGGATCTGACTCCATGTTTCAGAAGGCTGATTTATTATTTTATTATATATATTACATTAAAACTATACTAAAAGAACAGAAGAAAGGATTTCATCAGAAGGCTAGCTAAGAATAGAAAAAGAAAGAATGATAACAAAAGCTTGTGTCTCAGACAGAGAGTCTGAGCCAGCTGACTGTGATTGGCCATTAATTAGAAACAACCACATGAGACCAATCACAGATGCACCTGTTGCATTCCACAGCAGCAGATAATCATTGTTTACATTTTGTTCCTGAGGTCTCCCAGCTTCTCAGGAGAAAAAATCCTAAGGAAAGGATTTTTCAGAAAATATCATGGCTACAGAAGTCCACCAACAGCTTTGGTTGGAAGGGATCTTAAGAATCATTAAGTTCCAAACACCCTGCCATGGGCAAGGCCACCTTCCACTAGACCAGGCTGCCCAGAGCCCCATCTAAGCTGGTCTTGAACACTTCCAGGGGTGGGACAATGATCATTCCTTAGCAATGGTCATTGCTCCAGGAGGGAGTTTCTGTACTTTGGCATGGTCTGAACATAGCCATTGGTTTGGGATCCAAAGAGAGCTGGCACTCTTTGTCCCCACTGCTGGTAGCTATTGAAATATTTGTCACTATGAGGTGTGACAGTGTTCACAGGGGTTTTCAGATGAGGGAGGAGACGAGGATTTGACTCCATATTTCAGAAGGCTTGATTTATTATTTTATGATATATATTACATTAAAACTATACTAAAGGAATAGAAGAAAAGGTTTCATCACAGAAGGCTAGCTAAGCTAAGAACAGAAAAGAATGAATAACAAAGGTTTGTGGCTCAGACAGAGAGAGAGCTAGCTGTGCTGTGATTAACCATTAATTAGAAACATAAACATCCACATGAGACAAATCCCAGATGCACCTGTTGCATTCCACAGCAGCAGATAACCATTATTTACATTTTGTCTTTGAGGCCTCACAGCTTCTCAGGAGGAAAAAATCCCAAGGAAAGGGTTTTCATGAAAAGATGTCTGCGACAATGAGGTGATGAAATTACTTTTAAGAAAAGACAGCTGCAAAGGGAACACAGAAGAGGCATGGGAAGTGACTCTCAGTTTGGACAGGCCCTTGAGTTTTGCTGCCTGACCTCAAAGATTCCCCTTCTCTTTGGTGGCAGAGTTAACTTTCCATCACAGGAAGGGGATTTATTTCTCCAACAGAAGTTCAGCAACCAATAGCCTGCACACCTAGCTAAGGATCTGCCACTGCCTCTCCCACCCTGAAAGAGAAATAAAGTGCTCCAGGGCTTGCTGGCATTCCCTCATCAGAGGACTTACGGTCTCAACCTGGGTGCCACAGTCGCTCCAGCCCGCCTGCAGCACGACGTGGGTGCCATTGCTGGCGCTCACATTGCAGCCAGGCTCCCCCAGGAACAGGGAACTCTCTGGGATGGACTCCTGCTGCAGGAACCTCTTCTGGATGGCAAGGACAATCCTCTCAATCTCACAAAACACACTCACAGCGTCTTTAATGGAAACCTCTTGGGCGGGTTTGACCAGGGGGGCTGGAGGTGCTTGAGGAGAAACATCAGGAGCTGCCATGGGATCCATGGTGAGAGGACTCAGCACTGTGCTGGAGAACATGGGGTCCTCCAGAGCTTTGTGCTCAGCAGGAGAGAAGTCCAGTGAAGCAAGGGAGGAAACATGAGCTGAAGTTTGCAGAGATGTCACAGGTAAAATTGCGCTGTTCACAGGTTTCTTATCTGTCACTGTTGCCTTCTGGCTGAAAGGAAGTGCTGAAGAGAGCCAAAAATAAAGGTACTGTTGTAATTTACATGTTGGGATTGGTCTCATTAGGCAAAAGCAAACTCTTAGGAGGAAACTCACAGTTACTGGCAGGAAACTAGTTTCTTTTGTTCTTTTAACCTGCTCTACTTACTGCCAAAGCTAGGGCTTTTTTTAGAAAGGAGCCCATGAGACACATAAAGTGCCTGTCCATCAGTAAAGCTGAAGTGCTTTATTTCCTGGCAGCTGCAATAATGAGTGTGTAACACATGTACATACAGCTTTTGGAAGATCAGTGCTTGCACAATATTCCCCACTGGAGGTTGCTAAGCAAGTATGTTTTTGCCTGGAGCTGTAGGAGACTGCCCAGTTCTGGCTGGGGGCATCACCAGGAGTTTGATAAAAAAGCACAGGCCTCATTTATGACCAGTTACTACCCAAAAGATGGGACCTTGAGTTCTTTAGAAAACTCATTTTGGGGGATGCATGGGACAAAGCTCATGTGGCAGCCCCATATTGCAGGTGTGTCCTGAGAGAGAGGAATAAATGTGTCAGTGGCAATCTGTAATGGTTCCAGGAAGAAAAAAGTGGGGAAAAAGGGAAGCACAGGTTCAGATCAATGTGTGTCAAATACCCAACATCCAGCACAGGTCTGGGGTTACACCCTAAGTTCAAACCTGTCACCCACCAATGACTCACAGAGAATCAGGATAATAAACTCAATTTGCAGGAAAGTACAAACAATGTGTCTCATTGAACAAAACTTCTCTTAAATAATGTTAGTGGCTAAAACATAAAAATACCACCTATTTCCCAAGCAATAAATAAAATCTGTACGCATATATAAATCCTTATGGAACTGCACAGCTTCCAGAAATGCCCCAAAAGAAAAAACCACTGATTTGCACACTAAAGGAAAGAAAACAAAAGTTGGAGCTCTTCCAGAGCTGGATTTCCCAAAAGCTTATCATCACATTAATATCTTAGTTAAAACTCAACAAATGTTGATATCAATTGGCAAATCATTGTGACTTCGGTAAAAAATGTTCCTTATCATGGTGGTTAGAAAACAAATATAAATTACTGAAGAAGCCTAAGAGAATTTAGGAAATTAAGGACCTATCATACAGCAGCGAACAAATGACTTGAGGAAAGAGAAGCCAGATGAATCAGCTCATAGAAAAATGTAGTTTGTAATATCAGCATTTCCTCCCTGCTGCCATACAGAGGTCAAGCCACATATCAAGTATTTTCTGTTACTTTTTCTATTAACTCTTCTATTCCCTCTGCTACTGCTATGAAAATCAATAAGAATCTTGACAATCCTGTCTAATTTTTGTGGCAAGTATGAGGATCAGAACTCTTAAAAGAACCCTACAGCATTAAAATTAATGCAGTTTATTCCCACTGCCAAGGAGATGCTTCTAACCCCAGGAGCCTCCTCAATTTTCCCCCCATTTCACAATTCTGAGGAGATGCTGAGTAAATGCCCAACATGAGTGAAGCAGAATCCAGGTTGTAATCTAGTTGCTGTCTTAATTTTTACCTGGCCAAAATTTTCATTTTTGAGAGAAAAACCATGCTTTTACTTCACTTTCTCTTTCCAAAGTCTAAAAACTGGAGCAAACCAGAGCACATGTGGGACTCAGAAAGCAGCAGCAGCCACCTGCTCTATGGGGACCTGTCCCTAAACAAACCCTTTGTTTTAGCCCAGGTTTGAGGGAGGAAGGCATTCTACAAAGCACCACCACAATATGGTTGTGGTCCTACTAATTACCAGGATATGTAACTTTCCAGATTTACAGCTGTGAGTGTAACAGGCAAAAAAAAAAAAAAAAAAAAAAAAAAAAAAAAAAAAAGGAGCAGAGCATATGAAACAGATTTCAGCTGCACTTAGTCAGGAGATTAATGTTGTTTGTTACTTACTTCAATTACATTTAAAAGAAAAGAGGCTAGAATTAAGGAGGAAGTATTTTACAGAAAGAGTGGTCAAATACTGGAATCATCTACCCAGGGAAGTGGTAGAGTCACCATCCCTCGAAGAGTTTAAAAAAAGACTGGATGTGGCACTTGATGCCATGATCCAGTTGAGGTGTTAGAACATGGGTTGGACTCGATGATCTTCAAGGTCTCTTCCAACCTAGAATTTCTGTGATTCTGTGATTATGCTGGGCTTTGGCAAAGTGTGGGCTTTCACCTGAGCTCCAGACCCAGAGGTGTGTGAGGAAAACAACTATTCCCAGTGAAGAAGAACTCACATATCCATTTATTTCTTGGGATTTCTATTTAATGGAAAAATTATTAGTGCAAAGCAGAGCATAAGGTGTTTTTAAATTATTTTAAACAAGTGCTAGTTATGGCTGTGTTCAGGGACTTATGGAAATAAGTAGCTTATAAACCCCTCAATCCATGACCTCAAACATCTCCTTATCTTTTTTCTCTGTAAAACTGATTCTAGACACTGTCACAAAGACCAGTTGGTTTTGTCCTTTTGGATCAGTGGTACCTTCCTATGTCATCTGTGGGAGTTCTCTGAAAAACTTACTGGATGGAGAAGCAGGAGCAATATAAGGAGAGAGAAAGGCATTTCATCCATGTGTTTTACAGGTATTTTCATCTCAGAAGACACAGATTAATAATAGATTTTGTCATTTAGCTGGCTATGAAGAATTACTGGGGCACAAGCTGCTCCTCACCGTGTGTGGAGAGGCTGCTCCTGTCCATGGTGAAGTGGGAGCTGTGTTCCAAGGCCTCACAAAAAGTGCTGATGACATGGTGGGCATCCACTTCTTCGGCAAGCAGCAAATTGAAACTTACCACTGTGCTCCCATTAGTAACACCAGTTACCAGCACTTGAATCAGACCAGCATCCATCTGCTGCAGCACCTCAAGGGGCAGAGATTTCTGCACCTGCAATAAAAACAAAATGTATGTGGGGATGGGCAGATGGAACAATTACATTCCAGACTGTGTACACTGCTCAGAAATGAGTGTTGTGCTTCCTGCTCTGGAGGGAAGCAGCAGAAAATTGACCTTTTGCTTTGTAACATTTTCAAGCCAGAGCAGCTGAAGGATGTGGTGCACATTTAACCATGAATATTAAACGAGCCAAGCAATCAATACATCTCATCTGGCATTTGGCACAAGCCCTGGCCTCTGGTAACAGAGAGGGAGGAAGGAGACAGCAGGGGAGCTCCATGTTCTGCCTCTCAAAATGCCTCTGGGGAGAGGGGCAAACTAAGAAATTCCAATCCAATCCAAGGAATCCAATCCAATCCAAGGAATCCAATCCAAGGAATCCAATCCAATCCAATCCAAGGAATTCCAATCCAATCCAAGGAATCCCAATCAAATCCAAGAAATCCAATCCAATCCAAGGAATCCCAATCAAATCCAAGAAATCCAATCCAATCCAATCCAATCCAAGGAATTCCAATCCAATCCAAGGAATCCCAATCAAATCCAAGAAATCCAATCCAATCCAAGGAATCCCAATCAAATCCAAGAAATCCAATCCAATCCAATCCAATCCAAGGAATTCCAATCCAATCCAAGGAATTCCAATCCAATCCAAGGAATTGCTGGTGGAAGTGAAGGTGCTCCTGACACTGCTCAGAGGGCTCTCTCAGCCCAGGAACATTACAACCTGGAGCAGGTGACCTTCAACCTTTGCTTTCCCACCAAGCTGATTTCCCACCAGAGCCAAGCAGAACCCACCTCCTTCTAAATGCCCATACCAGGGTAATTAAGGGCCCAGGTGGGAGCTACACTGTGGCCACCTCCAAATGCTTCTTCCTCTCCCTGATTTCTGCAGGGAATATCTGGAGCAGCAGGGCTGGATTTGAGCCATGAGTTTAAGGCACAGTTTATTTCAGTGTGTGATTCTCAGGGATGCCAGCAGTGATCCCCACCAGGAAGAGCCCAGGGAAGAGGCAAACACTGGGAGCCACCAGGAGAAGCCTTGTTTGCCTTGCACCCACGCTCAGAGCTGGTGCTTTTAGTGCTGGATTCTCACAGCTTTTGCACAGCCTTGTGCCCTGCCTGCTGTGCATTACCCAGCCCTGACTTCTCCCTGGCTGTTTCCCAGCCCTGCAGACAGTCCCAGGATTTGCAGGTGTCCTGCAACCCTTTCCTGGGTCCCCAGAGCTGGGTGCCAAGGCCACATGGCACCGAGCAAACCCCTGTGTGCCCCAGGGAACAGCTGCCTTGTGCCTGCAAGTCCCACCCAGCAAACCTGGGAGTGCCCCATGGAGCAGAGCTGGGAACATGGAGACAGCTGGCTCCCCTCTGAACACCTGGGCAGAACAGAAACTGTCCTTGTCAGACCCCAAATCTCCCCTTTCACCAAGACAGGGCCTCTTGGGCTCATTCTGCTCTCTCCTTCTGCTGTTTCACCAGCAGGTACTGAAAAGTTGGAGGTCAGACCTGAGTTTTCAGCTTTCAGAATTTTTGTCTGAATTTCTCAACATTAAACACAGACACCTGTGACATCCTCTTAGCCCAGCCTGATTTCATCCTCTTTCCCTATCTGAAAATTTTATTTTATCAGTTCTTCTTTTTCACAGCATCACAGAATCATTGAGGTTGGAAAAGTCCTCTAAGATCATCAACTTGTGACCAATCCCCACCTTGTCCCCAGCCCAGAGCACTGAGTGCCACCTCCAGGCCTTCCTTGGACACCTCCAGGGATGGGGACTCCAAACCTCCCTGGGCAGCCCCTGCCAAGGCCTGAGCTCCCTTTCCATGCAGGAATTCCTCCTGATGTCCAACCTGAACCTCCCCTGCAGCATCCTGAAGCCAGTTCCTCTTGTCCTGTCACTTGTTCCCTGTGACCAGAGCCTGACCCTCACCTGGCTATAGGTTTTGGGGTTTTTTTTTGTTTTATTTCTGTCTTTATTCCTATTTTCCCTCCAAAAGCAGGACCCAGAGCTTGAATAGTGTCAGAGCACATTCACAGTATTTGCATTTAGCCACTAGGTGACACTACAAACCCCTTTATCCAAGAGACTCCGGGATTTCCCAACAGGTACCACACCCTGGGTTATCAAAACAATGCTTGATGAAACAGGGCTGGGGAAAAAAAAAACGGGATGGAGGTGTGGGAACAGAACTTTTTGGAATGAAATATTCAACATATAATACCCTTGAGTATGGGGAGTTCTTACAAGAAAAATTATCTTCAGGTCTGTCATTATATCTTCAATTTCTACAGCACACAAAGGAAATCTAAGCAGGGAATGCATTGACAGTGTGGAAACTGTGAATAAATAAGTAAAAGGTACAGTAATTTGAACAGAATATTGTTTCAAGACTGTTTTTTCACTCAGAGAGGAAAAAAGAAATAACCCTCCCCACTGTGTGAGGTTTGGGGGCACCTTCAGGGAGAAGGTACCACAGCACCCAGCCACCATCACCAGCAGCTTCCAGGATGTGGAGTTGGAGAAACTCAAATTAACAAAAGGGTGAAATTCCACTGGAATAGTGAAAATTCCTTAATCCCTGCTCCTACACTCATTCCACAGTCATATAGCTGCAACTAACAATCATTTTAGGTGCATTCAGCTACACAAACACAGGCCAGGTGCCTTCCACATGAGGGGGTCACTCATAAGGCATTAACATTTATTAGTTTCACACCTTTTGTCACTCAGCTAAGTTTAAGACACCCAAATTCAAAACAAGCTTTCCACTTGGGAATTTATTGCGCCTCAGTGAATGTATTTTCAACTCAAACTTTTTGCTTTCCCAACATTTTGTTGAGGACAAGCCATGATATCTTTCTTGGAGTGTTGTAAAACACAAGCTGAACAAACCCCAGGATTTAAATACTTTTTTTTTTTTGCCTTTAGCTATGTTGTTTTTAAGTGGCATTACAAGAAAGGTGGTGGACAATGACAGTGCAGGCTGTCACATCAAGATTTTACCTCCTTCTCATTATTTAAAGGATGATATTTCCATTTGCTGTGCTGCCAATTTAACCACATGGCACTTAAGTACTGGGGCTTAAGAACATTATACACATTAGGATTTATAAATCCTTTGAATTGTAGATTATGACTCCAAAGAGGTTTAAAAAAAATGTCTGGCAAACTGTATTTAACTGGAACTTGAGAGTGCTTTTAAAGCTCATAAAACTTTCCTCATTTACTTTAAAAGATCCATTTTCCATCCTCATAACCTGAAAAGAAAATATACAGATCTTTCTGGTCTCCTAAATTTTCTTTGGCATCTAGAAATACAATATTTATAATATTATTTACAGCAGCTATGCAATTATAGCCCATTTACAGTGGCTCAGAGGTGGAAGGAATCAACACTAACACATCTCTCCAGCTGATCAACAAAACCAGAGAACTGGGAAAAGGAGGGAGTTCCTTATAATCCCAAATGATCATTTCCTGCCTGAAAATTTGAGACCCAGGTAAAACTGACACAAAACTTCATTTTGTTCCTTTGTATATAACCATTTAACAATTTTTTGTTCTTTTACATGTAAGCATTTTACAATTATTTTTGTATTTTTCCTAAATATATTGTATATTTTTCCTAAATATATTATTTTTCTATTTTCCTAAATATATTATATAATAATATATAATATATTTATTTTCCATAATATAATATAATATAATATAATATAATATAATATAATATAATATAATATAATATAAATTATATATTATATACTATATATTTCCTAAATATATTATATTATATTATATTATATTATATTATATTATATTATATTATATTATATTATATTATATTATATTATATTATATTATATTATATTATATTATATTATATTATATTATATTATATTATATTATATTCCTGGACTAAGATATCTGACTGAATGAAGGAAATTCCTTAATTTCAGTCCATTTCTATACTGTGCTGCTCTGAAATAGCCTCGGGCAGAGCGTGGTGCTGAATGAGAGAGAGGTCAGTGGAGAATTGCTCCCTTTTCACTTTGCTAATCACATCACTCTCGTTTTGTCACAGTTTTTCTGATGTGACAGCTTGGGGCCAAAACAGCTCCAGGAAAGCTGTGCTCTGCTAACACACCCAGAAAGGTGCAAACCAGTGGGAAGCTGATGTGATGTGCAAGAAGGATAAATGGATCCCCCTCTTCCCTCCCTGCAGCTGTCTGTGACCCCAGGCTGGCCTGTGCCCCTGTGCCAGCTGTGTTCCACTGTGATTCTGTCCCCAGGGAGTCTTGGGAGCCTCTGCAGGATTTGAAAATCCATCAAATAAATCCATCAAATTGCCAGTGATGGATTTATCACCACACTTATCAAAGCCTCTGAAAACACAGACAGTGAAGGGGAGGTAAAGGAGGCAATCAAGCAGCCCAGAATAACCAGTGGATTGGATTTCCAGGCATGGGTGTGTTGGAGGGAGCACCAGAAGGAAGAAACTTCTGGCAAATTCACTGCAATATTAGATAGCAACACCCCAGAATGCTGAGAGGGTTAAAGGCACAGCAGATATCATGCTGTGCTTTGATATCCTGCACTCTAATTACAAGTGAGGGCAGAGGTGACTTTTCAAGAAACCCCTCCCTCTCCAGATATGGGGCTACAAAACCCAGGATGATTCCAAGAACTGTCAGCCTTGAGGTACTGCTGCAAAGGAAAATAACAATTATACAGCTAATTAGGATAGAGATGTTCAGGGCAAGGGTATCAGAGCACTTTGCTGGTTCCATTACCTTTCCACCACACCCCTGGAGGAGATCAATAATTCAGTATACCTAGGTATGAGAAGGAGAGGACATGGAGGTACCAGAGAATCCCAAAATCCTGATCTTCCTCTAAAACACAGCTGCACACTTACCCTGCAGCCTTAGGCAGTCAGGGGAAGCCAAACCTTACAGGTGTGCCAAGGGGCACACATACAGGATTTGGGGGGAAAAGACCATACACAGGGTTTTATTGAGACAGGTAACAGGTCACATCCTTCTTCACCACTTACTTCAGCAACAAAGAGCTGTGCAAAGGTTTGATTTTCCTCACTGCTGTTATTGTTAAAGCCTGGAGAGTATTCCGTGTTTGTTATCTGAACTGTGCCACTAAGTTTCTGGAAGGCTACAAGGAAAGAAAAATATAATAAATATATTAATACATTATATAAATATACAAATTATAAATATATGAATTATATAAATATAATATGTGCTTTGCGGGCTGAAGTCCATGGACAGGTGTGTCACAGGGTCCAGCATCCCTGGCCACAAGCATCAATTCACAGCAGCAGAAGGCCAGCCCTCTGAAATGTAGCCCAAACCCCAAAAGTCTAAAAATAAATCATCCAGCATCTTAGTCTGCCCTGCCTGAGCCCCAGATGGCTCTCAAGAAAGGCACTGACCTCCTGCAGGTCTCATATCTGCCAGCTCTGCCTTGGATCCTCAGCAATATCAGGAATTTTGCTCTATTCAGGCACTGGAATTGCTCTCCCAGGCTCAGCTGGGTGTCCCACCAGTCCCTCCAGAGGGAAACCACTGCAGCACCAAATCCTCCCTGCAGCCTCAGAGGAAGGCTGGGCTGCTGCCTGAGCTTGCACATCTACACTTTGGACAGCTGTGGTGGGATGAGATGAATCCCAACAGGGTGTACGCTCCCCTCCTAGTTCACATCTGCTGGATGACATCAATGCAACTCAAACATTTTGAGTTTATTTCCTGATTTCTCTGTGTTTCCCAGTGTCTCTGGGCTTGGCATTGTTACTACAGACACTGAAGTGATCAGAGAGCAGAGAAAGGGCTTCTCAAGGCATGGTTTCTGCCCTGGCATCCATTTAGTGATGACTGCAATCATCCAATGCTGTGACCATTGCCAGCAAATTGCCTTCATGCTGCCCCCAGCTCCTAACAAATCATCCCTCCTGACAACAACAAAACCTAATGTTTCAATGGTTTATATAAATACAGAATAGTCTTCACCAAAAACCTCAAGAACTTTATCATCTAGCCAAGGATTCAGTTTAAAATTCTGAATCAAATCACCAATGTTTACTTTCTGGTGTAGCAACCTGCTCTCCTCCCTACACACAGCCAACTGCACCTCCACCGCAGGGGATCAGGCCCCAGGCTCCAGCTCTGAGCCTGTCTGACTCCTATATTCAGTTTTAATCTGCCATTTTAGCTGCTTTCTATGAAACAGAAGGAATTAAAAAGCTCTGCATAAACTCTTTACACCCAAGTTCTACTCACACTGGGAAAATAATCACTTGAACTAGGACAGGTACTGGAGGAAAAGAAATAGTAACCAGGTAAAGCTTTACAGGAGAGGGGAGAAATGCCTTCTTGACCTCCTGAGCCCACTGGAGGAGGGTTCCTTCATCCCAGCATAATTCTGATCCCAAAGGAATCCTCACCACTGGCAGATCAAAGGATTTGGGTTTGCTTTTTGCCATGGCTTGTCCTGTCATGTGAGCACAGGTATTTAGGGGATAAAACACTTCAGTTGTTTCAGGTGAGAGGGGAAAATGTTCTGAACAATTCTCAAATAATAATAAAAAAGACCCCTGGTATTTAAAACACCAGACTATGAAGAGTTGGCTGAGGTTGAGCCTCCAGGTCAGAGATGATGCCACAAGGAGGAGCTGCATATGAAACTTCACCAACCATGGGCTTTTACCCTCTGGATTTCCTGCCCTAGGCTGGTGAGATGCCACTCTGGTGGCTTTTGCTCTTTTTCCTTAGGCATAATCCCTCCACAAGCTTCTTTCCCAGCAAAAGCACTTGGCTGAATATTTGGTTCACCAGGAATATAAGCCAAGTTTTTATAAATGGAACTCTTTTTGAGTAGAATCATTCTTTTTTTTTTTTTTTTTTTTTTTTTTTTTCCCCAGCTGGGAACAGCCTATAAGTGGCTTTTTGTCAGTTAAAATTAGCTAATTTTATACTTTAAAAAATCTTTGTTTTCATTTAAAAAACAAAACATCTTTTTTAGGTGGAGAGAAGACAGCAGCTGAGCAGGGCATTGGCACAGCTGCCCAAGGCAGGGCAGGATGGCAGGAGGGGACACCTGATGAGCAAAGAGAGGCTGGAGAAGCAGCATTGGGTGAAAAATGACTGAAAAGGGCATTTTCCAGGGAGAAAGGAATGAGGGAGCACCAGAAGTGGGGCTGGATCAGTGGAGACCACCAGGAACATGAGATCACAGGGGAGGGGGAGATAAAAGAGCAGAGGAATGTGTGACTTGTGATCAGAGAGATGTGGAGGGCATGAGAGACAGAATAAAGATAAGCAGAAGCAAAACTGAAATAGCCAAACTAAACAGTGACACACTACAGAAAAAAAATTACATTTAGTGATGGGCAGAGACAGCACCATTGCTATCCCAAACAAAACTGTAATTTTAACACCAAATCTGACTCTCTGAAATATGATTCAGCTCCAGTCAACAGAAAAATCCCCTAATTAAGTGCAATACATCTGCCCAAACCCAAACAGATGAAACCTTCAGCAGCCTTGTTGCTCTCAATTGCATCTCTTGAAGCAAAGTCTCTCGGGTTTCCAGGCAGCTCCTGCCTCACAGGGGATTTGTGGAGGACTCTGACTAATCATCCTCTGCTGAGAGCAATGGGAAGGCAGGTCCTTTTCCTCCCAGGCTCCCTAAATTAACTCCTCACACAGCTGCTGCTGCTGTGTCCTGGTGCCAGAGGCTGCAGGAAAACCCAGGATGTGTGGCAAAAGGACAAGTAGTAAATGTTGCCATGAGCCACATTTCAGTGCACTCTTTTATCATGCTTCCTCCTCTTGGGGTGAAGAAATGTAACATCAATAAAAGCAACTGCTAAATTGCCAGGAAGAGGAATTGCTTTCACAAGCTGATTTAGCAAAGAGAAAGTGCCAATTCCTGCAGAAAATATTATTGACATAGAAAAAATTGCAGGCACCAAGACAATAACTTTGACATTGAAGAGATAGTTTTAGATGCCTTTTTCTGAACTCTGAGTGAGACTTGCTTCTCCCCCAGGTGAATTCCCATGTGCAGACCCCATGGGATGTGTACTCACTGCAGGCTGGGCTGGGGGCTGGAGAGGTGCCTGGCCAAGCTGGTGTCCCCAAGGCTCCAGAGTGTCCCTCAGACCAAGAGCTGTTCTCCCTTCCCACCTCTCCATCTGCTCTGGGGGTGGCAATGCCCACGTTCCTGGCCAGCAGAGCTGTGTGGGGGCACCTGGAGAGCTGCCCTGGGGCACTGTGTGAGTGCTGGTGGCAGCTGAGGCTCTTTGAGTTGGAAACAGCCCAAGTGAGCCGAGCTGCTCGTGCCTGGCTGTGCCCATGGGTGTGTTTGGGAGAGCAGCCCTGGCCATGGAGCTTTGCTGCAATGGGCTCCTGGCCTCTGCCCCCATGGCCAGTGCCCTGCTGGGGGTGACCCCCATGGCCACGGGGCTGCTGGTCCTGCCCAAAGCCATCTGTGAGGCCAGACCTTTTTGCCAAGGGGTTGGAGGAGCACTGGTGGGACTGTGGGACACTCTTTTGTCACCCAAGGCCAGCGCAGCAGGGAGGAGTGTGGCAGCACCAGACATAGGGCCTGCAGCAGCCGCTGTCCCCATGGGCAGTGCCCTGCTGGGGGTGACCCCCATGGCCACTGGGCTGCTGGTCCTGCTCAAAGCCATCTGTGGGAAAAGACCTTTTTGCCAAGACATTGGAGGAGGAGCACTGCTGGGACTGTGGGACCCTCTTTTGTCACCCAAGGCCAGCGCAGCAGGGAGGAATGTGGCGGCACCTGACGCGAAGCCTGCAGCAGCTGCTGTCCCTATGGCCAGTGCCCTGCTGGGGGTGACCTCCATGGCCACGGGGCTGCTGGTCCTGCTCAAAGCCATCTGTGAGGCCAGACCTTTTTGCCAAGGGGTTGGAGGAGCACTGGTGGGACTGTGGGACGCTCTTTTGTCACCCAAGGCCAGCGCAGCAGGGAGGAGTGTGGTGGCGCCAGACGTGGGGCCTGCAGCAGCCGCTGTCCCCATGGTGGCAGTGGGAGCAGGGCCTGCAGGGCTTCTGCCTTCCTCAGGAGCCAAGTCCATGCTGGTTTTTATTTCAGGAGCCACGGTTTCGGTGAGAGGATCCACAATCTCACCTGCAACACAGAAAACACACCCTGAAGCTGGAGGAGCAGGCACCAGGGCCTGACCTGAAAATGGCACCAAGGGCACTCAAACACCCATGGCAGCATTACAAAACCAGGTCTTGGATGGTCATGAACACAGTGTAGAACATGTGATATTTGTGGGGTTGAATCTGGTTTGGGCTGACACAAAGAAGCAGGTTTGATTCCTGAGTCTCCTGTTCTAGTTGGCAAGGCTGTGGTGGGAGGAAATTAGCCACAGACATAGCAAAAGAGGGAAAATTACTCCTTGCACTTATCAGGCTTATCAAGGAGGATCTCAGAAAGATTTCACCTGAATTTGTTTATTTATTTATTTATTTATTTATTTATTTATCTAAAGAATAATTTTATACACACACACATGCACACACACACATATATATAGTTAGAGACAGGCCATATATACCCCTTCAGCCACAGACTGCAAAGGTACAATTATATAAACAGATACTCTAAAAGCAGATGTAAAACCCACAATTTATTCCCATGTTTCATGGCAAAAAAAAACCCCTACATGCCAGCCTTTTTCTCACCCTCACAGTTTCTTCCAGGTCGGGATGGATTGGTATCCATGGTTGTCTTGCACCTGCACATGTAGGAGCCCATCAAATTGATGCACTCTGCAAACACTGAGCAGTCATTGTCAGCTTGGGAAGCACATTCATCCCAGTCTGTGGGACCAAAACAAGAGCAAAATTCAGAGAGCATCCCTGCTGGCTGCATTAGGCTAGAAATAGTCATTAAGTAGTCCTTTTTAAATTTACTTATATGGTTTTCCTTTTTCATCATTTACCTGTCAGCCAAGCTTTGAGTGATGCAGAACACTAACTGTTTTGTTATTCTCTTGTTCTTGTACTCTGAAAAGTATTTTCTCTGAGTAAAGACTTTTAAAATCATTGTTTTTAGAGGTAAACACATTTAAAGTGAAAAAAAAATGCTGTAGGTTTGTACTACAATTATGTCAAAATCACTCACTATACCAACTTCTGTGTACAGCACCTCCAAATATATGAGGCAATGAATAGATCTGTTACCACTAGTTACCAGTAGATACAACATTAAATAGAGACTTAATCCAAATAATCTCCTGCTTCACATAAAAAGTAAATGCCAGTAACTCCCAGGGGAAGCACTGTTCTGTTCTTAACAGAGGAAGTGCTAAGGGCAAAATATCTTCTTATACAATTTTTCTTCTCAAAAGTAATGCTGTAAAACTGTGACCCTCTTTCTGGTAGTGTCAGAAAAGACATCCTGATTCATCAATGCATGAAGATGCTCTAAGGGTGTTCCTAATGTCTGATTTCAGCTGCTCTGTATCAGTTAGAGGGGCCTTTTCATGCAGTTATAGACCTGTTTTATTGCTGAGTCTCTTCTCTTTTGAGGGATTTATATCTGGAGTCTTGTGTTGGCATTCACACCCTGTTCCAGCAAATCTGCAAGGGCTGAGTTAGGCCTTTGGACAGGAATAATTCCAGTGAATCCCAGGTGAGCCCTCCCTGTGTGACAGCCTTGTGCACTCACCTTCTGCCTCAGGGCCCTGAAAGAGGGAGAGCAGCAAATGAGGCTAAAAACTGTGACTTGGGACAAATAATTCTGATCACAGGCTAGAAAATTGTTCTGAATAACAAATTAACAGAAGCGCTTGTTCTGTAAACTTGCAGATTAATGATGGTGATTATTTCTCTGAAACAAAGGAATATCCTACTCCATGTGCATGCACATATACACACTCATCTTTCTGCTTGCTTTTCCTTCCTTCTAGCTAATATTTCAATTCTTTTCACTTTTTTTGTCATTGGGTAATTGCTGTATCCATGATAGTCTCCATTAGACAATGTCATGTGTTTATGGCCAGCAGTTGCCTATTATTCCAGCCTAAACCACTTAGAGGGAATGCAGGAGGGTGCAGGATTGACTGAACACCGGAGATGAAATCTCATTAATTCCTAACTGTGCTATGAAATAATTGTGACCCTTGGTGGCTTCCAACACCATCTGAGAGATGCTAATTGCCAAATCACTTACATTCACTGCCTCCATTGTTTCTGAGGGTTTCCTTTTTCTGCACTTAGCACGGCTTTTAAAGCAAATTCCTTCGCCTCTGATGGCCACATTCAATCATGCATTGGGTCAAAACGCTGGCATTGACTGGTGCATCACTTGCACACACACTGCACTAAACTATCTAAACCATCACATCTCAGCCAAAATCTGCTCTGAGTTCTCCTTCTGCACTCTTGGCACCTGTCTGGTCCTTCACATTTGGCACTTCCCTACAACAGTCCTAGTCCAGAAATTATTAAAAAGCCACCTTTGTGTTCACTCTGATTACCTATTATACACCTGTAAGGGGTACATGCAAAGGGTAAAAATCTGTGACATTCCTTGCCAAATGATGTTGCAGATGCTAAAGATTGATCTGATTTGATGGGAGAGATTCATGGGGGATAAACAAACCCAAAGAAATCCCTCTGGATTCAGGGAATCCTGGAGCTGAAAACAGTTTTTGGCTAAGGGATAATTTGTGGGAGGTGATGCCTTCTCCAGGAATTGGCTCCTGGGTGGGACATTGTGCTAGAAGGATCGTGAGCTTGACTCAGCACACATCCCTTTCTCTTCTCTCACCATGCCCCACAAAACAGATTTTATTGTCTCTATTCATCATGGCAATAAACTGAATAATTTATGGATCTTCAAAGATCTGGTCCACTCCCTTCAGTTGTGCTGTCCCTTCTGACTGCTCATCCCTGCTTTTCACAGCTGAATGGACTGTGAATAAACCAAGCACAAAGCCAGGTGTGGCCAGGCTGCAGGGAGGATCCAGGGGACAGGATTTGGGTGGGCTTATTGACAAAGGTCATGTCCTGGGGCTCTCCAGGGTCAGGAAGGAAAACATCTCATTATACAAATCCTTCCTTCCTGTGTTTCACTCCTTATTTTCCACTTAGGAAACTCATGTTGGAGAAACCCTTCTTTGGGTAGAGCTATGAAATAAACCCCTTTTCTCAGCCCCTGAGGAGGAGTGGAGGTGTTGGCTGTGCCCCTGGATGAGTGTGGTGCTGCTGGAAGCCACCTGCTTTTCTGCAGCTGAAGTGACAGTCCAGAGCCATCACCTTCTTCTTCCTCAGCCTTTTGGTCCCAGGATCAATAACATTTACAAAGTATTTTGGCACACATCAGCCTCTTGCAATTCAGCTGCCACTGTGATATTTGCAGGTTTCAAGTGCAATTTGTCTCCTGGTTTTTTCCTGTCCTGTTCTCCTTAACCTGCATATGCTCTGCAACTCCAAAGGGAGTTTTTCCTGCTCAGAAAGGCTCAACACACCAAGAGAGAATAACCCATTCTGTTGGCTTTGGCAACTTTCTGAACTCTGCTGTCTCTGCCAGCTGGGAAACCTGAGGACAGAACGCAGTTCTTTGAAGATAAAAGTGGTGATTACTGAAGATCAAACAAAGGCCTAGCTTAACATAAATTCCATGCATGTTTCTTCAGTCCTATTCACAGTAAGGACATTTGGGAATTCCTCTGGCTGGGTTTCTAGAGTGAAGATGTCAGATTTCTTAAACCTTGGCCCCCAATCTTGGAGCTGTCTAGAGGGTGTGTGGATCTACAGGCTGCAGATATTCCACAGTAATCCTGTCTGCCTTTCAGCTTGAGAAAGATGTGGCAAAATTCCTGCTGGGGACAAAGAGGAGATGGAGGAAAATGAAGAAGGAAACCAAGGGCTCCACTTGGGTTAACCACAGTGAGGAGAAGCAGTGCCTGCCGGTACCTGGGGACAGCCAGCGCTCCTTTGTCTGTCCCTCCTGGGCTTTTGAATAAAACCCCTGGTAGAATTCTCACATCATGGTTTTCTCTTCAACAAACCACATCCTTTGTTTTTCTATTTTGTAAAAATTATTGGTGATACTGCACATGATCAAAACACAAATCTGCTTTCTTCTTGCAAAAAAACACCCCAAAAATTACCTTCTACTGCAGTGTTTTGCTGATCCACCTCTAGCACAGAGCCATTGTGCAGGTAGGAGAGCACTGGGGCAAATGTGGAGGCATCCACTGGAAACTCGGGATCCTGCACGATGATTCTGAGCCTCACAATGATGCTTCCTGCTGCCAGGGATTCAATCTGCACTTTCAGCTTCCCAGATTTGTACAAGGCAGAAATGTTGGGTGGGAATGAATTTTCAAGCTGAGCAAAGGGAGAGAAGCATTGACAATTAGGGAGCCAACAGGTACCTCTTTAAATATTTATAGAAGCACAACATAGAAGATGCTGGAAAAAGAAAAGTTCCGAAGTGTTTCAGAAATCTTATTTTTCAGAGATTATTTTAGCACAAAGTAGTGCAACCCTGCTGAGAAGGACTTGAGTGTGGATGAGAGGCTGGACATGCCCTGGCTGTGTGCACTGGGAAACCCTCTGTGTGCTGGGCTTCACCAAAATCAGCGTGGGCAGCAGGAGAGGGGGGAATTCTGCCCCCCTGCCCCTTTCAGGTGAGACCCCACCTGCAGAGCTGCATCCAGCCCTGGGGCCCAGCACAGGGAGGACAAGGAGCTGCTGGAGCCAGTCCAGAGGAGGCAGCAGGATCAGAGCAGCTCTGCTGTCAGGAAATGCTGAGAGAATTGGGATTGTTCAGCCTGCAAAGCAGAAGGCTCTGGGGAGACTTAATTGTGACCTTCCAGTACTTTAAGGAAACTTACTGGAAAGATGAGGCAAGACTATTTACAAGGGCCTGGAGTGACAGGACAAGGGGGAATGACTTCAAACTGACAGAGAGTAGGGTTAGATTACATATTAGGAAAAAACTTCTTTACTCTGAGGGTGATGAAGCCCAGGCACAGGTTGCCCAGAGAAGCTGTGGATGCCCCATCACTGAAAGTGTCCAAGGCCAGGTTAGACAGGGTTCTGAGCAGCGTGGTCTGGTGGAAGATGTCCCTGTCTATGGCAGGGGTTTGGGACTGGATGATCTTCAAGGCCTCTTCCAACCCAAACCATTTTGTGATTATATAACTCTGTGATACCTTTGAAAACTGTATCCATCTGACCACTGGTCTTACAAACCAAGCTCCAAATTTTGGCTCCAAGGAGCAGAATTCCCCCTGGCCCTGTTTGCCTGCAACTGTCCTGGTAATGTATGCAGCAGAGCTTTGATGTTACCTCTGTATGTCACACATACATTTTGTTTCATTTACAAGTGTGGCCATGGCTTTAGTTCCCAGAGAGCATTTGAAACTCACCAGTTCAAGTTCAGCCTGCAGCCCAGTCCAA
Organism: Ammospiza nelsoni; assembly: GCF_027579445.1. Classification (NCBI taxonomy): domain Eukaryota; kingdom Metazoa; phylum Chordata; class Aves; order Passeriformes; family Passerellidae; genus Ammospiza; species Ammospiza nelsoni. The sequence goes on from NC_080634.1 coordinate 115,546,086, forward strand.
TAACAAAAAAACCTCAGGATGACAGACAAGGAAAAATGGGGGTGGATAACTTCAAAAAATGTGTTTGAGACAGCCCAGCTTCAAGGCAGCATCACAATCACATCATGGTTAATTACCAAACCACTGAGCTGAACAAATGGAATTACTTGTGACAGTGTTCACAGGGGTCTCAGGATGAGAGATGAGAATCTGACTCCATGTTTCAGAAGGCTGATTTAGTATTTTATTATATATATTATATTAAAACTATACTAAAAGAATAGAAGAAAGGATTTCATCAGAAGGCTAGCTAAGAATAGAAAAAAAAAGGAATGATAACAAAGGCTTGTGGCTCAGACTCTCTGTCCGAGCCAGCTGACTGTGATTGGCCATTAATTAGAAACAACCAACATGGGCCAATCACAGATGCACCTGTTGCATTCCACACAGATAATCAATGTTTACATTTTGCTCCTGAGGCCTCGCAGCTTCTCAGGAGAAAAAATCCTAACGGAAGGATTTTTCATAAAATATCATGGCTACAATTACTCTGAACACTGAAGCTGGCACACTGCTGTCAGTACTTGAGCTGTGCAGGAGCTGGCAGTTTCACCTTACATATTTAGAAGCCAGCTCCTTGCTTGAGCCTTTTGTTGCTGCATACACCTCAAAGTGTGTCTTTGAGCACAAATCCAGAGCCATAAATCAGCACAGCTTTGCTCCCATTCAGTCAGAGCTTGCTCAAAAAGATCCCTACAAACTGTGCAGCTGGTCTAAGCTCACAACAGGGTAGAGAGGCAGGAAAATGAGGAGAGAAGAAATGAGAAGGCTCACAAACACCCAAGGAGGCAGAAACAACACAGATGAGCAATGCTCCTTTTTCTTCCCAACCTGATGGAGCCAATCAGGTCTGCATTAATCTCAGGGAAGACTCACTCACCAAAATCTTCCTACACAACAAAAGTGAACAATTTGCAACTGTGGGAAATAAAGCCATGTGAGGAGGTTCAACTTGCAATTTCTGTTGGGCAAATGTTTCTCCTCTGCTGCTCTTGAATGTATAGCACCATTATTGTTTTGGGTTTTTCTCTTGCATTTAAATTCACACATGATTACAATTCACCCTTTGTTTTGGGGAAGCCTTGTTTTGGGTGGAGATCCCAATTCCTCTGTATGGGCCCTATTCTGTGCAGCAAAACTGTAGGAAATGTGCTCCATCTGAAACCTCCCCCTTTTTTGGGAAGCTCAGAGCTGCCACCAGACTTCATGACTCAGGTTTTGTTTCTGGCTGATTACACCTGACTGTGGACAGTGCCCACACATGTGCAGGCAAGGAGAGGAAAGCCTGATCCAGATTCTTTCCCTGAAAGAAGAAAGTCAGCAGGCAGAGAACTATTTATTTGAGAGGAGGAAGACATTTATTGAGCAGACTGTGCTGAAATGAATGCCAGGAATGCCATTTCAATAATCCATTTAAAAGCCTCAAGTTAATTTACTGTGAGTTTATTGCCAAATTAAAGATCCAAGGAAAGGAGCCCCTGTTGCATGTCTGCATTTATAATTCCTCCACTCTTCTGCAGAGGATAATTCTCACTGGCTTCATTGCTAATAAGGCCAAGGGCTTGATCTATCTAGTCAGTTGAATTTTGTTGCAATTATAAAGAAAGGTCACAGGAAATTGTATGCTGATTTTTGAAGGACTATTTCATCCAGGCATAAAATCCTCTATTAGATTAAATAAATTGTACATTAAAAAAAAATATGTATATTACCTAGAGATATAGTCATTTTACCTCTGTAAGCAAAATCCTTGAAAATTCCTCATATGCTGAGCTGCTGGAATTATGGAAATCATCAGTGAAGTTGTAGTTGAGAATCCTCACAGTAACATCAAATAGCTTGGCCTCTGTAAAACACAACATTAAAACACACTGACAAAATAGGAAAGGATTTAGTTAAAAATTATGTACCTGGACCAAAATCTCAGCTGATGGAAGAAAGGAGGACAGGATTGAGAGATTTTGGCATTAAATAAAAAAATTAAGGCAAATAGGCTCCTATAAGCTTCTGATACATTGAGAAGATGCATTTATATCAGGTCTAAAGAGATACTTTGGTGCCTAATTGCAACTGCATGAGAGCTGGGTGTACACATACTTTATGTGTGGGTTTACACATACCTGGCTTGGCCCTACATAACTCCTGCCCTTAAGTCACACCCAGGGTTGGATTTCCTGTGGGCTCATCTCTGGCCCACCAGTTTTTATTTATTTATTTTCCTGATCTTGGCAGTGGGGATAGTAAATATATTCTCAAACTGATAATACAACAGAAAGCTGAGCATGCCCCCTGTGTGTGTGGTGAGCCCTGACAGATACTGTACGGAGCACAGGAGCCAAAACCAAGAGCCAAGGAATCTCTAACTGCTCTGTCCTGTATAAACACTCCCAGGCTGTTACTCCTTGGACTGATCTTTGGAAAAAATTTCTTTTTCTCAAAGGCTCCAACTTCATACTCTGAAGTTCAGCCCACTGTTTTCATAACCACTAGACCTCCTACTTTCCCTCCACAAAGAGAGTAATTTCCTTCTGACCCAAACTGGAGTCATCCCTCATCTCATCAAAGGGAAGGCTCTCAGGGATAAACATCAACAGCAGCATTCCCACTGTGGTCAGTAATAAAGAGTTCACTCCCCGCTCTTTGAAAAAGAGGAGAGAGATTTATTTCTTTATTTGCATGGAGGAAATAATTTAAGACTAGAGAAAAAGCAAAATTTTGTTTGATCAACACACTAGGGCCTCAGGAAGCTCCCACCACCAGTTAATTGAACAGAACTGGGCAGGTAGTCTGCAGCTTTCTTACTCAGAGCTTGTAATTCTCTTTAATCCTTTATTCAGTAGAATCTGCCCTTCCTCTGGGCACTTGTGTTAGCTCAGCTGAGCCCTTGACAAACCAGTTACATGGATTTCCCTCTGGCCACAGCCATCAACCAGGGAAATATGAGGCCTGCTGGGAGATGGGTGGCAGCAGAAAGCAATGCCAGGCACCAAAGAAATAAATTTTTAAAAATAATTATAGCTAGCTTAGCCTGATATCTGTAATAGTCTAATCAGCTCCAGCACTGCTTTATCAACATAGGCCAAAGTTCTACTGCCTGATATTCTGGATTGGATGAATGCTGGAGTAGATGAGATAAAAAGTGCTGAAGAAGTTGTTCAGTGAGGACCAAAGGGTCATTGCTGAACTGCAAGTGAATGGGGATGGAAGGAGGAGAATGGATAAGACAGAGATATACTATTATATATCAAGAAATATATAACATATAATAAAATAATAATATATATAATATAATATAATATAATATAATATAATATAATATAATATAATATAATATAATATAATATAATATAATATAATATAAATTATAACATACATATTATATATATGTATTTTAAAGTGTTTCTTTACCTGTTTTAACATTTTGATGGGAGATAATGGTTTTCCCACAAGTTTCATAGCTGATCTCTACTGAATACATCACACCTGCTTCCAGGTGAGACACATCCACCTGCATTTCCTCTGTCCTCAGGTTTTGCACAGTTTCATTGCCCTTGGCCACCTGGACATGGAAAGTGTGGTTCAGAGTGGAACTGACAAGCCAGGACATTTCAAAGCTGTTGCTGGTAACGCTGAGGATCCGATGGTTTGTAACTGCAGAGGGATCTGTTGCAAGAGTTGGGACAGAAAAAGCAACATTTCACTTTTAAAACCTTGTGCTGTTCTAAATCCACTACTGACAAGCACTTTGACAGTCAATAGGGTCAGGACAGAATCTGCCCCTCTCACACCAGTAGATCCCCTCATTCCATGAACCATCCCACTAGAGTGACTGATGTAGTGTTTAACCTTTTTATTTCCTTTTAGTATAAGAATTTCTGTTGCTGTGATTTCTGTTGCATCATAGAGTCACAGAACAGTCTGGCCTGGAAAGAACCTTGAAGATCATCCAGTGTCACCCCCTGCCATGGGCAGGGACGCCTTCCACTAGAGCAGAATGCTCAGAGCCCCATCCATCCTGGCCCTGAACACCTCCAGGGATGAGGCAGCCCCAATCCCTCTGGACAACCTCATCTCCTCCAAATCTCCAGTCACAGAAATAATCAGCCAGTCAACAACAGGAATAAGTTTGGAAGAGTGACTCTGGGTACTCTACATGTGCTGACACCTGCTTTGCCTCTTGTCACTTTAATCATCAAAATGCCCCTGTTCAGGTAAAGGTTGCCTGGATTTATCCTGGAAACCCCCCCAACCCAGCTAACAGAGGCTGGGGGAGAGTGGTGTGCAGCACTTCACCTGTCATTGCACTCTAGCGCAGGGCAATCACTGTCATGTCAGTGGGAAAAGACAGAGCCCTTCAGAGATGATTCCTGTCCTGGGAGGAGGAGGAGGAGGTGTTTAAGCTGGGTGGTAGGATGAGTTGCCCTGCAGCAGAGTCAGTCAGTCTGGCTTGAGAAAGAGAACCCAGACAAGGCACCTCTGCTGGAGAGAGCAGGAGAGATGAGCATCACACCCCACACTAACCCAGAGACCATGGCACGCTGCTGCCACAGCTTCAGCTCTTTCGTGCTAATGGTTAGACTAAGGAGAAAAGCTTGTTTTCATACATTCATAAATTGTTTTCATCAATAGAACACATTTTTTTCCAGCACTCTGAGCCAGGTGGCTGCCAAACACCCCCAAAGCCACTCCCCCCTGTGCTAGAGGGGCCTCAGTTTAATTCCTCTGGCTTCAGCTTCAATCAGAAGTTGTGGATGAAGATCAAGAATACCCTGCTTGTCTCTCTGAATTCTCAAACAACTTAAATCTATTTCCTCCCACAGATGAACAGGGTGTTGTTACAGGACTGTAATAACTCTTGCCTGAAAGGGCTGGATCACCCATATAAACACAAATCTACTGAGGTTTGTTCCCATCACAAATCAAGAAAACATTTATTAAAATCCAAGGTTACTTACAGCACTCAGCATCTGTAGATTGGTTGGTTATGGACAAGAGACTTGATTTCCTTACAGAAGGAGAGCTACTGCCAGTGTTAACAGCATTTACTGAACTTGGAGTAGATGCTACCATGCCTAGGGGAAAATCAGATTATCAGAGTTAGAGTATTTCTAAGAAAACAAATCAAAAAATAATACCATTCAGGTTTTCCACATGAAAAGCAGCAATAGAAGTAATATAAATAAAAAATAAAAGTGCTATCACATAACAAAAGCATAAAGTAGTACATTATCTTAATTTTTGAGATTAAGGGATTGTAAAATTGTTTTCTAATTAAAGCATTGAATCTGCAAGCAATTATTCATCTCATTATCTTAAAGCCTATTAGCAGGCCCATTGATGTCTGTGGGCTGTAAGTGTATTTTGCTGAACTGGTACCACAAGGAATTATTTCAGCCAGTGCCAAACTCCAGCTGCTTGCAGCAGAGAGCTCAGCAGCAGTGCAGGAGCTCAGGGTGGGATCACACAACCACTGCAGCCAAAATAGGAACAAAGAAAATGGTAGAAATAATGCCATTAATTGTTTCTCAAGAGGCCGGATGTAGCTATGATATTTTATGAAAAATCCTTTTGCCAGGATCATTTTCTCCTGACAAGCTGAGAGGCCTCAGGAACAAAATGTAAACAATGATTATCTGCTGCTGTGGAATGCAACAGGTGCATCTTTCATTGGTCTCATGGGGTTGTTTTTAATTAATGGCCAATCACAGCCCAGCTGTCTCAGACTCTCTGAGAGTCAAGAGCTTTTGTTGTCATTCCACTTCTTTCCTTGCTAGCCTTCTGATGAAATCCTTTGTTCTATTCTTTTAGTATAGTTTTAATATATCATTTTAATATAATATATATCATAAAATAATAAATCAGCCTTCTGAACCAAGGAGTCAAGATTCTCATCTCTTCCCTCGTCCTGGGACCCCTGTGAACACCACCACAGCTGGGGAGGTGCACTGACAACAAGTGTGCTCTGAGAAGCAGGAGGGTCTGAAGTTTTAGGTTTTGGCTGATGAGTGAGGACAGCTGAGGGTGAAATAGAAGAAACACAAAGGACTGTGAAATGAATACTCTGCATTTCCATCAGAAATAGGTAACAGGTTTATGTGGCATTTTCTCCCAACAGGAGGAGAAGGGGCACTCATGCACCAGAAATTCCTGCAGGTGACTCCTGCAAAGAGCACAAAATCCTGCAGGAACATCCTCAGCATTCCCAGGGTGATTCCGACACTTCTTACCTTCCTTCCTTGGGCTCAGCCAGTGAGGGGTGACAGTGGCATGTCCATGCTGGGGGTGGCAGCTGTAATAGCCCTCCAGGTTCACACAGCTGCTTTTCTCAGGGCAAGCATTGAATTCAGCATAGGAGCATTCATTGACATCTAGGAAGAACAACACACCTTGCACAGATACTGGGAGCAGCATCAAGATTCGTCTGCACTGTGTGTAGACCAGGCTGTGGCTATGGTAAATTCAGTGTAAATCTGCAGTAATGCTAATGTTAAATTAATTTAACATTGATGCTATTGTTAAAGCCATTCTGGATGTTACCACTCTATCACTTTTTACCCCAATTCTTTGGAATTATAGGACAATTAGGGGCAGCTCCTGCTTACACCTGTAGGATGCCCTCCAAACCTGAGATGTCAGCATAGAAGGAAGGAGGACTACCCAGGGATTTCACTGAAAGCTGGACTGAGCAAACACAGAATAAGCAGAATGCTTTTTAGGAGTGAAATATTCAGACAACTGCAGAGCAATAAGTAGCCTGACATAATTTAAAATTAATATATTGAAATGTTTATGTAACATTTAAAAAGTATGTAGCAATATGCTATAGTAATTAACATACTACAAATATGACTTATTTCATACAATCTACTGGAAGTAATATATTTGCTTCCCAAGAAAACAGGTTTTTTAAGAGCCTGTTTAATACAACTAATGATTGTGCTACAAATAGGCACATATTTGCTTTTTCATCTGGAAAACTATGTTACTGGGAGAAAATAAATCTGAGGGTTCACAAGCATTCCCTTCCAAACTATTCACTCCAAAATAATAATTAATTCTCCATCCTATAGCAGAAAGGTCAGGGCTGTGTTTGTAAAGTTTGCAAGATCCTCTGTACCATCTTGTGTATATCTCTGTGCTATTTAAAAGCAAATTAATGGTTATAGAAATGAGATCCCAAGTGAAGAGGGACAAACCCCCTGGAATGTGACAGGATTAGAGTCAGTGACCTTGCACTTGTGTGTCAATCACTTCATACACGTGCTTCGCCATGGCCTTCAGGGAGGAGGAGACCTCTGCCAGAGGAGCTGGATGCTGCAGGCCCAGGAGAAGCTGGGAGGCCACTGTCCCAGCGTAGATGTCCCCATGGTTACTCTGGATGTGGTGCACAGAGGCATTAAGGGGCTGCAATGCACCAGTGATCTGGAAAACAGGGCAGCAAACACTGGAGCACCTCGGTCATCTCCCAGCACATGAATTATGCAGTGGTTATTATCATAATCTGAGTGTAGGAAGAAATTCAGAAACCATGGCAAAGTGGTTTAGGCCTGTGTTTATGAAAGGTGAGTTCTTATTTTCACATTTCACAGCAGATTTATGTTATAGAAATGCCAAGTCCAGGGGGGTGTAGAGCTGATCTCAAAATGCTTTTCAGAAGGAGTGTCCTGGGTTGTAAAATGTGTGTTCTGTCACCATCAGTCAGAGCTGGGGCAGTTCTCTGCTGTTCCTGGGGCAGTTTTTCCTTTCTCTCTCCCACAGCCAACCCTCCCTGCAGGAGATCTCTGCTGTCCATGGCCACTGAGTGTCCCTGCAGGGCTGATCCAATCCCAGCATCCCATGGGGAGATGCTCCGCCCAGGGGAGGAGCCAAGCATTCCTGCCTGGATCCAATCTGGGCCTGGCACAGCACAGCAGCCTTTGCCCCCTGCATTGCCAGAGGAGCAGCTTTCTGCTGCCCTGCATGGCCAGAGGGAGCCCAGGCCCATCTGCAGCAGCCCTGGAGCTGCAGAGGAAAACTCCCCCCTTGTGCAGGATCCCTGCTGCAGCAGAGCCACAGCTGGCACTGCAGGAGGGCTGAGCCCCCCTGGGATGGGGCTGGGACACCGCCTGACACACAGGGGGCAGGGCACGGTCTCACTCTGGCAGGGTTGTTTTGCATTTTAATTTCATTTTTATTTTTTCCCTTATAAATAACTGTTATTCCTACTCCCATATCTTTGCCTGAGAACCTCTTAATTTCAAAATCATAATAATTTGGAGGGAGGGGGTTTACATTTTTCCATTTCAGGGGAGGCTCCTGCCTTCCTTAGCAGACACCAAGACAAGAAGTAACCCAGGAAGAGGTGGGAAAAGTCCTGCTTTGCAAAGTCTCAATGGATTACAATAAATTACACAGGCCACTGCAATTCACCTGCAATAAAGCTGCCCAACACTTCTTACTTTGAACAGCTGAATGGACTGCTGGCAGAGGGAATAGAAAGAATAAGAGGAAAAACAATAGACTCAGTATGAGGGGTGGGATTAGGAGGCACAGAGAGACCAAGCCATCCCAGCTGAGAGTCAGGAATGAGAGAAGGGATTTGCTGGTGGGCTGAGCATTAAGAATCAGTGGAACAGACAGCAGGACACTGAAGAGCAGCTCACTGAACAGCTTCACCTCACCTCCCCATTTCTTGAGTGTTTGACTTTAACATTGCTTATTTTAGACCAAGATGTAAAAGCCTTGGTGGATCCTTGCCCCTACTCTGTACTACACAGCAACAGGACCAGGGTTTCTTGCATTTTTAAGATATGAGAAGGGGAAATCAGATAGGAGGAAGAAGGACACCCATGCTGTTGTTATCATTTCTATTCTGCTGCCCATCAGTGCCAGCAGACTATGGCAGATAGGTTTGTCTTGGAAAGGCTTAACTTAAAATTCCATATCAGAAAACATCATGCTTTGAAGGACTTGAAGTCTGGTCCCAGTCTGTCATAGGCCCAAAACTGAACTGAGATAAAGCTGGAGCAAACACTGCTTAAACAGAAAAATCTCCTTTCTTTTGGTATGTCTTTAAATTGCCTTTGGAAGAGACCTGAAAAATTTGCTAAAGAAGCTGATAAATCAATGTTACTTGAATTGCTAAAGGATGCAGCTGGTATTCAGTAATCAGAAACACAGAAATAATTGGAAATACAGAAATAAACAGAAATACAGAAATAATCAGAAATAGACCCAAAAAAATCAATCTGGCAGAACAAAGGGGGAGCAAAGAGTGGCCCCTGAGTAACAGAATCGTGGGCACGAGGAGGGAAGAGTTTGAGTTTGTTTTTGTACATACCATGGAGTGCAAGAGGCGGGAATGATTCAGAAGGTGGGAATCCACCCGGATCAATTCACTGAAATCCATTTTCACAAGCACTGTCACGTTGTACCAGAACATCCTCCCTGCAGTGTAGGAAATAAAACAGCCAAGTCATCTGAGGTCTGCTGCTACAGAAGGCCACAGAGCTTCAGGGAGGCTCTGAGGAAACCAAGCAAGATTTCACTTGGCAAACGTTGGGGGGTCACAAACAGCCCAGCTAGGGCCCCGTTTGCCATATGGCACAGGCAGAGAGATGGAGCCAGCCCAGGAGAAGGAGCCAGGGAAGGTTTGCTGGACCCACAGCACCCACATACCACTCAGGGGTGCAAGCACTGAAGCTGAATCTCCTGGAATCCACTCAAGGCACATTCCCGTATTTGTTTTAGGAAGAGCTATGGTAACAGTTTTCCTGCCCACTCCCACCCTCAGGAGGGAAAGTGAAGGATATTTCTGTTAGAAGCAGTGTTGAATTTATCAGTAACATACCCTCTGGCATGGGATCCACACAGCCTGCTCCTTTGGATGAGCTGCAGCATTTTTTGAGCCCTGGACATTCAGTGTCGAACGTGCAAGGATAATCAAATGTTTCCATATCCTTCACTGGACAAATACCAGGTCTTGAGGCAAATACACTGGATCTATTGAGTGCTAAGTAACAAAAACATTTCTGAGAACAGAAATACAGAAAGTTGTTTCCATAAAATTGTGATATTTAATTTATACCAAACACCTCCTCCTCACTTCAGAAGCGTGTCTGTTCTGAGTGTTTAATGGGAAGAAAACAGCAGCCTAAAATATCATTATTTCATTTCAAGGATGTAAATATTCTCAGATCTTTCTCTTGTCCATGACATTTCTGTTACAGAAATTTTGAGTTTCTAACTTTCCATTAATAATTGTGGATGGATGGGCTCATAGGTAAGTTTCTAAATGTGGAGATACTGAAGCACTGAGAAAGAGAAAATGTGCCTGATATCAAATGTGACTAATCCAAATAATATATAATGATGAAGGAAAACAGGTACTGTGTAAGATAGAAGTTGAGAATTTTCATTTAACATTTTGTGGCCCAAATTTAACCTGAGTTCTGTTCCAGCTGGCCACTCCAGGAGGTTGGTAGCCCACACCAGAGAGAGCAGCTGAGGCAGGAGGTGGCTGATTCCCAAGCCAAGGACAGACAGTGGTTCTGGGTCAGTGCCAGCACAAAATCTCTTCTAGGGGGTAAAAGAGAAAATATTTCCAAGCCCTACAAACTCACTTCTTTACCCACACTCTCAAACACAGCTCCAGGTAACGCTCAGCTCTGGTCTTTCTAAGCAACCTGAAAGAAATCTCTTTTCCATTCCTTTTGCACCTCCAGGTTTTTGATCCTTTACTGAGCAATTGAAGTCAGCCAGGAGAAAATGAACCTGATTGCTGCAATAGGAACAGTTGTGGTGCAGGAAAACCACATTTGACGTAAGAAAGCCCAGAGCAAGTGAAAACTCCACAGCAAACTATAAATCTGTTATGAACAGTCAGTTCTGTGGGTTTACAATTTCTGTTATCCCAAGGCTCTGGATGAGAGTAAATGTGAGGTTTCTGAGAAGCAGGAGGGGATATTGAATCGAGCACTTTTGGTCTCAGCAAAGTAATCTTCTTAGGCTGGGAAATTATCTTGATTAACCAATATTTAAACTGAATCTACATAACTTGCTGCCAGATGCACGTGCCAGGTCCTCCTCTGGGGCTGTCACTCCACAGGTGGTTTCCCTAAACAGGTCCTTCTCCCAGAAGGAGATTGATTTTCAAAGCCATATTCAGGTGTTATACAGCCTCAGCCAGGGAAATTATCTTAAATAACCAAGATTTAAACACAACTTGCTGCCAGATGCACATTGCAGCTGCTCCTCTCTCTGGGGCTGGCACCCCACAGGTGATTCCCCCAAACAGGTCCTGTTGCTAGAAATATCCCTCTTGCTTTTCAAAGCCACATTCAGGTGTGATACAGCCTCAGCCAGGGAAATTATCTTGATTAACCAAGATAAATTGAACTTTATAAAGCCAGGGAAATTTTCTTAAATAACCAAGATTTAAACATAACTTGCTGCCACATGCACGTGCCAGCTCCTCCTCTCTGTGGGACTGTCACTCCATAGGTGATCCCTCCAAACAGGTCCTTTTGCTAGAAATATCCCTCTTGATTTTCAACGCCACATTCAGGTGTGAAACTGCTGCCCTTAGCTGAGTCTCACACACATTCCCAGCCTCAAGTGATTGCTCCTTCCCAGCCTCGTGGGCAGGGAGCTGAGCAGCCTCTCACCCTGGATTTTGCACAAACATGAGCACCAAGGGATTTCCTTATGTTAGAAAATTCCATATTCACCAGTGCTCTTTGCTGTTCAAACCAGCTGGACCCAGGCATGGAAATTCCTCCAGCTCTGAGATTCAAGTGCAGTTCAAGCAGGTTTGAGGTTCAAGGCAGGTTTTTTTTTTCCCACCTGTGTCTCTTTTTTTGTGTATGTGTGTATTTAACTGCAGTGTAAATGGTTTAATGAGTGCCATGCAATCTCAGAAAACACTATTGAACCCTGGCTGGATGCCACAGGGCCATTTATCTGAAATCAAAAGGTCATCTTTTTCAGAACAACGGAAACAGAGATGGATTCACTTCACATTGCTGCCTAATTGTACCAGATGCACTTTGGAAATTCAATTTATGCTCTCCCCTTCAATCATGCTGGGGACAGTCACCGACCAAGCAAGCAGTGAGGAGCAAGCCAGCCAAGTCCTGTGTCATTTGGATGAAGCACAGGCTTTTCTCCTCTGTTATTTACATAAATGTATGGAGGCAGAACTGCAGCTTAGCAACCAAAGGTCACTTGCCAGCCTGCCTCTGGATCTGCTGTGGCTGCAGGATGGGGCATCTCCCAGGAGATTGATGCTGAGGGACAGCATCAGCTCAGCCATAACCCCCTTCCTCTCCCTCCTTCCATCTGGAAGGGATGGCTTCTTCCAGAGGGGGTGGTGGAGCCAGGGAGCAGCACCCTGCATTTGTCTCAGGTATCAGAATGTGGAGACAAATCTATGAAATGACAGAGGAAGCCCCTGGGAAAGTCTGTTAAAAAGGCAGGCTGGCAGTTTTCATCACACAACCCTGATTTTGGGGTCCTTGAGCATTGGTAGCCTTTGCTTACTCAGGTGGGTGCTTCCCATCCTGATTGCCTCTCCAGGGGTTTAACTGGGATTTGTGCTGATCCAGCATCTGACAAATATTTAACAGTCTTCTAGGGTGTTCCTCTTGCCTTGGAAGGGAGAAGGCTGAGGGGAATGTGGTCAAAGTTTACAAAATCCCAAAGGCAGGGGGTAGGGTGAAGGTTTTCACCAGAGCCCACAGTAATAAAATGGGTGAAAGAATTCACTTCTTCAACCAAACAGGAGGGAACTTCTGCAACTTGTCAGCACAGGCGTGGAGACAGACAGCTTCAGAGGGCTCAAAAAGGGACAAGGCAATCCCCAGACAGGATTCCCATCAGCAGACACTGAGGGGAACAGGCAGGGGTGCCAATAATCCCATTCCTGCAGCTGCTGGGGGCACACAAGGGACACAAACTGCAGGGCAGCCAGAGCCACCTGCTTCTGGGTGCAGTCCCACAGGACATTCTGGCACCTTCCCAGCCCAGGCTGATGCTGCAGGGCTGCCCATATGTGACACCAGTGTCCCCTGGCTTCCCTGTGACAGCCGAGCGCAGGGACAGCTGTGCCCAGCTCCTGCTGCTCTGCTCACAGCCAGCATGGCCACATCTGCATGCCAGCTCTGCAAGGGCCCAGCCCTGATGAAGGACACCTACAATGACCCTTTTTTTACTTTTTAGTTGTTTTTCTGAAAAAGTTTTTCGGAAATTTTCTGCAAAACCTTCTTCAGAAGTTGTACACACAAAGCACGCTGATTAAAGCCTGACTTTAACATTGCAAATCAAGTGATCTCAAAAAACTCCACAATTAAAGTTGTCTTGAGCTTTCTTATTTTAAGGTATTTAAAAACTAGCCTTCATCATGTGCTGATGCACTGTTTCCCTCCCTAGCTGGGATCAGGCAGGGTTAGATGGCAGATAAGGAGCTCTCTGGTTTCATCTTGTGCTGGAAAGTGGGCAGCAAGCCAGCCACCAGGAGAAATACCCTCAGCATCCATCCAGGCAGCTGGAAACAAGCCTGGAGAGCTGGATCCTGTCTCTACCTAAAAGACAAGATGCTGGGAGAAGTTTTGTATGGTGAAACAACCTTCAGGGTCTCACATGTCCACGAGCTTGACCTGCAGCCCTGTGCTCCAACCATAGAAATTGTTAAAAGCAGCACTAAGCACCTTGAAAATCAGAATAAATTCATGAAAAAAATAAAAACTGCACCTAAGTTGTCTGAAACCAACAGAGAATGGTTTGATCTCGGTTTCTGTGCAGCTCAGTTGCCCATCTGTGAACAACACACCCACAGCCTTTGTGAAGACAAATTGCTGCCTGTGAATCCCCCAGGATTCACCTTCAGAGGTGATAAATAATTCCCTACTCAGTGAGAGGCTGAGCAGAGCACTGAATGTGCAGGTCAGGATGGCACACTCCGGGGGGAACCATCATCCCTGGGCACTGGGAAATGTGTCCTTGGGGCACTGCAGAGCTGCATCATGCAATTAAAACTGTTCACTCATCTCCATGCATGGGCAAAAAGAGATAAAATATTTTTTTTTAATTTAGTTCCACCTTAAGAATTAATTCCAGCATTTCCTAACTTTTAGATATTTAACTTTCCAGCTGTTATTTAAAAATGACAAAGTCATTTGTGTGTGCACCTGTAACAATATCCTAATGGACAGACACACAACTGTGAGAACTACCAGAGCAACTTGACCAGAGTGAAGAAATAATAAAAGCAGGGCCTGCCATATCCCAGGCAGGGGTAAATGTTTCCTTCTAGGAGGAGAAGGTGAGGAGTGGCCAGGAGCAGGCTGCTGTGAAAGGTCATGGAGACCTTTCCACCCCTGGCAGGATGGGGAGCACGCCAGCATGGATAATGTCATGAAGAAAATAACAGCAGTTCAGCAGTGAGCTGTGCAGTAATTTCTGCAGTGCCAGTTTCTCTTCTCATCATTTATTTAAGACTGTGTCTAGACAGTGCATTACCATTCACGGAATTTATGACTAATGCCCTGAAAAGCAAAGATACCAGAATAATGTAAACATGGAAATCACCTAGAAGCCATGCAAATCCTTAAATGGTTTTAAATATTCCCAAATTAACTTCTACAGGAAGAAGTGTCAGGGTGACCACAGCATTTCATGGACAAACTTGCCCAGAGTGCCCATCAACAACATGGCAAGGGCAGGGTGGAAATTCTGCAGCTCAGCTTTATAAGAGATTTACAGATTTGTTCATGTTGGATGAAACAGAATCATCAACAGCTCTCAAGCCTAAAATATCCCAGGAGATGCTTTTAAGAGACAGAATTATAGTGGGAAAGAAATATTTCAAGCATTACCAGCATGCTTTTTTTCCCACACAAGAAGATGGTCTTGACTTTCAGAGGTTCAGAAACACCTGAATTTCTCGTGCAAACAGTGACAACCATGGTGACTTTTCCACATTTAGCTGGCACAGATCTTTCCTTGTACTACAGAATTAAAAAGCCATTTTCTCTGCTTTCCTCTCCGTCTTGCCATTTGATACTTACAGGCACACATGTATGCACATGTCTGTATATCCAAAGGACTTCACTGAAGTAACTTTTCAACCATAATTAGATGTACTAGAGATGGAACTGATGCTGGAAAACAGAGATGATCAGCACAGGTCCTTTGCCTGTCTGACAAATCTGCTTGGGCACACCGTAATCTCAAATTCTGCTTTGCTGGGACTCCACAACAGCAGGATACAGTAAATTAGGAATTTATTTATTCATTTTATTTATTATGCTTTAATTTCTCTTCTCTAGCAAATCATTTTAGGAACAAATAAAATACATCAACCATTTTTGTGTTCCCATCCTGTTAAAATCCTGCTAGACACAATATTCTGCCTGTGACTCTGGAGAAAATGCCTGGGGGGGGGGGGGGGAAATGTTTGGAAATTCTTTTTCCAATGCTCTGAAGCAACTTAAATGTGGGATGGGCACATTGTTCTTGACAGATCCCATGACAGGACATATGGCTCATCCCCCCTCATGGCAGTTACATGATCCTCTGCAGGAGCAGGTTTGGGGACATTCCCACAGATCTGAGTCACCCAAGTCTTATGACCCAAAACAAGGGCCAGGGCTGCCACAGGACCTTTCCTTCCAATCTGCTGTTCCTGTGTGGGCTTATGTAAACGCCCAGGTTCATACTGAAACGTGGAAATAGGGAAAATGCAAAAATAAGAGACAAAACTACATCCTGTAGAACTTTTCTGGATGACAGAAAAGTTCAGTGCTGGTTTAGATAATTCAAGATGCCTGCTCAGCTTAAAACATCTAAATTTATCCATTGGAAAAAGAAAGTTCCTTTTCCCCAAGGAATTCCCTCAATCTAGGTCTCAAGTTCTGATAAAACTGGGAATTTCTGATTGACAACTGGTAACCCTGATATAGGAAGGGGAAAAAGCTTCCATCTTGAGACAAAGGTGATAAAGTCTTCCCGAATAGAGTCTTATTAACACTCAGATTTTATACCAGATCCACCAAAAAGCTCACCAGTTTTCAGACCCCCCACACAGTCACAGGTAACCAAGGAAGTCCTAAGAAAGTGGGTCCCAGTCTAGTTTTGGTTGGAAAGCTTCTGGTATCACATTGCCCTGAGGTCACAGGGGTTTCAAATTGGAACCAAAATTGGGTTTGCATTCTGGGAACAGACCCTGCTCCACATCAGAGGAGATGCTATCCCAAGTGCATCCTGAATTACCTTTGAGGAGAAAGCTCCTGGTGTCAATGCAGGCAGGCTCAGTGAATTGCAGGCACCAGACAGTGAAATATTGCTCTTGGCCAGGGATAGTGGCCTGAACCTGGACAGGTAATGAGCCCTTGGAGGGCTAATGAGCAGGTGCCTTCCTCAGGCTCTCTGGAAGTTTAGTGAATTTGTGACTAGAGGTGGCAAAGAGCAAGAATCAGGAACTTTAATCTGCTATGTCTACTCCTTGCCATGCTGGACAAAATTTACATTATTTTACACTCATTTATTTCAGTGAATAGTCACCTATGGCCCAGACTGAATTAAGCTTTTACCCATCTCAGCTGAAGTGAATCTTCTTCCATAAGAAGCATTTATTTCCTGTCTTATTGTGACTAAAACTTACCTAGAGAGCAGTAGAGTCCAACTTGTTCATATCCCTCACAGCAATCTGTGAGGGTGATGGTCTCAGGGACTTCAACACTGTGGAACTCTGTTCTGTGGTGTGTCTGGGGACACACCATCCAGGGGATCCACCCTCCACAGGATGCCTTCTTCTCATAGGACTTTTGGTAGGCAACCATTTTAAACACACTTTTGGTCAGGGTGTAGTTGCACAGGTGGTACCCTAGCAAAGAGAGGCCTTTTTCTAGGAAACAGAAAGAGGAAAGAAAAGGATCAGCATTAACTTGTCACCCTGATGGGTTTTGGTTTCCTTTTTCTACCTCTGTTGAGGTCGGGACTGAGGGCACTTGAGATGATAGTTCATGTTCAGATTCAGGTGTTTATTGTTTATTATCAATGTTACAGCCTCACAGCTGTGACTTCTGCAGCATTTCAACAGCAAGGTTCAAAATGGTTAACTATCTCTTGTTACAAAGTATTTTAAGGCTAAACTATCCAATTAAGAAATGACACCTAAATTATTTTCATGTTTAACCCAATAACTGATCCTTTGAAGCCCACAATGCAGACTTTTCTGTCCAATTACAAAATATCACCTAAACCCATGAAGAAGAAGGAAGAAGAAAGTGAAGAAGGAGGAAAAAGGTAAAGAAGAACATCCTGCCTCCACCCTAAAACCTCCATCTTGCTTCATATTCATTTCTATATTCTAAAACTCCAAACTCTAAGTTTTCCACCCTGTGTATTACATACTCCTAACCAATTCCACACCCACAATCCCAGTGCTATTAATCAGTTTTGGAAGCCTATTCCAGGCCTTCCAGGTAAAATTCAGTGCTCTCCAGGGAGTCAGAGTCTGTCTGTACAGAAAGTCTAAAATTCTTAGCATCCAGAACTCCAAGATGACCCCAGAGCAGGAGTTCCCTGCAGTACCCAGTGGAAAACAGAGTTACAAGAAAGCAGTGACAGAACCAACACAGATGAATGATTTCCAGGAAGGCTGGCATTGGGAAGAACATCTCTTCAAAAAACAGACACAAGAAAGAATTGGTAGTGACTGCTTGTCATAGGCATCACTTTGGTCATGAAAGGATGAAGATTGGCAGAAAATTCAAAGAGTTCTTGGTGCCTTCAGGTGTGAGGCAGAAAAAGGGCAATTTAACTCGAGTTAATATTAAAGAAATTTACATATGTTAATGTAAATTAGCAGAAGAGCACAATAGGCACTTGCAGGGCAGAGTCATCCAAGCAGTTTAAAAGCCCAGTCCAGCCTCCTGCTGCCAAAGCCTTCATCACTCCCCACTGACTGCAAAGGGAACAAAGGGTGAGGAACTCATGGGCAGATGAGTCACAGTGGATGTCTGGAATGAGACATCCTTCAGACATCACCCTAGGCTAAAACTGGGTGCTCATACATCACCGGGGAGAACTTCCAGGTATCTGACACTGAAGGTATTCCTGGAGATCCTGCACTGCCTCTCTGCATTTGTAGCAGCCCTTGTTGATCAGCCACTGGGAACCTGCAGTGCTTCATTGACATTGGGTACAAACAAAGTCAGGGATAAGGTCATCAACTGCATCATTTCACACAGGCCTGGGGATGGGGCTCAGCCTCCAGAGTTCTGAAACCATTTCTGATGAGCAGTGAACTTGTTAGGTGCTGTGGAAACCCAGGGCACAGGGAACGTTTCTCTGTCTGCTCTGGGATGCCCTGACCCCCAGGGCAGCACTGACTCTGACCCTCATCCATGGAGGAAGTTTCCCAGACTTCAAGATTGACTGGAACCCACAAAAGTGTGAAATAGATTATAGAGAGCAGTGTAGGTGCATCACTTGGTGAGAAATTGAGGGTTTGGGGTTTTTAGTGTGTTGTGGATGGAAGCAAGATGGAGGGCACAGGGTGTTGTCCTGGGTTTCTTCTTCATGCTGCTTCTTCCTCCTTCTCCATGGGTTTGGGTGGCATTTTGTAATTGGGCAGAAAAGTCCCCATTGCAGCTCTTTGGGATCAGTTATTGGGTTAAAAGGGAAAATAATCCAGGTGTCAGTTCTTCATTGGATAGTTTAGTCTTAAAAGAGCTTGTAACAAGAGATTGTTGGCCATTTTGTGCCTTCTAATGAAAAGCTGCAGAACTCACAGCAGTGAGACTGTTTTACTGATCAGAAATAATAAACCCCTGGGTCTGAGCATGAAACACCATTGAAGTGTCTTCAATCCAGACCCAGAGAAACCCACAACTGGTACCACCACAAGGTGCTTTGCTTAAAATTGAAATACTTCAGCAGGGATAGGGGAAAATCCCCAACACCAAACAACAGAAAGAAACCCCAACAACAGCAACAAAAGCAGATGGAGTTTAAGAATTAGCAATAAGCAACCTACAGTCATGTCACAGACATCAGGCTGACTCCTAATGAGATGTTATAGAAGCCAGAGGGGCTGAGTCACCCTGTGTCCCACTTGGGAAACAGATCAGATGGAATTAAAATGCCTGCATCATCCTCTAGCCAAAGCAGAAGACACTTTAATAAGGATAAATATGAATTAGCTGCAGAGATTCAAATATAGCAGGACTGTTTTCTTTTTTTCTGAGTGCTCTGAGGGCACCAGGGTCAGCCAACAGACAGACTGAAGCTAACACAATTTACACAACAGGCATACAATTAAAATATTTGCAGTTTATCATATTTGTACAACTTATCTCCTGTCTGAAAACATGAAATGAGTTAAAAACAACTCAAGAAGGAGAAAAAAAAATAAATTGTTAGGCTTTTAGGAATCCTGTGCTTTTATCACAGCTAAACAAAAGACATTTGTGCAATTTGAGCAGGACTGGGAAAAGAGCTTTGGAGAGGAGGATCCATTTGCAGTGCAGGTCCAGAAGAAAACATGGAATAGACTTGGTGTCTAGAAATGGCCTCTGGCAGCCCAGCCCTGCTCTGCATCACTCCTCTGTGCCTTCCTCCTGCAGCCAAAGGCAGAGCTCCGGGTGTCCAGAGTTGCTGAGGATCCCATCGGGGGGCTCGCAGACCCTGGCATGCTGCCCAGAACACCTGGGGATTTGATTTTGATCCTTGCAGTGAGTTGCCAACTTTGTATGAGGACGTGAAAGTCACACAGGTCTGAATAGTGTAATAACAAAATGATCACAGGGTGAAAATGTAGATTTTAGGATTTTTGGTATGGGGGTTATGGGGACAAGATGGAGGAATCTGGGTGTGTCTAGTCCTTCTTCTTCTTCTTCTTGTTCTCCATTTTCTGCAGTGGTGTTGGTACTTTGGGATTGGTTTAGAGTAGAAGGGCACTGTCTAACATAGGTGATGGGTATTGGGAATTAAGTGTAAATATGTTATACGTAGTTTGTAGTATAAAAGGACAACACAGAGTGCCTGTGGCTGCCCTGCTGAGCAGATCTCGGCTGGACAGAAAGAAAATTTTATAGATAAGAATTAATAAACAACCTCAAGAAAATTTTATAGATAAGAGTTAATAAACAACCTCAAGAAAGAAAATTTTATAGATAACAATTAATAAACAACCTCAAGACTGAAAAGTGAAGAGTCCAGACTCGTTCTTCAGTAGCGTGGGCTGAAGCAGAGACATCCTGCACATCTCGGGGCAGCAATTAACAACAGCAACCTGAAAGTTGTGCTGGGTTGTGCTGCAGGGAGAGCCAGAGAGCTCCAGGCAGGGCCCAGGGGCTCTGTGCTGCTGCTTGGAGCAGGTCAGCAGGAAAAGATTGAGAGTGGAAACCCCATCCCTGCTTGTTCTTCCCAGCAGAAGAGCCCTGTGTCTGCTCCCTGGGGCTCTGGGGACACAGCTGAGCTCCCCACACCCCTGAGGGGCACCAGGCTGCTCTGTGTCCCTGAGCAGGGAGTGCAGGGAGGTGGTCAGGAGGGACAGAAGATGCCCAGAATGGCTCAACCTAAACTCTGCCTTGGCTAGTACTTCTGGGCCTAGTATTTTGTATCAGGAGAGGTCAATTAGCTGAAAGGCAATGTTTTGTCCTCTGTTGAGGAAGTTAGTTATGCTTAGGCAGTGGATGAAAGGGTTAAAGTGTCCCAGGGATGTGGAGAAGTTTGAGAGAGGAGCTGGTCAGAACTCCATCCCAGCCAGGCAAGGAGCCCAAAGGCTGGGCTGGAGCTCTGACCAGGACAGGGCTGTGCCGGAGCAGATGGAAGGAGAAGTGAGCCAGAGAAACCAAGCTGACCTCTCCCTCTGGCTAACTTGAGGATAACTCTCTGGGAGAATGGGAAAGGAAAGCAAATGTGGGTTCAGAAGCAGGAACCAGAGCTCAAGGGCTGCTTTTTGTTCAATGTGGTTGATGCATTAGCACCTCACACGAGGCACAAGTGCCTGACAAGAAGCAGGCAGCGGTCGTTGCATTTTGGAAAGCATTCCCTTGCCATGTGCCAGCACTGCTCCAAGAATACCTTTCTCTGCAAATGCTCCTAGGCATGTAGGTGTGGGGGAAAAAAGCCTTGCTCCAACTTTTTGTTTTGTTTTGGGGTTTTTTTTAAAAATTGTTTGTAACTTGGATGGCGAAATGACCAGAATGGAACAGAATTAATACCTAAATAATTTTGGTTATAGCCTTTCCTTGGAGAAAGTGCACAAACATCTGTTGTGACCAGGGAAGGAGGGAGGAGCAGGACAAATGTCGTTCTATGAAAATGAGAAACTCCTACATTAAGGAATCAGACTGTTACAGAATAAAATCAGGTTAGAGGGGAGTAGGGCAGGTGAGAAGGAAGAGCTGAGCTTTGTTCCTCATCCCCATGATCCCTCCTTTTCTCCAGGGCTCACATAAAGCCTGGCAAGGGCAAAGCAGGGACTGGAAGGGAAAAACTGAGTAAGGAGAGCACTGAGGATTCGTGCTGTCCGTGCAGAGCTGAGGCTGCAGCACTGGAAAGCTAAAAATTCCAGTGTCAGCTGAGCTGGCTTAGTCTCTACAGCAATGTGCAACATAAATACAGGTATGAAACTGAGAATAAGATGGTGTAGAATTAGACACAGTTTATAATTGGAAGCTACAGCTGTCAGAGCAGATATGAAGTCATAATTCATACTTAAACATTGATACTAGGTATATATATATATATATATACGCACGGTATAGAATGAGGCTGCCAAAGCATAAAGAGGAGCTCTGAGAAGAGGCTGTGTGGTACAAGAAGATGCCCTCAGTGCAAGAATTTGGACTGAAGGTGTCAGGGAAAGGAGCAGCACCACCAGCCTCTGCCCCATCCATCACTTCCAGACCATTCAAAACAAGCTTTGGCACTCACAGAGTTCAATTATTTTGCTGCCAGCAGTTTGCTGCTGAGCAATGTGGCTTGGATCAATTTGGACTCTTTAGCAAATTGGCTTTCTGTTCTCATTACTCCCATCTCTGGGATTATGGCACAGTCAAATGGAATTGCAATGCACTGGCTGTTGTTTTCAGTGACTCAAAGCTGCAGTCAATGGCACAGCAGAAGGCAGGCTCCTGCCATTAGTATGGATGTGTTACACCTATCATTTCTGGATTTTAGGGTTTTGTCTCAGAAACCACCAGCTTTCAGCACCATCAGGGACAATATCAATATTGTTTTCATGTAAAGCAAGAGCATAAACAATTAAAGCAAACCCTTTGTTAATAGGAACAAACACTGAGAGGAAAGCTAAGGCTGCACAGGAACAGGCTCCTTGGAACTCAAGGTTAAACCCTCATCGGAACTGAGAGCATGGCCAAAAAACAGCAATAAAAAAATGCTTCATAGCATTTATGCCACAGGCAGAGCTGCAGTTCTGGAAACTTCACCACTCAGGTGCCACAGGAGCCACTGTGAGCTGGGGTCTGCCAAATCTTTTCTCACTGGAGAGCAGTCAGACTGAAAGACAATCCCCTTTCTTGTCTTGACATAACCTCAAAAATAAACTGTTGGAACAGGTTCATGGAGGGCAGATTCAAGCTCAGTTTTGCAATGCAAACTCTCCAAAACATGAATGAAAAAAGGATGATGGGCTCTATTTTTCTACAACTTCCAAATTTCAAAGTCAACACCATTTACTTTAAATGGCACTGGGGTGGGAATTCTATTGGCCCTAATGTCTGCAAACCTCTTTTCAGCTGTGGCTTTGACAGAATAACAGAAAAGTCTGCAAGGTTCTAAGAAATATGGTTTATATTTAACTGAGACTCAAAAAACCACATAAGTAAAGAAAAGCAATGAAGAGCAGTCAAAAATCATATTTTCTCATTTAAATGAATCAAACCAGAAATTAACAGTAAATTAGGGGTTCATTTAGCAGTTACAGTTGGGTTAGGGTTTTTCAAAATTACAGCCCATACCACAGATGAAATTTAAGCATGTCTTCTACAGCTTCATCTCATCCATCCCCAGAAATCTGCCAGGAACATCTCCTGCTAATGCTTATTTTAAAGACAAGTTTCATAAAAATTTGCACAATACTGAAGACAAAGCAGAAATTCTCCTTGTTCATTTCTGGCACAAAGGAAATGACAAGGATTTTTGCCTGGGGATGAAAGGTTGGGGACAAAGGTTGCATTTTTTGCTTGGTTAGATTTTCTCTGTTCAATTATCAACAGAGGATTCTCAAATGGTCACTGGGACATTGCCAGTTCTCTGGAGAGTGGCCACCTTGGCTGGTTTATTTCAAAGAAATATCTATGCAACATCCAAGCTAAGCTGTCCTGGGGCCAGGTTTGCATCACTCACCTGTAATTTCATCTCCCCTTCCCTGCTGTGTGGCTGCCCAGAGGATGAGAACAGAAATAAGGGTGATCCTGGCCATTGCAGGGCCCATCCTGGATAAACCTTCCTTATCCCTTTGTTTCCAAGGTGGCAGAGCTTGGCTGTCCTCACAGGTAACTCTGGATTAGAGGAAAAGGTGCTCTGGGTTTTTTTCCTTTTGCAGGGAGGTGATAACTGCTGGCAACAAAGATGCTCCGCTGGGAATTTTGCTGCTTCTCTCTCCTCTGTGTTCTCTCCAGGGAATTTTCCTCTTCTGCCTGTTCTACTTGGCTCTCCCAGCCTGACTTTGAGAAAAAAGGCATTTTAAAACTGCTGGTTTAGTCCCTGTTCATCCTTCAGAGCATTTATTCCCTCTCACCCCTTAAACACTCAGCATCTGGGAGCCAGACTTACACATCTCAAAAACAAGGTATTGCAGACATCTTTTATGGAAAATCCTTTCCTTAGGATTTTTCCTCCTGAGAAGCTGAGAGGCCTCAGGAACAAAATGTAAACAATGATTATCTGCTGCTGTGGAATGCAACAGGTGGATTTTTGACTGGCCCATGTTGGTTGTTTGTAATTAATGGCCAGTCACAGTCAGCTGGCTCGGACAGAGAGCCCAAGCCACAAACCTTTGTTATTCATTCCTTCTTATTCTATTCTTAGCCAGCCTTCTGATGAAATCCTTTCTTATATTCTTTTGGTGGAGTTTTAATGTAATATATATCATAAAATAATAAATCAAGCCTTCTGAAACATGGAGTCAGATCCTCGTCTCTTCCCTCATCCAAGAGCCCCTGTGAACACGGTCACAAGGTATAAACATCCTGAATTCAGTTCCTGTCCACACATCAGGTGGCACTGCTCTGAAGGTCTTTAATTCTGCACCTTGAAAGCAAACTAAGAGTAAAAGCAAATCTCTCTGTGCATGTTTATTGCTGTGTTTAAGCTGTTTGTCACCATGCTCCTCATTTCACTGCAATTCCAGCATCCCCTAAGACAGAGCAATGCCAGGCAATTAAGAGCCTTGTTAAGCAGGGCATGAATCAGGTCTGAAAAGCCAAAAATCTTCCTTTTTTTTCCCATTGTCTAAACAATCAAGGCACATTCCCAAGATAGATGTGCCTCCAGCTTTGCAGCGCATGACAATAACTTCAGTGCCATGTCACTTGGCTCAGGCAGAGACAAGGAGTGAACACAGGATGATATTTTGTGAGGAGCTGACACTAAAGGATGGAAAATCACAGGTACAGCTCTTGGAGCTCAGGCAATATGTTCAGAAAAATACTTAAATACGTTTCACAGTGTTGCAGACAATTTCATGTGGGTGAAAGAGACCTGGAAGCACAGACCCTCTCATTTGTGAATGTCCAGGTAGCAGAGATGGGGCCTGGAGGAGCACTGAGGCACTTGTGAGCTGTTCTTCTGGCCTGGATAATCAAATATCAAGCTCATTATGGGGAAAAGGAAATTAAAAAGAGGGAAAACAATGGAAAATTAAAGCTTTCCAGGGAAAAAAAAAAAAAAAAGGAACGAAGAAAATCAGTATTGTAGAATGCTTCAATAAAATTTGAAAGAGAAAAAAAGAATTGATGTGGAAACATTTCTGCTCTAAGGAGAATGTGCACCTCAGCACCAGGATGTCTTGCCAGGCTGTATCCTCAGATGCACCACTTACATCTCCTGCCAGGAAGACAACAAGAAGCCTCTGGCTGTAGGCTGGGCAGGGAATGCCATCAGACTTGAAAACCCCACTAATAAACAAATAATCATAAGAAAGAGGACTTAAATCAGTGAGATTCAATGTTCAAATATAAATATTTCTCTTCATGATCAGTATTTTTTTTAACTATCTAAATTTTCAGGGAAAATACCTTGGTTGAATTTTTTTGGCTAGCACTGACAAAAACCAGATCTTTAGCCATTAGAAATTACTTGGTCCCTCCTATAAAGAAGTATATGTATTGTCCAATTTCAAATAGAGGTAATGCCAGACTGACATGTGAATTGGATTGCATCTCCATTGCAGGAATGAGTTAATGGTTCCTAAATACAGAATGTGCAGAACCCCCTTTTCAAATAAAAATTTGAAAAAAGTCAGTGAACAGTTAATCCAAACACGACATGGCTACAGAAATCATGAGTATTTCAGGATTTACCTTGCAATTTGCAAAATCTTTGATGTTCTGATTTATATCAGCATTATTTCTTCAGTTACCATCAGTTAGGCTCACAGCAATTTACTTTTTAGCAATTCAGACACTGGGAAAGACCACTCAGGCAATTAAGGATGCAAACTGTGTCCTGTCCAGCCCTTTTCCCATCTTCCAGTCACATTCTTGGCCTGTATTAATTGCAGCAAGTTCAAGATTATGTCCTGCATCCCCTGCAGCAGCAGATGCTCTTTGTGATCAGCTGCACTTGCTCAGCACAAGCCAACAGAGTCTCCTGCAGGGAAACTGCAGATTCATCAACATTTTGGTTAACTGAACATCTGTACATGCATGGATGACTGCACATTACTCCATTTTTAGTTACCATCATTGTATTTCTCAGATAAATTTTTGGTCTTTTCTCCTTTATCCCTTTTAAGCAAGTGTGACAGTGTTCACAGGGGTTTTCAGATGAGGGAAGAGATGAAGATCTGACTCCATGTTTCAGAAGGCCGATTTATTATCTTATGATATACATTACATTAAAAGTATACTAAAAGAGTAGAAGAAAGGATTTCATCAGAAGGCTAGCTAAGAATAGAATAAGAAGGAATGATAACAAAGGTTTGTGGCTAGGGCTCTCTGTCCGAGCCAGCTGACTGTGATTGGCCATTAATTAGAAACAACCACATGAGACCAATCACAGATGCACCTGTTGCATTCCACAGCAGCAGATAATCATTGTTTACATTTTGTTCCTGAGGCCTCCCAGCTTCTCAGGAGGAAAAATCCTAAGGAAAGGATTTTTCATAAAGGATGTCCGTGACAAGTAAGTGTTTTCTGTTTCCCCAGGGAACAAGTGACAGAACAAGAAATTGACTCAGGCTGCTCCAGGGGAAATCCAGGTTGGACATCAGGAGGAATTTCTTCACTGAAAGAGTTGTCAGCGTTGTCAGGGGCTGCCCAGGAGGTTTGGAGTGCCCATCCCTGGAGGTGTCCAAGGAATGTCTGCATGTGGCACTCAGAGCTCTGGGCCGGGGACAAGGTGGGGATGGGTCAAAAGTTGGACTTGATGATCTTGGAGGTCTTTTCCAGCCTAAATGATTCTGTGATTCTGTCTCAGGACTCCAGCAGAAGATTTTCCCACTCTCTCTTTGGTGGTGAGGAAGGACAGGAATGGAGAAGGAAAAGGAGATGTTGAGAATCAAAGCCCTGACTGTGTGGTGCTGGAAGTGAGCTGGACTCCAGCCTGGAAGGAGCTCGTCCCAGTGCTCATCTGGAGCTGATCAGTTCTCCCTGTTTGTACTTTCTGCAGTTACATTTCTAATGTCTGAACTGATCTAAAGTTTGCCATTTATACAAGGAAGGGCTAAAAGCCACATTGAAATCCATTTATGGATAATGTTACAGAATCAAGAAGCAGATTTTTAGAGATGGGATTTGACTCTCCTAGACTGTACTATCAGTAATTGAAATATTGTAGCTGACAGCAGGCTTCCTCATCATACTTTTTCAGCATTTATTGCTTTAGACAGATTCACTTTTGATTTAATTAGTCACTTAGAAGATCCTGATCTTCTCTAGGCAAGGGGTTTGACACAGAAAGGTCATTGCTGGAACATTTCTTTCTTGCTTTGTATTATTTTGCCTATAAACCAATCATTATTTCAGATGCAAAAAATGGTCAAGACATTTCAGGACAGACTGATATACACAAGGGGAACAGGCTGTGGGCTCACTGGGAATTTATATTTGAGGAATATATCGCTGGGAATAGAACAAAAACTGCTCTGTGCTTCAGAAGCCAGCACCTGGCTGGTCCTACTCATCTTCCTGTAGATGAATAGGATCTAAAGCTTGAGAACTATTAAATCATTTAAGGTAGAATCATGGAATCACAGAATGGCTTGGGCTGGAAGGACCCTTAAAGCTCATCCTGTTCCAAACCCCTGCCTTGGGCAGGGACACTTTCCACTGTCCCAGGTTGCTCCAAGTCTCATCCAACCTGGCCTTGGACACTCCCAGGGATGAGGCATCCACAGCTTCTCTGGGCAACCTGTGCCAGGGCCTCACAGTAAAGAATTTCTTCCATAAATCTAATTTAAGCATGCCCTCCTTCAGTTTAAAAACATTGCCTCTTTCCCCCTCACTATTTGGCCATATTAAAAATTACATCTCCTTCCTTTTTATAAGCCCCCTTTTGTCACCTAAAAGTGCTCTCAGTTCTCTCCCCCAAAGCCATTTTCCTCCAGGATGAACAACCCCAGCTCTCTCAGACTGGCTTCACAGCAGAGGTGTTCCAGCCTTCTGATCATCTTTGTGGGCTCCTCTGGGTACTCCCTGAAAGCTTCACATCCTTCTTGTGGGGTGGATCCCACAGCTGGATGCAGAATTCCAGGTGGGGTCTCAGGAGGGCAGAGAAGAGGGGCAGAACCACCTCCTTCACCTTCTGGCCACTCAAAAACCTCTCAACATCAGCTGTAAATACTCAGAGACCTCACCAGGCTCACACAGTTTCAGCCTGGTTACAGCCTGTCAGGCTGAGAAAGTCCAGGCTGTGGCCACTGTGGGAATGGATGGAGTCCGTTCACCAGTCCTGAAGATCTCACTGTGGAAATGAACAAATCCAGGACAGGAAGGCAGAGGCAAAACCACTCTGCCAATGAAGGTGACAAGAAGTTCAGATGAGACCTGATTTCCACCTGATTTCTGCACCTTGACTGCATTTTCTGGTGCCCAGTGAATTTTGTCTCACCATCAGGGCAGTCTTAAAACTTCTCCTGCTGGGGCATTTCAGATGTTTAGCAAAGGTTGAGCTCAAGCCAGTCTTTCCCTTAGTAGGGCAGTGCTAAGGTTTCTTCCCTATTTTATATTCCTAAACTTCACCAAAACCACAGAAACTTAATTGTCCCTGAGCCTTCAGCTGATCTGTCAAAACTGGCTTAAATCAGTCAGCAATGCCAGTGGGTCTTAGAGGAGAGGAACAGGCTGACTTAGCCAGAAATAAACTTTTTGCAGCCAAAAACCAAAACCAAAATCATTCCTGCCATCAGGGTACAAACTTATTCCTGCTTCTGAAAATGAATGCATACAATGAACACCTTAATGTCTACTCCCTACAGAGAAAAGAATTTCTCAGGAACTACTCAGCTCTCAGAGTTAAAACATTTGTCTGTGATTTCAGGGACTTGAATTCCCTGCCACAGAGCTCTTGGGCTGTGAGTGCACCGGTCAAATCTGCCACTGCAAGGAAGCCATGGGGATGGGAGGGGGCAGGAATCCCAATATTTCAGACCTTTTAAGAGCCACAGCTACAACATTATAAATGTGCTTCTGTTCCTGTGACCTGAGAAAAAAGTAGAAGAGACCAAGTACAGTTTTGCCAGCATATTTCATGTCTGTGTTAGGATGGACACAGCTAAACTGGCAAGTTTTTGAAGGGGTCATTGTTTCCCTGAGATTCAGGTGCCCAAAGAAGAGTAGCACTTGTGTTTTTCACTGCTGCATTTCAGAGAAGAAAGCATTAAAAGGAAGGGACATACACAAATGACAGTATAAAAAAATCCCTGACAGCCCTAGGAGCTCATTAACTGAACTGTGCAGGCAGAACAGACCCTGACAGTGCCCAGTGATTTGTTCTGTCTCACCAACAAACCGTTCCTCAGGAAAATCTTTGAGTTTTGTTGAGGTTCTTTTTTTCCTTTGAGTTTTGTTGGGTTTCTTTTTCTTTCCTCTGAACGCACACAAACTGTTTCAAAGTGACTCACCAGGAAAAAGTTCTTATTGGTAACAGGAGGAAAAAGCATGAGTCAGGCAGAGGTCAGGCTGAAGCTGTGCCTGCCCCGCTGCTCTGACAGAGGAGGTTGTGCAATCCCAGCACAGGGAAGCTCTTGTTCCCTCCAGCACTTCCAGGACAGGATCCCATCCCCAACACGAGCTGGGCACCAGATGAAGCTTGATCACACCTCATCTGTGACCTGGCAGTGCTGCAGGGGAGCAAATCCCAGCTCAGACATTACGTGGCCTGTTCCTTGTTTTTAGCTCTAAAGCCAGGTGGGTTTGAGGGAAAGCAGCCTGGGAGGGGGAATTGCCCTTTGCCATGGAGCTTTACTGGGTTGAGAGACAGAGGCTCTCCTGCTCAGCATCCCCCAGGGGTTACAAGGGCCAATCCACCTGGAGGTGCCATCCAGATGGGGCTCTGGCCTGTGCCAGCAGCTGCTGATGGGACTGAGCCTGTCCTGGCTCTGCTGAGCCATCAGATCCCTGCAGCAAATCTGGGAATGGCCCCTGACACCAATCCCACTTGATCAAATCCCTGCAGGTCTAGGAATGGGCCCTGACACCAATCCCACTTGATCAGATCTCTGCAGGTCTGGGAATGGGCCAGACATCAATCCCACTTGATCACATCCCTGCAGCAAATCTGGGAATGGGCCCTGACACCAATCCCACTTGATCAAATCCCTGCAGGTCTAGGAATGGGCCCTGACACCAATCCCACTTGATCAGATCTCTGCAGGTCTGGGAATGGGCCCGACATCAATCCCACTTGATCACATCCCTGCAGCAAATCTGGGAATGGGCCCTGACACCAATCCCACTTGATCAAATTCCTGCAGGTCTGGGAATGGGCCCTTGTTGAAAGCGAAGGGAGACGACCCATCCTTGTTGATCAGCATCGAACTCCAATTTATTGATCTCACTCACACACTTTTTTAGTGGTGTTAATTAAGCTCATGCATATTGCAAAATCCGAGCTCATCATAGGTCACAGATTACACATTAACCCCTCCTTTTGTTTTCAATACCTGTGGTTTGTTATTGAATCCAAGATTTATTTTCTCACCCTGTTATGAAAGTTCTCAAGGCCTCGATGTTATTGAAGACAGGCTTGAGAACTTAGCTGTTTACAGAAACAGGCTGTGAGAATTTGTTCCTCACAGCTGCCTTTTAAGCCATTTCTGAGCAAAATTCTCCAACAGGCCCTGACACCAATCCCACTTGATCAAATTCCTGCAGCAAATCTGGGAATGGGCCTGACACCAATCCCACTTGATCACATCCCTGCAGCAAATCTGGGAATGGGCCTGACACCAATCCCAGTTGATCACATCCCTGCAGCAAATCTGGGAATGGGCACTGACATCAATCCCACTGGATCAGATCCCTGAAGCAGAGGTTTAAGAATGGGCCCTGACACCCATCCCACTCCCCATGGATGCCACAGGGCTCACAAACAGCCCACACCAGGGACCAGCCCAAAGATCTGGCCCTGCCTTCACTGGCTTGTGCCCTTGCTGCTGCCTGAAACCCGATTTTGACTTAAGGCACCTGCTGCTCCTATTGGGAAAAGGGTGACTTCACCTTTTTGTCCCTCCAAATCCCCTCTGACACAGCTGAGATACAGAGGGGAAGGACAGAGCACTGTGCACGCAACTGGAAACTCCACTTGTGAATCAGTCTCCTGCACACAGATGCAAAACCTTCCTCTGTTCAGCAGATCTGAAACCAAAACACACACTTGGCTTTTTGCTGTTGGTCAACACAAGGTTTAACCCTCACTGCCAGCTAAGAGATACAGACACATAAACACAGACCCAAGCACACCTTTCTGATGAGAGATCTTCCTAAATAGTTTCAGAGGTGAATCTGTAGTCCAAACCCCAGAACCTGTTTCACAATTTGTGTCAGGGCTTCTATTGATGCATTAAATTTAAATGTTTATAGGAAATTCTCATTTTGAAGGACCTAAAGGCACATTGTTGTGTGTGCTCCTGAGCCAGCTCAACTAAAAGCAAAGCAGCCCATGAAGGAGGAGCTCTTCAAAGCAGAAAACACTGGATTTAGGGATCCTGAAGTACAGACAAGGTGTGGGTAGCATCCTGCTCCTACTGTGTGAATACTGAGTGAGAAATTCAGTCAGGTTTGCAAAAAACCAGCACACTTTAACCTGGTTAGAAGACACATTTAAATAGATTTGTTTGGAAGGAGGCACAAAGTAGGTTGTTTGGGGGAGGTGTATTGTTTCTTTTTTCCTCCCTGTTCATACCTGTAATTGTGACTAACCCAGAACAAATACTGGATTACTCAGCACAAAGGAAGTGGGGAGTTTTTAATGTGGGCAGAAAAGCACCAGATGACTGAGACAACAAATTATTAAAACCAATATGAAATGAAAGTTTGAGGTACAGGGAAATTTGAGCTGAAAGGATAAGAATACATGTTTTAGTATTTCTGCCAAGGTGTAATGGCCAGATCTGTGTGTCTGAGGGAATTCTGAACAAACAGAAATTTAACTGGTGGTTTCACAGATCTCACAGTGAAGAAATGCTTTTCCTTTTTCTTCTCTTTTTGTAAAAGAAAACCCTGGCTGGCTGTCAAGTGTAATTGTTGCTTTATTTCTTTTATTTTTAGATTGATACGAAATCATCCATGCAATTAAAGCATCTCTGGGTTTTCCATGGCCTTGCTCACACCCTCCCCCCAGATAAAAGCTGCAAACTCCCTGTAAGAACCCCTGCACCAGGTGTCTGTGAGGAACAAGCCAAGTCTGAGCAGCAATTCAGCCTTGCCAGGAGGCAGTGCTGGGCTCATCCAGGCTGGGGCTGGCTCCTGCTGCTGCTCTGGCTCTGCCCCCTGGCACGTGGGCCCTTGCCATGGCATCGCCCACCAAGCTGCTCTGGAGCATCTGCTGAGCTGAGGCTGCTGCTAAAACACAGGAGGGCAGAGCTCCAGCTTGCACAGAGCTCCCAGCAGGGTTTGCTCCATCAGCACCTGAGCAGTGGAAGAGTGGAAATCCAAGAGTGGCCTGTGGGTTTCTCTGGGTTGGGATTGAAGGCACTTGAGATGATGTTTCATGTTCACACTCAGGTGTTTATTGTTTGTTATCACTGAAACAGCCTCACAACCATGAGTTCTGGAGCCTTTCATTAGCAAGGCACAAAATGGCCAACTATCTCTTGTTACAGGGTCTTTTAAGGCTAAACTATCCAATTAAGAAATGACACCTAGGTTATTTTCCCTTTTAACCCAATAACTGATCACTCAAAGCCCACAATGAGGACTTTTCTGTCCAATTACAAAACATCACCCAAACCCATGAAGAATAAGGTGAAGAAGAACAACCTGCCTCCACCCTAAAACCTCCATCTTGCTTCATATTCATTTCTATATTCTAAAACCCCAAACTCTAAGTTTTCCACCCTGTGACATTACACAATTCTAACCCACTGCACACCCATAATCCCAGTGCTATCAATCAGTTTTGTGAGTCCTCTCCACAGCCCCAGGTCAATTGCAGCGTTCCCTGAGGGTCTGTGCCTTTCAGCACAGAAAGTTTAAAATTCTCAGCATCCAGGGCTCCAAGAGCATCCCACAGGTGTCTCACAAGCACCTCCAGGGCTGTGCAGCTCCATGCTCAGAGCAGGAGTTTCACAGCACTCCAGGGAAGAGCCTCTGTCTCCCAGGAGCTTCTCAGCACTGATATTTCCACTTCTGATGCCAAGAAATCTCCTGCTCTTTCCACACCCTCTCCAAAGTGCAGCCCCTGCCTCAGTTAGGCAGCACTCTTGGATTTTCCAGGTACTCAGGAAAGAAAAATCATTCCCACCTCCTAACGGCATCAAGTGCTGACACAAACGTTGTCAGTTTATGGTACCAGAGTGCTGAAAGGAGAAGCAGAAATGTAAATGCTTTGGAATAAAGATTGTATATTGCATCACTGGTTTGGTAACCCATAAAAGAAACCATCTATCACCTTTTCTGCAAAGCTAATCAGGAAAAATGAGAAATGCCTGGCAAGGATTCCGTGTTTGGAATGCCAAGAGACTTCACACCAGGTTTTGGCATTCTTAGGTGAAGAGAAATATGTGGTCATGCACTGTAAAACAGGAGGAAAATAATTTTTGTGATTTTTCTTTCCACAAAAACCCCAACTAAAATGATCTCACTCTATTTAACTACAAGAAAAAAAATCCACAACAAAACTTACTTTGTCAGATATTGAGAGTGGATATTTAAAGCTCAGAAGATGATTTTCAAAATGTTTATTGGCTTGAGAAAGCAGTGGCTTATTTACTGAATCTGTTCTGCACCCTTAATTAGCACAAATGCCAGTAGGGGAACTTCCTGCATGCTTTCTCCCATGCTGACCTTCTGCATGAGAAAAAATCCCTAGTGAAAATAGATTTTAATTCCCTCCTTGAAATCAAACATCTGGCTTTGGTTAAGGAGACACACAGCCCTGTCCTTTGTGATATTTGGACTGCAAGAGCTCTGGGGCAGGGAGGATTTTCTTTGTTACTTGCTGCTGAAAATGACAGGAATTTCTGTTTATGGATACAATAATGCTAATGCTGCCACTAAGAGATGATGAGAGCATGACTATTGCTGTGATTAACATTCATTTATCACTAAAATGCCAAGTACAAATCAGCACACATATTTAATTGCTCTCCATCTTTGCAATTAGTTTCTATCATATTCTAAAAACTCCTCAGTATTGTCCAATGTGAGAGACAGAGCTCACAAATTGATCTAAAGCCTCAAATTCTTATGGAAAGGGGAGAGCCAAGGGTGTGTCAGCCTCCTCCAAAAGGCAACCCTGCTGATTTAATTACCTGAATCAGTGAAATCAGCTTAATGAGAGATAAGAGATGTGCATGCCTTGAAAAGCGGGAGGCAAATGAAATAAGTTTGTATCTACCACGTTTTTGTTTGGTTCACTGTTCTTCTCAGAGATCTGATGGGATGGATGGACTGGGACCCACTGGCAAAGTCACAAAAGGCTTTGTGCTATGAAACTTCCATGCCTTTGCTGCATTTTATTGCTTAAATAAGAATGTAAAAGCTTGTCTGATGATGAGAATAAATGAACACTTTGCCTAAATGCCCCTGTTTGAAACCAAAAGGAAAAACACTGAGGGGCAACATCGTTCCCTGCTTGCAAAATATCTGGTTTTGATACGCCTTGTCCTTCCAGAAGCAAAAGGGACAAAAATACTTAAGACAATTTTAGGCACTGGAAAAGTTCACAGGATGAGCCCTGAGGGCTTATAAACAGCAGCAGATGGGTAAAACCTTAATCATCAGTCTGAGAAAATCACCCTGATGTCAGTGCCGGTATTTGACGCTTCCTCAGGATGTGGAGAAGATGTTTCCTCACCAGCAAGGTGGAAACCTCACTCTGTGAAAAGTATCCTCGTGGTAACAAGGATATTTTATGGATAACAAGGGTCCAGTAAGAAAGGATTCCTTTTTTTCCATATGATCCACAACTAAAGCATCATGTCCATGTCAGAACCAGCGTGGCTGAGGCAGTTTTGCACTCCGAAGAGCTGCAGCAAGTGCCAGGAACAGCCAAAACCTCAGCAAATTACCTGGAGTTCAACGCACAACAAAGGATGATGTTCACCTGAAAAAAATCTGTGTAATTCTCTGCTCCTTGAGGCAGAAAAAAGAAGGATTAGTCAGAACATTTTTGCCTGTCAGATGCTGCTGAAACACACTCCAAGGCAGACATGATCAAGAGTAGGCAAAGTCAAATTCCACTAATTCTTGTATTCCCTTCTGCTGCACCAACAGCGAAAATGGGAAGCCCAGCTTCATTTTTTTAGAAGCAAACATCCACATTTTGAAGAATCATGTGCCTACATTATGCAACTACCTTGTCCCTAACAAAATGGGCTGGTTTTCTATCTAGACTTGTCTAAAAATAAATTTGAGAGGCCTGTTTTCCCAAAAGGGCAAGGGTTATGCACATAACTCAGGGTCCACTTGGAAAACCTCTTCCTCATTCCTACGAGCAGCACTAATGATTATCTAAACAGAAAGTCTTTTTCATCTCATTTACTTTTAGGCCCTCTTCTGTCTTCCACCTTTCTACATTTCTATCAGTCTGAATATTAAATCAGATTAATATTTTTGCATAGGTTTGTTCCTTTACCTGTCTCTGCCATTATACACATTTATTTTTATATACATGCTTGTCTATATGTGTATACATATACACACATGAATATGTGTATATGTGAATATGTGTTTTGGTATATTTAAACAAATACATACAGACACCAAAAAAACCCCATATATAGGTGGATAAACACATCTATGCAAAGATACAACCCTTGCAAGAGAAATTGTGTTTGATTCAACACTGTTAAAATTTAAATTTAATGTGATGGAACTGTATCAACCTGTTGAAACTTGATCTTGCAAACCCCACTTTTCAACCACAATTATTGCACTCTTTAAGCATCACATTTTGTTTTACTGAAAGCAAATGTGATAGGGATGAAAAAAAAAAAAAAAAGAAATGGAAACAGTGGCTTGTAATTGTGTGCAATCCATGAGGAGGGAAATGCTCCCTGCACCTGGAGTGCTGGAGCTGGATGCTGTAAACACCCTGTAGAAGCTTTTATCTATCAGTTTACTTTAAGCCTCTGTCCTTAACAAGTCTTTACATGTGCAGCATAAAGGCAAGTCCCATAGCACCTTATTAAGTTGTTTATTCTTTCCAGCCCTCTGCATTCAAGCTAAATCACATTATGCAATTAGCTGCTATGAAAACAAATGAAACTTATTCTGTTTTTCCGTGTTGAAAGAGCAGTTCAAAATATGTCCTCTTCAAAAATTATTTAACAGACTGAATTAGGATCAATTTGATGTCTGAATTATTTTTTCCTGTAAGCTGCTGCTGAGGTTATGCTTAAAACCATGCTGCAAAAAATATTTGTGACTTCAACAGTGAATTTTGATTACTTAGACAACTTCATCACCTTTCCTACAAAAAGAAAAGAATTAATTACTTTTAAGATGTAGGAGTGACAGGGTGGTCTTGACATGCCACAAAGTTCAACTGGTTGCATATTAATATTTTTTTCCTTTGAGAAATCTTGCCTCTAAATTTCAGCATTGAAGTGATTCAATTATTAGAAATTTCTGCTGGCAAGCAAAGGGCAGCACATCTCTGCTGTGCTGCATGACACTCATCTGTATGGGAAGAGGAGAGAGACAGTTACCATGTAAACAAAAGGAAAACAAGGACAAAATCTCGCTGGCTCTGTTGAGCTCATCACCAGCCAAGCCTAATTTTGATCAGCTCTCCCTTCATCAGCAGGATCCTCTCTGATGGAATTGACCATAAAAGGAGATTTGGGGGTTACTGTTATCACAGGGATTGACCAAATGTTCAAATACCAACGGAGACAAGAAATTCAGAGTATTTTAAACTGTTGATTTTAGCAGGCACTTGCTTTCTAAATGTGTAATAAGTGACTGTCATCAGAAGAGCACTGGGTGATTTATTTCATGACCTTGTTTGTGGAGTCAGTTCATACAAGCCTCTTTGCAGTGTTAATGTATTCCCCCAAAAATGCAGGCTGGGTCTATCCCTGGTCATATGAAAAAATTATTCCAGCCCAAGAAACCATGGAGGTTTCTGTCCTACTCTTAGCAGTACACTCCAGGAGAAAAAACCCCAAAATATTCAATTTTTTAATTTTTTTTTTTTTTGTTACTGGGGCTTAATTCAGTCACAAAAATATCCCAGTCCTACAAGTGATAGTAAAAACTGTTATTTGGGGGGGATACAGCAGATTACCTGCCTGGAGGACAATATGAAATTTGTGTCTTCAGATTCTTCTATCAAGCATAAGACATCACGGGTGAATAACATTCCCTTTAAATCATACCAAATATACTGTATGGTTAATAAAATGTCATCTAGAAATACATTAGAAAATTCCTTATTCCTCCATCAAAAAAAATAGGAAAAGATTTTGCCATGTGAAGACAAGATTATTAAAAAAAAGGAGTACATAAAAATCAACTAAAATTTAAATTCTGCTATAATAAGATGTTCAGAGTAGTTTCAAACTAATTCCCACTGAAAATAAGTGGGATGAATTGAGACAACACAAGTCTCTGCATAAATATTTCTGGAAATACAGAAGGAGGAATGGAAACTTGGTCATAAATTTGCCAAGATGAAGAGAAGGTGTCATTAATGTTTGCTCTCTCTGTATGAGCCATGGGTTCTTCCTCTTGGGGGAATCACAGTGGAAAACTGTAAACAAATTTTTCTGCGCAGCATCATAAAAAAAACTCCCAGCTCTGTGTGCAGTGCCAAAGACATTGCCAGGCAACAGAAAATTATTGCTCTATCTTGAGAGAATGCCCTGAATTTATTATTTTTGGGTCATCCGTTAGTGACACAACTCACAGCTTCACCCAGGTTTCATTCCAGTGAGCCCAGTCTGGCAGCTAAACAGATGTCCAGAAATTTCAGCAGTTTAAGGCACTCCAATCCCCCTAGTTCACCAAACTCTGTCACTCCTGAGTGACAACAATCAGGGGGAATTAGGAGTTTGGCTGTGCCCACTCTGCATTACATGGAAATGTTACCTGGAGGGTTGCCCCATTTGGAGCTCCAGGGGCATCTGGGGGAGAAAATTCCCTGCAGAAATTTCCCCAAGGTTGTGGACACCCCAGCACACCTGGGGAACATGCTGGGCACACGCAGCAGCTGTGGCACAACATTCACAGGGACCCAGTGGTGGTGACAGGGAAGCCACCACATCCCTCAGCTAATTTTTCCAGTGCTTAACAATCCTCGTGGCTAAAATAATCCTCCTTTTCCTTCTTTCTTGAATTTATAGCTCCCAGTCCTGGAAACTTTAATATTAATTACCTTTTTTTTGCTTAAAATATTTTGAGAGCAAATGCTCATTCTTTCCTAAGTTTTAATTGGCGAAGAGATGACTTTGAAAGGTTCAAGTCTTTCAAGCAAGCAGAAAAGACACAGCTCTAGTAGAAGCTATAAATTTAGTGCAGGGTTAATGAGGATTATTTACATGCAGAGATTTGTAATTAATTGTCCTTTTTAGCTTCTTTAGGATTTTAAAATCCCAAACAGAAAGTTTCTCTGTGAGTAGCAATGACAAATTTCTTCCTTTTCAAATTTCTTCCTTTCAACTGTGAATGCACACAGTGCCTTTGAGCACAAATCTAAGAACAATTAGACCTCATGGATGGCACTTCTAAATATAAAACACTCTTCTTAATATTTTATTTTATTCACCACTGGCTACAAGCATGCTTCTAGCCAGATTTTTCAGTTGAGATGGCCAGTGATGATCTGATAAGCTGTGGTTAACTCCAGCCCTTGCCATGGTCTCTGCACACCCAGCAGCTGCACCCCACTGACATATGGAGTGCAATTAGGTTAAGCCCAGCTCTTAATCACTGTACACAGAAGCAAGTGCTGTCCTGTGCTGGGTGGGGGCTGTTCTTGGTGTCTGGGTGGGAAAAGGTGGGAAGAAAAGCAACCATGACACCCTTGTGTGCTGAAAATGAGAATAACTGCTGCTGTAGTGTCTGAAATAATCAGTAAATGTGCTGGTCCAGGGCATCTCCTGCAAGGATTTTTGTACATACCTGGCTGTACCTTAAAACAGGTGAAGAGTCACTTGTGGCTAAAGAAAAGGAGTCAGCTTTCAGCAGGAGAGTGAGTGAAATCCAGCTCACTCCCCAAAAAGCTGGGCTGCGGCAAAGGCAGGAGGAGAGAAAACACCTGGACTGAGGAAGGTGAGGAGGGGGCACCAGAGAAAGCAAAGAGAGAGGAAGAGAAGAATCACAGAATTGTTTGGATTGGAAGGGACCTCAAAGGTCATCTCATTCCAACATCCCCTGCCATGGAAGGGAGGGATGAAGGCAAGGAAGAAATCTGTATGTTGTTAGAAATAGCATTGACAATTCTATACAGACTGCAATGACTCTGAAATCCCAATTAAGGCAATGGAAATGCAGAACCAGTAATGCAGAGATGAATCATCTGACCTAAAATAGAGGGAATGATGAAACATACAAGGGAACAAAGTGTGTCATTTTAGATTTTACAGCAAAATAATTCCAGACATATTCTCTCAAAAATATTTGGCCAACAAAAACTGTAAGACAGTGTTGGTTCCTGCAGCTCTATGCAGGTACAGAGGAGAATTTCTCTCCGACAAGCTAACATGGACAGGTCTGCCTTTCTGCAGGTCTCAGACACAAAGGGCAGGCAAGACCCAAAGTATCACACATGCCAGCCTGTCTCCAAGAGTGACACTGCCAATTAAAGATAAAAAATAAATAAAAAATCTGTTTAGCATCTTTTTTAAAACAGGATGTCAAATGCACCATAAATTACCAGGTCCCACTCTCACTTTCTCTCTTCCAGTGTAGTCCTAATAAACAAAATGAGACCAGAGTAGCTCTCAGGTCTGCAGCAGTTGGGAAACAATGGGGGAAAATTTCCAGTGAAGAGACTTTCCATATTCACAGAACTTTTACAGTCCTAATTTAAATGAAAAAACCTCCTGCTTAAGGGAGGAAAATCCCATATCCAGGCAGCTGAGCAGTCTGTCAGAGGGGAGAGGAGAGATTTCTGTTATATATCACACATTTTTACAGATTCCTGGGAAAAATTATGTCCTTTCAGTAACTGTCCATTGACAAGATTTCAGGAGTCAGATTCCTCAGCTACTCTAGATTAGCCTGGAAAATGCTAAACTCTCCTGTGAGTGTGTCAGGTTCCAGCTGCAATTCCTCTCTATGCCATCCTTGCAGCAAGACACCCTCTGCCTTTTCCCACTTCCTTGTCCACATGCAAAGGGAAATTTGCATTTCCACCATGTCCTCTCCAACAGGGAAATTCCCTTTCGTATTTAAAGACAACTTTACTGATCCTTTGTGCTACTCTGGAAATAGGAGGAGATCTCAAGAGGAGAAAGAACAGCCACCTTCACTGAAATGCCACAGCTGACTCCTTCTATGCCACTTTGAGAGCCTCAGTATTTTCTGTGCTTTAATTAGCCATTAATTGACCAGATAAGTGCCATAATATTTTATCTCAGCCCCAAAATACACCTGCATAACTCTTAAGGCAATTTCAACCCAAGGCCCAAATATCAACATAAGTTTTTCCTAATCCTGAGCCATCAGACCTCACAGCTTGTGAAATACAGACAATAATGCTTCAGACACACAAACATCACAAAATACAAAATTTAAAAAGCTTAAAGCCAGATTTGTCTGTGTATCTTTATCCTTTGTGCAATTACTTGATTAACTCTCAGTAGATCTGGAGAGTTCTGCCCATTAAAACCCTTTTTTTTAAGTTTGTGGGTTTTTTCCCCTCAAGAAGGTCCATGACAACACCAAGGAAGATGCTGTAAGAAGTCACCAAGGGTCTGACAAAAAATCCAGTGCAGCCATGTGGGATTTTACCATCAGAGTTGTAGAAACCCTTGTGCTGTGGTTCTCCAGGACATATTCTTGTTGTAGTGGTCACACATAACCCAGAGCTGTGACCTCTGTGAACATAACTAAAAGACATTGCAGAGATGTTATTTGTATAATCGGCCCAACTGTGTAATGGCATGGACAAATTTTGTCTCTTCACATTCAGCATTCAAAATTCAATGTACACACAGAGCTGTGTAAGCACATGTAGCTCCCAAATGCCTGGAATTTAAATGTTACAGCCAGTTTGGTGCCCAGCAGGATGCAGGTTCTGGAGAGGCAATCAGCTTCTCTCCTGCCCATGTATCACTGGCTCCTGGGTAATGAGCTGCCACAGGGAACTGGGGGAAAGAGTGGTAAATTGACAGAGAAACGGGTCAGGCAAAAAGGCCTTTTCCAGTGCACTGCTCCTGTCCTTCAGAACTGAAAACAACACTTCCTAAAGAAATCCCCATTCTGTTCTGGGGGCTGAATTCATCATGCATAGAATGTAATTTTACAGTCCAGAATGGACAATAAATTCAGTCAGTAGCCTGAATATAAAGACATCAATAATTCTGTATCTTGCCCATTTTTGCTCTGCCACTTGAGCCTTCCCCTCAGTAATGGATAAATCCATGAGGAGATGACATCAGCCAGAGGACCCAGGCCATAGAAATGTAAAAGTGTCACAGGGCAGAACTTCTACTCATGGCCTGAAAGCAAGTGCTATTTGCTCATCTCACACCATGGGCATGTCTTTAGAGTGCAC
Organism: Ammospiza nelsoni; assembly: GCF_027579445.1. Classification (NCBI taxonomy): domain Eukaryota; kingdom Metazoa; phylum Chordata; class Aves; order Passeriformes; family Passerellidae; genus Ammospiza; species Ammospiza nelsoni. The sequence continues at coordinate 115,587,687 of NC_080634.1, forward strand.
AGAAAGGCACAAGAATAAGTCTGAAGTTGTTATAAATTGTTCTTGAAATACACATTTTTTTCATCTAATAACCAGCATGTTAACATCAGAAATTAAATTAAATTAGTGACACAACAGTGCCCTGGCACTATCTGATGAAACAAAGAAATGAAAACATATTTTTTCAGCAAGGCAATATTTTTCCTTCCTAACTTGTGCATTTTTTGCTTGACAAGAACTTACCACGCATCACCTCTAACACTTGGGTACAATTGCTGAAAAGAAAAATCATCTACTCCACATACACCACACTTTTCCAGCAGCTCAGCAATGCACAAACACAACTGGACTGGCTGAAATTCTGGAAATTGCTGTCCATCTGTGTGGAATCTCTGACCCCAGAATGTTCCCATTTGAGGCCAAAGTGAGTGACACTGAGGAGTGAAAGCATCAAGCTCACTTTTCCAGTGTACCATAGCCCTAACAGCTCTTTGGTGCTCTCTCTGATTCACTTACATGAACCTTCTCAAGAACTGAGGCTACAGCCACGCTGCTTTCTGCCAAGAAACTCGATCCCCAAAGCCACATTTACAGGAAAGCAAACATTAACAGAATTACTGTACTAAAGCAAAATTTTGCATTATCATTCTGTTTGTTCTTCCTGGAAATTAACTTTGTTAAACATGAACCAAAACATAAGTCCTCCTATTTATTTTTTTTTTAATAATAAGCACCAGAAAATTATTTTTTCTTGCTTTTCCTTGCTTGAACTTATTGTCTGGACAGAATGACAGAAAATGCTTGCCATATCATCCATCTCTCCATTTGGTTTTTCCTGAATTTCTTTACATGCACAATGAGCTGGGATGAATACACTTGTAACTAGGAAACCAAAGCCACTTTTTAATATTCTTACACACTTCCACTGTAATCAGAATACTCAGGATTTTAATTTTAGAAGGCTCAGACACCAAACTCCAGCTGAAGTTACACAGAGCTGGGAGAGCTGCTAACACAAAATTGCACCGTATCTGCTGTGCTGTGACAGATTTTCTATTTCAGTTGCTCCTGCAGCTTTTCATCAATGTGTTTTTTAGAAATACCCACGAATTTGCAACCCCTTCCTAGCTGCAAATGAAGACTATTTTATGCTTTAATCATAGTAACCCATGACTGTCTGCCCACTTTAAAAAAACACACATCAGTACCTGTGGTTTATTTGTTTCTGAATCGTTGTCCAATCTGTGGAACAATCACCTTTTTAAATAGGAATGTGTTTCTTGCTATTTAACAGCTTTCCAGGTTAATATTGCCACCCAGCTTGCCACTGTCTGGCACCATTTATCTGAACCTGTCCAAGCTGCTGCATGTGGGCTCCAAGTGGAAAATATTAACTAGATTGTGCTATTTGCAGAAGAATGAGGCTGACAGCTAAAAAAGCTCAAGACTTGGCACTCAGAAGCAATACCAGAAATTAAGGCAGTTTTACATTATTCTGTATTATAGTTATTTTCCTGGTAAGAAATTTACACCTTCAGGAAGAGTCTTGTCTGTGTGCCTCGTATCACACCAGTAATGGAAATAGAATTTTTTTTTAATGCTTACATTGTGTATCTCACTGTCTGGTTTTCCCTCTGAATGCCGAGAAGTGTCTCTACTTTCATGACAAGATAAGTGACAGGTTTTAACCAGAAAAAGTAAGATTCCTTACTTTACCTGCTAGTATTTGTTATAGGAAGTGTCATCTGAACACATGAGAAGAGATAAATAAAAGTCCAGGCACCCTTTACAGTGCAGGGCTGTCTGCAATGAGAAAATTCTGTTTGCATTTTGGCAAGTCATTAAGTTTTGGCAGAATATTTGGAATCAATACAGAGAGTTCCCAGGAACATCTGCATTCAAAGCAATGGGTTCATTCACGTGTGTTATGTGATCCCAGGTAACTGAGCTCCACATCCCAGAAATTCTGAGATAGAAGCTGGTGGCTGAAGGAATGGGTAACAGCCACAGCATTTGCCCCACTGTAAGATTTTCAGGGGCAGAGAGACAGAAGGCAGTTTTTCAGAGATTAACCACCTCCCTCTGAAATATGTCCTTGGCAATAATCAGTTCCAGAGGATTTGGTGAGAAACAAGAGACAAACCCCTGTGGTGCCTGGCATTTTGCATTTCCACTTTTACAGTGGTTGCAGGAGGAGTTGGAGCTGGAGAAACCCCACTGCCAAGGTGCTCCAGCAGGACACACTCCCAAAGCCACTAAAATACAAAATACAGAACAGATGACTCTGCATGGACAGAAGATTCAAAGAAAATTTACCAAGATGAAAAATGTTAGCAGCTCCATCTAGTCAAGGTTCCCCCATGCAAATGAAGCTGCTGCTTCTGTCCTTATCCTCTCTCCTCCCTCAAAACCAAACTCCTCTCTGCAAAACTCTTTCCCAGCTGCTGATAGAGGAGTGCCTCAGGGTATCTGAGCTACTTCTGGGTTCTCTGCAGGAAAAGAACCTGATGTCATTAGATTTAAATTAATCACACAAGGTCCAAATCTTCATTAAAAAAAAACTCTAGGATGTCTACATATAAAAGCTGAAACTACAGATCTAAAAAAAAGACTATTATCTCCAGGATATGACTTCATTTCAACTATTTTTATATTGAAAATGTTAGTGTCAAAAACACTGAACTATTCAGAGTACACAATTTTGCCCTTCAGTGCAATATTTACACAATGAAAACCAGTAATTCTCATACTTTAAACCAGTGGTTTAGTGTTTTAGCTTTTACATGTTAATTTGCTCACAATGTCCATGTATAATCATCCTTTATTTTCTTTGAAGTTTCTTTATATTCTACATTTTGCAGGGGCTCAGTTTTTAACAAAATTCCAGTGATAAAGTTTGTTGGCAAGTATGATCCAAAGTTAATCTGAGCAGTTATTGGATACTCCAAATGGACAACAAACCTTATACTTAACAAACATGCACCTGGTAATAACAGCTGCAACCACACATAAAGATGAAAAATATATCAAACTAAGCCCCCCATCAAAGCATCTAAAATTAGAAATGTTGGAAAATACATTCATAAACAAGCTGATCTTGAAGAACCAGAACATTCAAATAATTGGGAATGGTACATTTGACAAAATTAACCTACTTAGAGAAAACTTAAAGCCCTTATCATTCTCCAGAATGAATTTCTTCCCTAGATTTTATTAGGATCAAGAAAAATCTGATTTACAGGAATATAAGACAGCCATAAACTTTAATAACATCTTTAAACTTTTTAAACTTCAAAAACAAGTCAATCAGGCTCAATCATGAACTACAACCAGATTTTGTCTTTTTGAATCACAGAATCTTGGAGGATTGTATTCAAAATTTTCTCAAATCATGTGTTTGTAAAAATGACGAAATTATAGAATCACAGAACATTAAGGGTTGGAAGATCATCCCTGCCATGGCAGGGACACCTCCCACTGTCCCAGGCTGCTCCAAGCCCCAGTGTCCAGCCTGGCCTTGGCCAGGGATCCAGGGGCAGCCACAGCTGCTCTGGGCACCCTGTGCCAGGGCCTCACCATGCTCAAAGTGAAAAACTTCTTAATATCTAACCTAAATTTCCCCTTTTCCAGTTTGTACCCATTCCCCCCGGTCCTGTTGCTCCAGTCCCCCATAGAGAGCTCCTCTCCAGCTTCCTTGCAGGTCTCTTCAGGTTGTGAAAGGTGTTTTGAGGTCTGCACACAGCCTTCTCCAGGATGAACACCCAATTTTCCCAGCCTATCTCTGTAGGGGAGGTGCCCCAGTCCTCTTATCAATTTCGTGGCCTCCTCTGGACTCTCTCCAACAGAATTATACAAGGCACTGCATGGGCTGTGTTCCACTGGCTGCACTTTCACTAGGGAACCTGACAAATTAAAAATGCTGGTAATAAATACCTGCACAGCAACACACACACAAGTGTAAGACCACCTTTCAGCAGGGTAATTTGGGACAGAGATCCTCCACCTTCTTCTTTTGGAGAAGCACACTTCAGAAATTATGCAAAACCAACTAGTTTCTGCTTGGCTGAGAAGTAACTTAGTACACATGAGGGAAAAAAAAAAATTAAAAAAAGAAGAAGAAAGCTCAGGTTAGCTCCCCAAATGCTCCCCTGGCAGCACAGCCAGCCTCACTGCACAGACTGGTTTATGGGAACAGATGCAAGTGCTTTCCCAGTTGTTTGTTCCCATCACCACAGCAGCCCCCGTGCCAGAGCAGTTGTCTGCACAGCACAGCAGAGCAGGGAACTCTTCCAAAGAGCTTTGCTGGGGTTTTGTGCTGGCTCACAAAGCCACACTCGCATCAGGGCACGAGTCCCTGAGTGAGAAAAATCCCCACTCCTTTCACAAGCAGCTTCCCCAGTTTCCAAAGCTACCAAAAGAGCCAGCAATGACAAAACAAACCCCCAAGATCTGGAGAGGGGAAAAAGGACCCAGACCCAGTAAGGTACATCTCCTTCCCTTACGTGGGTTTCAGCCCATTTGCAACAAAACCTTGGCAAAAAAAAAGGCTTAAATGCATCCCTAAAAACATTCCAGGGATTCTACAGCTGCTTCAGAGTATTTGTGACCTAGGTGGGATATCTGAAAGCACGCTGAAAACATGTATGGGATTAGATGCTAATCTCTAGAGCTGTCCTTAATGAAAAGATAACACGCCAGATTAGCTTTCAATAAAAACAAGAGGAATCTTGTAATTCTTAATTTCTATTTTAATACTTGCATTTTGACAAATAAAGCCCTATTCAGGTATTTAATTAAAGCGGATAATCACGATGAGAAGCCAGCCTAAAGCAATGATAATGGCCATTATAATTTTTTTTCAAATCAGCAGCTAGAAAGGGGCTGAGCCAAAACCCACCGGGATCTGGGCATGTGTGTCCCTGGTGGCAACAGAGGGTGGTGGCCTTTGAGGGACAGTGGGTGGCTTGTGAGTGGGATGGTAGTGGCTTTTGAGAGGTTGGAGGGTGGCTTTTGAGGGGGACAGTGGGTGGTTTTTGAAGGAGTGGCTTTTGAGGGGGACAGCAGTGGCTTTTGAGGGGGACAGTGGGTGGCTTTTGAGGGGGATAGCAGGTGGTTTTTGAGGGGGACAATGGGTGGCTTTTGAGTGGGGCAGGAGTGGCTTTTGAGGGGGACAGTGGGTGGCTTTTGAGGGACATTGGGTGGTTTTTGAGGGGTTCATTGGGTAGTGAATGCGATATTGGGTGACTTGGGGGACTTGGTGTCTTTTGATGGGGACAGTGGTGGCTTTTGAGGGGGACAGAAATGTCAGGGGTCGGGGGGTTGCTTGTGAGAGACACAGTGCGCGGCACTAGGCACGGTGCTTCTTCACAGACCACACTGGGCCTTACTCCTACACCCAAAAAACTCCAATAATAATAACAATAATCACCACAATAAAACCTCACGACGAAACAAGTACAAATGTCGGTGAATCGCGCACTAACGCGGCACGCGGGTTCCCCTCACACCCCCAGCACGCAGGCGGGGGGGGGCGGTGGGTGCGGGTTACCAAAGCGGCACCTCCCGAACCCCTCTGTGCCCCGCCACACGGACCCGTCCCTCCGTGCGTGTGTGTCCCCTCCTTGTGTGTCCCCCGTGTGTGTGTCCCCTCTGTGTGTGTGTGTGTCCCCTCCGTGTGTGTGCGTCCCCCGTGCCGGGCCACCCCCACCCGCGCGGCGGCGGCTGCCTCAGTTTCCCTGCAGCGGGGCGGGCTGAGGGCGGCGGCCGTGGCGCTGCGGGCGGTGCTGCCCGCGCTGGAAGGCGGCCGGCCGGGCGGGCTGTCGGTCGGTCTGTCAGTCGGTCGGTCGGGGAATCCCCGCTCCATTTCCCCGTTTCCCCCCGCCGTCTCCCTCCCCCCCGCCGCGCCGCCCCCTCGCCCCCCGCTCCCCCCCGGCCCGGCCAATCGCGGCGCCGCGCACGTGACGAGCGCTCCCCGCGATGACCTCATCCCTCGGTTGTGGGATGACGTCAAATTCAAGATGGATGGAATCACGGCGGCGGCGGCGGCAGCGCGGGCTGAGCCCTGAGCGGCGGCGCCGAGGGGGGCGAGCAGGGGGGGGCGGCGGACAGGGTGAGTAGCGCCCGCGTGTCGCGCCCGTCCCGGGGGCTGCCCGCGCCGCGCGGGTCTCCCCGCGCACAAATCCGTCTTTTCCTGACGTAACTCTGAGGTGGTTTTTTTTTCCCTTTTTTTTTTTTTTTTTTTCCTCTTTCCTCCTTCCCCCCCCCCCCCTTCCTCCACCGAGCGGGGATGCGGCTGCCGCGCGCATGCGCCGGTTACGAAACTCTTCCCCCCGTCCTTGGCGGGGCGCGGCGCAGGCGCCCGGAGCGGGCGGGAGCTGCCCGCGGCCGCCGCCGCCACATCGCCCGCCCCGCCCGGGCCCGAGCCCCGAGGGGGAGGCGCGGGGGAAGCGCTCAGGGCGCATGAGCGCGGCCGGCAGCGATGGAAGGAAGGAAGGATGGATGGAAGGAAGGCGGGGAGAGGCGGGTCGGGAGCGGAGAGGGGGGAGCGGGAAGAGGCGCGCCGCTCTCCGGCTTCTTGGGGCTGCGGCGCCTCAGGAGCCCGTTACCCGCTGCAGCGGGGCGTGAGGGCCGCGAGGGTCCGGCCGCCGCAGGGCGTGAGGGACCGGTGGTGTGAGGGATAGCAGGCACCGGTGGTGACAAGGAGCGGCCGCCCGAGCGGTGTGAGGGACCAGCGCTTCCCCCTCCTCTGCCGGCGGCGGCTCCGGGCTGTGCCCCCGCTGCCATCCGAGCTCTAGAACGAGAGAGGCGCCGGGAGGGCCGTGACTCGGGGGTGCCGCGGCTCCTCCCCGGGGTGTCTGGAAGGGAGACGCGTTTCATCTCCCCCAGCGAGGTCCCCGCGTGTCAGTGCAGGCAGGTACCGAACCTCGTCAATGTCTGTCAGTCTAGAGAGGGGAGGTGTCCGAGGATGGGGTCCGGTAATGCTGGGACCCGATGCACACACATTCCGCCTCAACATAAGAACTTTGCTGTGCAGTGACAGAGCCCTGCACAGATTGCCCAGAGAGGCTGTGGAGTCTCGCTGGAGCTATTCCAGAGCCGTGTGGACACAATCCTGTGCTGTGTGCTCTGGGATCCTACTGGAGCAGGGAGGTTGGACCTGGTGACCCACTGTGGCCCCTTCCAGCCTGACCATTCTGTGGGTCTCTAAACAAAGCGTGGCTTTGCTACTCCGAGCTGGATTATTCATCAGCAGGATGAAGCATATTTCACAGTCCGGTGGGGAAATCCTCAGTGGTGGGCTGTGCAGAAAGTTGTGGAAGGTGTTTTACCTGCTCACAGCTGTCAGAAAGAATTTTGCTATAATCCTCTGCTGATCTTATGTTCAGATTGGATGAGGCTCGTGTAAATAAACAGAAGAAAAACTTCAAGGAGTTACTGTTAGACAGGAAATAATTGTAGAATGTGTGTGTACTGAGTAAGCCCATCTTAATAATTAAATAGCAATGGCTTTAGTAGCTCTTCCTTTTTTTTGTAGTTGGGACTCCCAGTGGAAGTAAGAGGTAGGTAGGCTGTACATAACTACAGAAGAGATTGTGATGAATTACACAATCACAGAGTAATTGTGAATACACTGACTATCTTGTAGTTAAATTTAAATTAATACTTTATGCTTAGATAAATTAATGTGAAACTAGATTTTTTTTAAAGATGTATTTTTGTACAGGAAGTCTTTTTGATATTAAATCAGGAGTAGTCAATGCACACTGCAGGTAAATCTAGTACTGTTTTATGTGTAGGTTTAGTGTTCTGTTCTGACTTTGCTCAAACTGACAAAGTGCTCTGACTAAAATTTTCCACCAGCATTATGCTGATCCTCTTGAGGGGAAGTTTGGAGCAAATTTAAGCAACTGTTTTTATAAACCCTGTTAAGCAAAAAACCCCGAATTATGTGGCCGTCTCTTGGGTGGAGGGGATCAGCATCCCATTCTCTCAGATGTGTGTTTCACCCATATGCTGCAGAGAATATTTTGTTTACCTGTGGAAAATCCACCCATCCTGACTGGATTGTGACCATTTCAGGAGCTGTCATTTACATGTTCTCAGTAGGGGCTTGCAGGGAGGTGTCACAAATGAGAACCTCTGGAGTTTTCACCATTTGTGAGCTCCCCTGATTCTGCTTCAGTGTTCAAGGTACCTTATCCTTTAGAACACCTTAGCATTCTTAGTGAATATAAAGCAGGCAGCAGCTTTTAGGAAGTTCCCAAAGTCCTTTTAGTGCTGTACATTCAGTGATAAACGTGAACTTTTGTGCCTCCTGTTCCCCTGTATAGGTTCCAAGTGCCAGGGTGATTCTGTGCCACGTCCATCTCACACTGAGAACCCCCTGGATCAGTACAAGCTGGATATTTCTGACAAATTAACTTTTCTGAACTCATGGGTGTTTTGTGTGTGATGCTGGAGAATATTTGCACACAGAATTAAGTGCTCTGATCATCTGGCTTGGTGACTCTTTACTCAATATTAGTTGACTCTTTACTCAATATTATTGTGGCTTGATCACACTTTACTCAATATTAGTTCCGGGCAGACCAACCTTTGGATTTAAGAGGACTTGGCAGAAAGCCTTGAGCTTTCCTGCTGTATTGAAGCTGTTTTGTTTTGAGCTTCAGGATGTGAAGCAGTTTCTGTTAAAAAACAACCCTCTGGAGCTTTCAGGGTTTTGAAATTTGCTTTATCTGCAAAAGGGTGATAACTGCAGAGTGTGACCGAGTGTGGACTCGCAGGGGAGAGGAAGCTGAGCTGTAATCAGCACAAGGTTTGCTCTGCTCTGGGAGGGGCTGTGCTCTGAGTCACATGCTGCAGTTGCAACAATTTCTGCTCTCATTAAACTTTTGAGCAACTGAGCTCCTTCATTTTGAAATCTGTCTCATGTAATGATCTGAGATCCTCAGAAAGCAACAAAAGTCTTCAGAAGCAGCAAAGTCATGGAGAGACTGCAACATGCCCTGATTTAAAATAGCCGTCCTGTGCAGGGGGGGTTTCCTTCCCAAATATTTGTTGTAGTTTAATATTAGTCTTTGTACTGTAGTGTTTCCATTTTTTTCCTGATAATATTAAAGACATCAGTTCTCTTATATTTTCTTTCAATCAGCAGTGAAATAAAAAGAAATTTGTTGTCTTTTCTTATTGACTGCTTTTTGCTGTTCTGGAACAGTTCAGGCATGTTTTGTGAACAAGGAAAGAAAGTGTTGGGCGAGTCTTCAATATTCCTAAACTCCTTCCATCCCCATCAGTTCATCAATCTTGCTGTCTATCACAAATATAAGTTTTGAAATCCCCTGGTTGATTGTTGAGAGGTTTTTTTCTTTGAGGTGCTGTGAAACACCACATCCTCCTTGTGCAAATTCTCTCCATGCGCTCTGTGATAAGAAGACATGAAAAATCCTTTGTCCAAATACTTATTTTTTTAAATGCAACAAAACTTTTCCTTTGTATACAACTAAATTGCATTCTTTGGGGAAAGGAGAAACATTTTTCCCTTTTTTGTCTGGCAGCATTAATCTCCTCATCCAAGGTTGATCCTACCTCAGTACTGAAGAGTGTGAGTAACATTGAGGTTGCCATTCATTCTCACCAGCCTCTGACAAGCTGTGGTTACTGCAGGGAGTTCTGGCTCAGGGCACCGTGAGTGTCCCCTCCACCCCCTCACAGTCTGCTCTGGACACATTTGTGAGTATCTCCAGAGCCCTTCTAAAAAACAGAGTACTTGGGACAGCAAAAGTGCCTCACAAAGCCCCTTTTAATGCCAATTAAGAGCCATGGAAGGAAAAGCAGCAGAGTTACAGTGATTTCTGATCCCTGCCACACTCTGCCATAACCAAAGGGAATTTGTTTACTCTGTACCAAGACATAACTGAGTACAGTCCTTCAGCTGTTGAGGTTAAGGGCCAGATTTCCTGGAATTCCAGTAAAAATATGGCCATCTCAATTCTCATAAATCCTTTTGGGGAGTAAAGATATAAAAATACAGTGCTCTTGTTCATGGAGCTGGATTTTTAAATTAATTTTTTTAACTATATAAGACATTGCCTACCTTCAGTTGCTTGTGGACTGTAATAAACTGAAAATCTCCCACATGCTATTCATGGGATTGTAAATCTCTTAAGGTAAAACTCAGCTAAAATTGCTGTTGTCTTTCCTGAGTCATCTTCCCAGTATCTTGGCCAGAATCAGTGATGGCTGAATGACATTTCTTTTGGATCCATTCAGTGGGAGGATGATACCTGCATTCCTTGAATCATAAATGTCTCACTGGGAATTTTTTAGGCTCAGCATTTTTTTTAATATATTCTGCAATCTTTTATATTCTGCATTTTCAGATTAAATGTATGACTTTTCCCCCTCATGTCTCATTTCCTTAAAGAAACCTTAGTGTAAACACTATTCTGTTGATAGAAAAGTACCTTACAGGGATGTGTGGCTTCTCTTCCCATCCAAAATACACTGTGCCTGTAAAAAGCACCATTATAGTCATAGAAATATGACCACAATTAGGGTTTGTCATGTTTATTACACTAGCAAAATTAAAAGTTGTATGTTGATAACTTTTTAATGTGAATTAGGCCAGTTAATGTGTCTCATCTGGTAAAGCAGATGATTGAATATTACTCCATTTGATAAGTATATCTCATCATTGCAAATAAAACAATAAAATCAATGTGTAGAAATAGTACAAGTGAACACATTTGGTCTGCAATTCTTCAAATTTCATGCATCTCTTTGCAAAAATGACAAATATTTCTGGAGATGAGATTACTGTAGGTGTTTAAATCTGATGGCCATCAAGCCTTTCAGACTTGTCCCATCAGAGACTTTATTTGCAACATTACAAAGCAAACGTTGCTTTGTATTTTGCGTTACAAAACAAACATTTCAAGGGAATGAAAGATGAAGAACTCCTAGGGAAAGCTGTTTTTAACTTTTTAATATTTTGTTTTAGTTTACAGCAATTTGGAGGCTGAGTTACGCACCTTTTAGTCGAGTCACGGAGGCCAGGACAAATAACAAATTGTGTTTGATGTGACTGAATCTTCACTAAATGTTTCAGGAAGAGCTTTGAGAGCTCCCAGGCAGCATTTCCGTGCCCTGTCCCTTCCATCCTGTCACTGGCTGCTCCTTGCAGGAGCCATCCCTCCTCAGACTGCTCCAGGATGAAATTGCACCCTGAGCTGCTGCTGGGTTGTAAACAAGAATGGCAATGACAAGAGGAGCTTTGTGCGCTGAAATTCTGTAGTTTGCCGCACGTCAGGGGGAGCTATTTTAAGTGTCAGAACGTGCAACTGAGGCTGTGATCTGAATGTGAAAAGTAGCCTCTCATTTCTGAGTCACTTTCATGTCTGTGTCAGGTTAGCTGCTAATTATCTGTCTAGAGCTAGGGCAAAATAGACTGCAGAATATTCAAACTGAAAGGAGGTTCAGATTAGATATTAGAAGAAAATTCTTTACTGTGAGGGTGGTGAGGCACTGACACAGATTGATTGCCTCATCTCTGGAAGTGTTCAAGGCCAGGTTGGATGGGGCTCTGAGGAGCCTGGTCTGTGCCCATGGCAGGGGGTTGGATGATCCTTAAGGTCCCTTCCCAAACCATTCTGTAAATCTGTGATTATAAAATTTCTTCTTTTTCTCTCTCTAAATTTCTGCTTTTATATGTGTGGAGGATAAATAGGTAGAAACTAGTCCATCAATTTCACACACTGGCAAGCATGTTATTAATCTGATTTTATGCCTGTCTTCGTGCCAGTGAGTCTCTCTGTGCTGCTGACCTATTGGAAATGAGAAACGTTTGTCTTCATGGAGAGTTCACAGTGCTGTCTGCAGGGGAAAACAGCCTCAGCAGTGAGATCTCATTTCATTACATCCAGCAAGACAGAACCCCCAAACATGCAGCAAGAGATTATTGAAGTATTTAGGTAGAAAAATACTCTAGAAATGCAAACAATATTGCTGTGTGGGTTTGCAGCTTTTACCTACAGATTTTGGGGGTGTATAGGGAGATGTGCAAATCTCTATGTGCTGTGGAAGAGTATCTGTGTTGCAAAGGCTGTTGATGGGAGAAGAGACATTTTATAAATTGTTGTCAAATTCAAATCATAAAATCCAGCAGAGAGTCCTTGAGTAGAAGCTTAAGCAGTGGAGGTTCCTTTTTCATCTGGACTTGTGACAGACGAGTAAGGGACCTTTCTACTCTTCTGGTGTCTAAAACAGCACCAGAATTGTCAGAGCCATCAGATCCTCAGCAAAGCACTCAAATGAATGCAACATTCTGCATTTTGCAGGGGATGCTGCAGGAAGTCACTTGTACTTTTGGGCTGAGTCTTATAATCCACATGTCTTTGCTTTCTTTAGTGGATTTGTCCCTTCCGTGCTTCTTGTGTGTTTTCCCTGTTTAAACCTGTTCAGTGTCTGTCTCTTCTGTGTGTTTCCTCCTCCATCCTTGTATTCTCTGCTTCCCCCTGCACTTCTTGCAGCCCTGGCACCTCCTTGCTGCAATGTTGCATCTCAGGGAGGGTTTCAGAACATCCTCTTTCCCCTCCCCCTCAGCACACTGTTAATGGAGCTTCACTGACAGGGATTTCCTTATGGTGGAAGTCAGAAAGCATCATCAACATCTCTTCGTTGCTCATGTATTTGAGGGTGCAGCTTCCACTGGAACCCCACATAAATATCTGCCTGATTCTGTCTGGGATGTTCCAGCTGTAAAGTTGGTGGCTCTGTTGTTTCTAAAGGTGACATTTCAGATGGAGGAAGCTGATGGAACAAAGGATGGGCAGGTGCCTGGCTCCTCTTGCTGGAACCCTGGTGCTCATTTGACCTCTCAGTGAGCTGATTAAGCTGCCTATCCTAGAAAATAGCAAACAGATGTAAAATTCTGGAATTATTTTATTTATTTTTGTTCCCTGCCTAATTTTAAGGAGTTGAATTAACTTACTGGGAGATCAAATAAGCAGAGCTGGTGAAAGGAAGGGGAGAGAAGCACAGGGCTGGGAGAAGATGTGAGAGTAAGGAACAGAGGAAAGGAAGGGGAGCTGCCACTTCGAAGGGAGGTTGCTGTTGAAGATCCATAAACTCTTGGGCCTAAGATTAAGCTTTTTCACCCTTCCCTTGTGAAGAGCTCTCCTGAGATTTCTTTTATTTTACAAAAGTTATTTTGAAATAGTGGAGGCATCTTTTTCTGTCCTTGTTCAAAGTATAAAATAAAAACAATGTTATACCAAATGGCACTTAGGCTTTTGAAATCTAGTTTTCTGAGATCAGTGGAGGGCTGTTGAAGGAGGGAATTAGAGGCTGGAGCATCTCTTTTACAGGGAATTGAAATCTAGTTTTCTGAGATCAGTGGAGGGCTGTTGAAGGAGGGAATTAGAGGCTGGAGCGTCTCTTTTACAGGGAAAGGCTCAGGGAGCTGGGCCTGTTCAACCTGGAGAAGGTATGACTGTGAGGGCACCTCATTAATATATATAAATATCTAAAGGGGCAGTGGCAGGAGGTGGGCAGGCTCTGCTCTGTGGTGCCCAGAAACAGGACAAGAGGGAATGGGCAGAACTGATGCCCATGAAGTTCCACCTGAACATGAGGAAGAACTTCTTCCCTGTGCAGTGACAGAACTGGGACAGATTGCCCAGAGAGGCTGTGGAGTCTCCCTCCCCCTCTGGAGCTATTCCAGAACCATCTGCACACAATCCTGTGCTGTGTGCTCTGGGATCCTGCTGGAGCAGGGGGTTGGACCTGGTGACCCCCTGTGCTCCCTTCCAGCCTGACCCATCTGTGATTCTGTGCAGGCTGACACTAAAATCTCTTCTTGGCTTCACAAAGGTTCCTGCTGCACTGGCCCATCCTGGGTCAGGAGTCTGAGTTTAGTCACTGCTCCTCCTGAGGACCAGCAGCTGCTGTGGCATGAGGCAGCTGCCACCACCCTGTGGGACATTTCCTGATGTGCTCCTGCTGTTTCCATGATGTCACCTGAACATCATGGAACAAAAGAAGAAAGCTTTGTTTCCAGTCAGTAGTGAAGGTGGCTGGAAAAAAAAGGGTTAGAGAGAATAAAAGCAGATTATCTGGAGGAAAGATCTGAGGTAGCTAATCACAAAACAATCTACAGGTGAGCAGTAGGAGTACTCAAACACCTGGAACCAAATCTGGTGTTTCAGGAGACTGCCAGAGTTGTGTATCTACGCAAGCTTGTGTGGGGCTCAGCACAGGCAGCCAGGCACTGGCTTTGGGGACCCAGTTCTTGTCTCCTGTGGCTGTTCCTACTGCTGCCTCTTCAGTTATGCCAATGCAGTAGTTCCTGATGTGGTTCACTATAAAAATCAACCAGCATTTGAAAAGAAATAATGTTGGGTGTTTATTTATTGTCTGTTCTGCTACGTCATATGGGCCTGCAAATATTTGTACTGGCACAGCTGAAGGAGGAGTGACCTGCAGTGTGCAGGTAAGGTGAACACAAGAGAGCAGGGATGACTTGGATCAACTTTGTTATTGAAAATTATTCCTGTACTACAATTTTAACACATTGACTCGGGTATTCTTTGGGTTGATTTTTTTTTCTACTTCTAAATATTTCAGGCTTTCACATGATCTGGGTAAATGTCTTAAAATGGCTCTGTGAAACAGTTCTGGTGGTTTTGTGCTATTGTTTGTTTAATTTCTGCCTGTTGTGTCTAAAGGCTATTAAGCTGAAAGTCAAGCCCTTGAATTAGGAAATACCAGGATTAAAGCTGCCTTTGGAGGATTGATTTGGTCCTTTGCCATTTGTGTGCGTTGCAGCCTTGGTTACTGTTAAAGTGACAGAGTTAAATTGCACCCTGAGTGACTGCAGGGATGTTTGTGTCTGCGGTGTTTCATGGGATGAATTGAAGTTGTTGTAGGAATGAAGAAGGAAACTGTGGCCAGCAGGATGGGTGACTGCTGGATTCTGCTTTAGTCCTGCAGATTTTACACCACTCTCTACTGGTTACACTGCACTGCTGGGTTATGTGGGCAGAGGGACACATAGTAATTACATGGTGTTTACTCTGCCAGTTTGAAAAACACAAGGGCAAAGCAGATTAAAATGAAAGATCTTAAAATATTTCAAAACATTTGACTAATACTCTGTTTCCACTGTGTCCTTGAAGTGTGGGTTGTGCAGCAGCTTCTCTTGGGTGTCTCATCACCACAGTTAAAGTTTCCTAAGCTCTGTTATCTGTTACCTCCATTTACCTTCTGCAGCTTGCATCCCAGAGGAATCACTTGAGTTTGCAAATTCACTTTCTTCCAGGTGAAGGGAAAGATGTTCTCCTGGAGCACTTAAAACTCTGTAATTGTTAATGGGTGATCAGACCATGAAACTGGACTGGGGCCAGCCACACTCTGCCACTTTAAATTGCAGTGGCATCCACAAAGGAGGAGGGCAATGAACCACCATCCTCACACCCCCACCTCCATCCTCCCAGTGTTCTTCAGTAAAACATAGAAAGCAAAGCAAACCAGATTGCTTTCTCAATTTGAGATTGACTGCACTGCTTTTTATAGATGGAGGTGTGGGGGAATTATTCATTATAGCTATCGAAGGTGAATTAAGGATAAATTAGTGTTTATGAAATGACACTGCAAGGCACTGAAATACAAAGTAAAGACTGATCTGGTGAGGAAGCAGCATTCTGGTTGTGCTGTTGCCATGTCACTATGAACTCATTTGGTACTTTTAGGTACTTTTAGCTCAGTCCTTGATATGATCAGTGCCCTGAGACACTGCATGCAGCATCCTTGATGTCATTTCTCAATAATACCAATTCAGACTTTGATCACTTATACTGATTAGTTTTAAGATTTACCATCCTCATTTGTTAACCATGGGGTTGTAGCTTCTCAGTACTGTTTTGTTATTTTGATAAACTTTACAGTTCTGCTTGTAAGCTGGTGAACAGAGAAATCTTTTTGTTGTAGTTGCATATATCATGTACAAATGAAACTAAAAAGTAGTTTCTCAAATCAGCTGTAAAAGTAAGAGAATTGCTTTTAATAGATCCTGATTTGTTTTACAACCACCATGGAGGTAGTGTAGAGAGTGTCCATGAAAAAAATAAGAGAATTTAATATTGTTGATTTCTCTATGTGTGTTCTTGTGCACAGATACATAAATTACAGCTCCTGCCACTGAATTAATTTGTTTAACTTAAAACCTGGTTATCTTCTTTTGTTAAGCTCTCATCAGGAGCAGTATAGTGAGTTATCAAGACATATCCAGTATGGAATGGGCTGTGTTTTGAAGCACATGGATCATGGAGATTTCTGCACTGCAGCTTAATTTGTCCTTATTGTACTCTTGGATGCAGCCAAGGGTAACTGTTCCTCAGATATATGGGTTGTGGGCATAAAGTGCTCTAATGCTAATGAATGAAAAGGGGATTTCAGTTCTCTGATTGCTTTTCATCCTGAGCAAAGCAATGCAGGGGTACTTCAGTGAAAACTGACATTTCCCAGAAACCAGATCCTGGTTTTCGAAAATCCCATTTCCCAGAATCCAGTGCAGTTTGAAGTGGCACATACAGTTAGAAGTAGATATTAACAGCACTTATTAAGCATAAGTAAACCTGATGAATTCAGATTACAGACAATAATGCTGTTTCCTTCTCCCTTCCCAGTATTAATGCCCTTTCCATCATCCTATTAAAAGTGACAACAAACCCCCCTAAATTTGTGTAGTCAGCAGGAGGCTGTCAGGGTTGCTTAGCCTCAGAAAGGTGAATTGCTATCTAAGGACTAAGCTTTATATACATGATCCAAGAGTCCAGAGTTTATCAATCCAGTTGTCAAGATAGATCTTTATAAAGCTGAAGCAGAGAAAGAGATGATCAAGAGTGAAATGCTTGAACTGTTCCTCCCTGTAAGAGAGGTGTATTACATGAAGAGAACACAGCCCATCCATCCATCCATCCATCCATCCATCCATCCATCCATCCATCCATCCATCCATCCATCCATCCCTCCCCCAGTTAGTTAGGTGCAATATCCTTGGTGTAAGATTAGCAATTAAAAGGATTTTTGAAAGTGGGCAGATAAGCTGGTTCTTCCCATGGCTGTGCTTTTTTGGAGCTAACAGTGGTGTTTCATTCCCAAGCCTTTCCTCCACACAAGCTGTTTCTTCAATCACGGTTTGGTGGTGGTTTAGCCAGTTTATAAAGCACAGGAGATGTGTTTACTTTGTCTCTAACAGTTCATATAAGGCAACCTACAGCTTGTTGTTGTTGTTCTTTTCCAGGGACACCAGAATCATGGAGGGGCTCTTGCATTACATAAATCCAGCACATGCCATTTCCCTGCTGAGCACCCTGAACGAGGAGCGTCTCAAGGGACAGCTGTGTGACGTTGTGCTGATTGTAGGAGACCAGAAATTCCGAGCTCATAAGAATGTTCTGGCTGCCAGCAGTGAATATTTCCAGACTCTGTTCACAAATAAGGAGAATGAGTCTCAGTCAGTGTTTCAGCTTGACTTTTGTGAGCCAGATGCTTTTGATAATGTGTTGAACTACATTTATTCTTCATCCTTGTTCATTGAGAAAGGCAGCCTCGCAGCTGTGCAAGAACTGGGCTACAGCCTTGGAATATCTTTTCTTACAAACATTGTTTCCAAGAGTCCTCAAGCTCCTTTTCCTTCTTGTCCTATGAAAAAAATACTCTACCAAGATGAAGATGAAAGTAGTTCTCAGAAGAGAAGTGTCATTGTCTGTCAGAACAGAATTGAAGCACAAGCAAAAAGCATAAATCAAACACAGCACGACTTAAGCCATACTCCTAAACCTTCACCCTCTGTGGCTGTCAAAGCTGGCAGCAGACCACAGGTAACAAAACCAACTGAAACCCTTCACAACTTATCACTGACTGAAAGGAGGTGGCTGAAAGAAAGCCCTGTGAGCTATACAAAGGTTCATGAAACTTCTGGAACTGTGGAGGATCAGAGCAGAGGTGCTTTAGTGAAAAGGAACATGGTGCTGCCTCAGATGTCTTTGGCAGAGAAAGAGATGGCAAGCGGCGAGCCAGGAAGCAGCGCTCAGCTTCTGAGAGGAAAAGTTGCAGAGATGTCATTGAAAAGACCACGTCCACCGGTCTTGTCTCTGCGGGGGGCAGCGGAATCCACGTTTCTGTTGCGAGAGGCAGGAAAAGGAAATGGTCAAGGGGAAGACAGGAATTTGCTCTACTACTCCAAGTTAGGGCTGGTAATCCCATCTAGTGGGTCTGGCCCAGAAAACCAAAGTATTGACAGAAGTGGGCCCCTTGTAAAAAGTCTCCTTCGAAGGTCACTGTCCATGGATAGCCAGGTTCCTATTTACTCACCTTCTGTTGACCTAAAACCTGCACATGTATCCTCGTGCTCCTCACCAGGAACTAACGATTCCCAGAAGACATTTAACGTTGCATCCCAAAAGTCATCCTCAAAAGAGTCATCGGAGAAGTCGGCCTTGGATGAGAAGCCACAGGTAATACACCCACATCGCCTTAGGTCTTTCAGTGCCTCTCAGACAACGGATCGGGAGGTGGCTTCCCCTCTCTCGGAGGTGAGGATCAAAACTGAGCCCAGCAGTCCCCTCTCAGATCCTGCTGACATCATCCGAGTCACGGTGGGTGATGCTGCAGCATCGGCAAACAAAGACTTTGCTTTTAAAACTGAGGATGATCGTAAGGAACCAAGCAGACTTCCAGCCAAAAGGAGGTTCCAGGATGATAGGAGGCCACCATTCAAGAAGCTGAAGGCGGATGAGCAGGGTTCTCCTGGCTCAGAAGAGAACTTTGAGGAAGGCTCGAGCCCCACGCACCTTGATGCCGATTTCCCTGATTCTGATGTCAGCAAAGATGAATACAGTGAGATGGAAGAAGCAAGACCAAATAAAAAATTTAAATGTAAACACTGCCTTAAAATTTTCAGATCAACAGCAGGTCTTCATCGCCATGTTAACATGTATCACAATCCAGAGAAGCCCTATGCTTGTGATATCTGCCACAAGAGATTCCACACCAATTTCAAAGTGTGGACGCACTGCCAGACCCAGCATGGAATCGTGAAGAATCCCTCACCAGCTTCCAGTTCACACGCCCTTTTGGATGAAAAATTCCAAAGAAAACTGATCGATATAGTGAGGGAGAGAGAAATCAAAAAAGCTCTGATTGTGAAACTGAGACGTGGCAAGCAGAGCTTTCAGGGCCAGTCGGCTTCCCAAGCACAACAAGTCATCAAAAGGAATTTAAGGTCAAGAACC
The DNA here is from genome assembly GCF_027579445.1 of Ammospiza nelsoni. Lineage (NCBI taxonomy): Eukaryota > Metazoa > Chordata > Aves > Passeriformes > Passerellidae > Ammospiza > Ammospiza nelsoni. The sequence goes on from NC_080634.1 coordinate 115,606,958, forward strand.
AAAGGAGCCTATATTTGTACCTACTGTGGGAAAGCTTATCGTTTCCTCTCCCAGTTCAAACAGCACATAAAAATGCACCCTGGGGAGAAGCCCATTGGAGGGAATAAGGCTCCTAAGCAGAAAGATCACATCCATATTGAAAACCCAGTGGAAAACAAGGAGGTTTATCAGTGCCGTCTCTGCAATGCCAAGCTCTCCTCACTGATTGAACAGGGAAACCACGAGCGACTCTGTAGGAACGCCACTGTCTGTCCTTACTGCAGCCTTAGGTTTTCTTCTCCAGAGCTGAAGCACGAGCATGAGAGCAAGTGTGAGTACAAGAAGCTGACTTGCCTTGAGTGCATGCGCACCTTCAAATCATCCTTCAGCATCTGGCGCCATCAGGTTGAAGTTCACAATCAGAACACAATGGCTCCATCAGAGAACTTCTCTTTGCCCCTCATGGATCA